>NC_091147.1:4643801-5243801 GCF_041381155.1 Argopecten irradians
AGAGTAGAAAAGTCCTGTGCAGAGAACCTTCAAAACTTCCACAAACCCAAGTTTCAATATGAAGGCAAGTACTACAGTACTTAATGCGTCTAACATTCCCTCAAACGCGTTTTAGATTCGTTTGCGTTTCTTTCGTTTAGTTTCGTTTGCGTTTTGTTTCGTCGAGCGTTTTTCGTTTGCGTTTCGCGTTTTCGTTCGTTTGCGTTTTGATTCGATTTCGTTTGCGTTCGTTTGCGTTTTGATTCGTTTTGGCTTTCGTTCGTTTTCGTTTGCGTGCGTTTGCGTTCCAATTCGTTTACCGGATGTTATTCATTGATATTTGATTAAGAATGGTTGACTGCGCATGTGTTGGCTAAACTAAGAGTGGAGTCAAATGACGGTGTAGGCCGATAAATTTACGTGTTCAAAACAATGTAGCAAAACATACAAATATTTTTTTTTTAAATCCTTTTGTATCTAGACATTAATTACATTTAGTACGTGTAACGTACACACATTGTTTGATAGTAAGGATCATTTGTATACCTTTCTGCAAGGACTTGTATAGCACTAGCTATACACGTGTATGTGCTACAGGGGGACAGGTACAATGTACACTTGTAACACCCGCGGGGCTCGATAAATTGGACTGAAGGATTACAGACAGGTGTGAACTCACACCACAGGACGTCGTACTGCTGGTCATACATGTGTAACTCATGTCATCACTGGTGCATGCATTATAAAAAAATATATCCGACTCATCACTGTTAGCATTGAATCACGTTATTTTCTAGTGATACACACTATTCTAATAATAAAGTAACACAATTAATAATATCTCAACCATCGCTTAATACAGTATTTAAAAAGAATACTTTTTAACATATTTTATGTAAAATTAAATGTACCGAAGTCAATAGATATCGAATCATAATTGACATATATATATACATAATCGTCCAACACGAACTGACAGTTGATACATTCAACTGCATCTCTGCATTTACACGTATTCGTCATTGATATAATTGATCATGTATTTTATTGATATGCTGATGTAAGAAAACACATGAGGACTAAATTAAAATCACCATAGACCTGGTTTTCTGTAATGAATTGTTGTTTTCGTTGTATGCTTTGGTACATGTACAGGGTCACGTATTATACATCGTAGCCTAAATAAACATGTGAGGGGCCGTGCGCGTCTGAGGCTATGATCAGTGAGCCATTGTTCATGGGTGACTGCACTTGACCAGGTGTGATACAAGTTGACACAAAATCAAAATATGCCGCTGTCAAATAACAAATGGTATAAATGACAGCAGGTAAATCGAGAGGGGGAGTGGGGATGGGGAGGGGTAGGGTGTTGTGTTATCCGTGAATTATAAAGCAAATATATATAAGACCTCCCAATGGGTCGGGTAAATGCTACAGGTGAGTGTCCACATTGATATCTATATAACAGGTCCGGGGACCTCCTGTGGAGTCATATGTATACATGTAATACATAACTACCTAACCACTAGACCTTGTGTTTATACTTGCAGTAGTCAAACGTACATGTACACAATATATACCTACACTAAAATAAGAAATTCTTCTGAAGTGTTTTCTTTTCTGAAACTAATAATTTCTATAAAACAATGTGTGTGACGAATTCAGAGCAGACTTATAGATACTAGCATTGATTGAAGACTATTTGTACACATGCATGTGTTATCATTATTTTTAAAATCTCGCTTTATAAGTTAAAAAATGTAATAATGCTTGGATACATATGCGTAATCACATACTTATTGGTAATATATTTATAACAATTGCATATTTTCTAAGACACGATATATTTTTCATAATGATGAATCGTACTAAATCAAAATTGCGAACGTAAAATAGACATCGCTTTCAGAATCCGGATCACTAAGCTACCGTAGTCCCGATCGACATTTATGATTGCATTCTGGTCTTCCGGTCACGCTTTCACTTCGTTTACGTTTTTCGTTTTGCGTTTAGCGCTTGACGAAACGTGTTTTTCGTTTTACGCTATTCGTTTTTCGTTTTTCATTAGCGTTTTCGTTAGCGTTTTCGTTTGTTTTCGTTTAACATTTCGTCTGCGTTTTGCGTTTCGCGCTCGTTTCGAGGGAATGTTAGACGCATTAAGTACTGTAAGCATTAATATACATTCTAGTGTTCACTCATATGTAATTTTCCCTTCACTGTCCCGATCAAACAACTGCTGTTGCTGGAAAAGGGGATGTTACTAGAGCAATTATTGTAAAGCAAATCTTGATCTGTATGTGTAAAGCGAAAATAACAGTTTATGATTTATATTGTGTGTATACCAGAAGTGTTTGACTTTCTGGGTAGCCATATATACATGTATAATTATGTATATGTGTAAGGTATATATGGGTATATGTGCAGGTTACATCATGGCCAGACTTGCATGGTAATATTCGACCACGTCTAATTTACAGTCCTCTTTTAATCATAATAAATGTTTCCCTTCTTCCAGGAAAGCCTGTTCTATCTGCAGACATACCGACTAAGAGATGTTATTCCGACACCATACTAGATGATCCAAGACCACTTAAATACCGAAACAACCCTAGATACACATCATATGTTCATAATGCTACAATCAACTATTGCTCACTATCTTCAATGGATATGGCCATGAGATATTTGATTCCAGTTGCTGATTTACAGGTACTTAATTTTAACACACAACTTAAATACTCATTAATACTGCTGCCATTCATGCTTTTGAGAAGGGATGGATAGTATATATCACCAAATGAAATATATTGTCATTTATTGATGATAAATACTTGACCATAGTATACAATTCACATTTGTTTTTATATATATGCAAAATACTATATCAATTTTATTCTATAAATTAATATATATATAAATTCATACATATAAATTAATATTATCATGTTAAAATAACTGCAAAAATTTGTAAAGACCAACAAAGTACTATTTATTTGCATACAAGTTTATTCTCTTGTATGGTGTGGAGTTCTTGTAATGCTTAAATATCCTTAAATGTATTACAATGACAATTTTACATCTTCTTATCAAGACAGCAACTAAAGACCATGATTACCTAGAACTTCCATTCACACAACACATGGTTGACAGAGCACAGGGGGTAACTATTAGGGTCTTTAAAACAAAACACCGATCTTTTTCTAAAAACAAAAGTATAAATATGTGTATTGGGAACATTTACACTCCACTGAGTCAAGATTTGTAAAAAAAAATATGTGTAACTTTTTCCTAAGATATGAATAAAAATGTTCTTGCTTCTATACACGGTATATGTTGGACATGTATATACAATGTATCTAGGAATGACTTGTAGATATGACTTGACATAGAGGTCTTTAGACTTACTAATATAAACATTTTATTATTTGTAGGTAACGAGAGAGACAAGAGTAACACAAAACTACAAGCAAAGTCACAAGCTTGGATCCTTAATAGAAAGTGGAGGATTACTGCTTCAAAGTTTGGGGATGTGACTCACTCTACCTCAAGACGCAACATGGAGAAATTGTGTTCATCCATACTATCTTCGAAGCCTATTATCAAAAAATCTGTGTTTCATGGAAAGGCATACGAGAGGAAGGCAATTACTAAGTTTGAACAGAAAACTGGTTTGAAGTAAAAAAAATGTGGACTTTTTATTGACAAGGACTATCCATACTTAGGTGCAACACCTGATGAAATCATCACAGAAGAAGACAAAAAAAGCAATAGTGGAAGTAAAGTGTCCATACTCAGGAAGAAATGAATCCATAAAACCAGGACCTCACTTCAACTTCCTTAAATATGATGAAAATGGACAGATTGTTCTAAATGTACATAGCAAGTCCTATGACCAAATTCAGGGACAGATGCTTCTGTCAAAGCATCAGTTATGCTATTTTGTTGTTTATACCTTCTGTGATTTATTTGTACAGGGAATAGAGATTGATATAGAATACTTTAATTTCAGCATGCTGCCGAAATTGGACTTTTTTACTTCAAACATTTTCGACCATTTGTATCCAAAACATTATGAATATCACGTATATACACCTGTACATGTAAATGGGAAATTGTATATATCTACTTTCCATATGGATTGATTAGTAACAAAGAAGCATACAGACAATTAAAAATTGTTAAAGGTACACATCCTAATAATGTTTCAGGTATTCATGAATAAGGTCCAACAATACTTTGCCTAAAATTACACAGGGCAAAGCAGATGAATATAATTCTGGATCCGAAGATCAATTTTGATGATGCAAGTGGTGTATCTAAAATTTTGTATTTTTTTGCAAGGCCAATGACCCTCTCTATATGTATTCGTTTTGATGCTATTCGTTTGTCATTTATAACTTCAAGGGCTTCCAGTTGGGATTTGCCTTTTAACATTGTGGGAGTGTTAACAAATACATTCTGAAAGGCAAACAAGTCCTGCACCATTATCCCCCTATCGGCCATAATACCGTCACCTGGACTGAACAGCCTGTTTTCAGAGCGAAGTAGCTCGGAATTCTCAATGATCTGACGATCACTCGCAGATCCACCAAAACTTTCACTAACATATGATACTGCTCCTCTTGGAGTACAACCTATCATTGTTTTCAATGTGTTTTCATGTTTATAACTTGACCATGTGCAACTCTGTGCATTTACCTCCGATTTGTATGGGGACTTCTGTAGCATCCAGAATTACTCGAGTTTGAGGGTACTTTTTTCCAAAATCCTCTGGCATATGTTTTGAAACAACATCACGTGATGCCCATATAGCTAAGTTGTATAACTTGTGCCTAATTCCTTTTGACTTTGTTCAAATAAAATATGTTTAAACAAACCATATAGCTATTTTCTTCAATTGAAAATATAGGAAGTTGATCCATGTGACAATAATTTTTGACACTGTAGACTCGCTTATCTCGAACATAAAACTTAGATCAATGTCATCCTTTGCTTGGCGAAGCTTCATTAATGTAAGAAGCAGTTGATCCTGAGGGGATATAGCTGTACACTGAGAATCTAAATGGAATGTTGCAGGGCCAAGAAGGTTAAAGAAAAACATGAAATGTGAGTAATTTTCAAATCCTGTGTAATATTGTAATTGCTTTGGCCGTGATATAAAATTATCGATAGAACATTTCCCAAGAAGAGAACACCGAGACCCTGACTCTTTAAAACATTCCTCGGGACTTGTATCGTTGTCATAACTCTCTCCACCACTACCTCATCGGGAGTTGTTGTTGACAGAGTGACCTCCTCTATAAAATCTGGGATGTTTAAGGTTTCCTCAGCTGCCTCAGACCTAGCTGCAGATCTCTTTGCCCTTGGACTTTGAATATGTACAGGTTTCTTGCAGTCAAAAGTACTGGGTACAGCGCCATCTTTCAAACGACCTCGCTCTCCTAAAAATTGTATCATAAATTATTGATGATTTGGTACATAGATAAATAATTAAGATCTACACTTGTGTACATGTATGTGATAAAGCTTTATTTGAGATTTAACTGTATGTATTTGGAGTTGGAATACTAATGATCTTAATTACATCACTCATGCATGTAGGGTGAAATTGTTCTATACTTAGATCTAGTTGCCATGACAACATCCGAAATTAGCATAACTTAGACGAAATTGAAAATATTGCCATTTTTGACTGAGAAACATTAAAGCGCAATCTGGAACAAACTCAACATTTAATCTTAATAGAGAAATACACATTTAAAGTCTTTTCAAGGATTCGCTCTATGATTTCTAGAACATAAATGAAAAAATAGGCTTAAATGATCACATTTTCTTAATTTATGCATCTTTTTGATGATTTCCATATCTACTACGTCTGCAATGATATACAAATCAATATCTGAAATTCAAAAATTTGATAACGGATCAAAAGGGGTCCTAAACTGTGCATAGTTCTTTATTTGTTAAAATCTATTTGAAATTTGAAAGTCCAGCGTAGTGGTAACATGCTAGACCTCTGTTCAGGCGGCCGGGGTTCGATACTTACCGGCGATATAATACTTATTTTTAAATTTTTATTAATGAATTATGCAAATGGTATGGTCATATAAAATAAAAATTCTTAAAGCGAATAGTCGGGCAAAGAAGGGCTAAAATCGGTAAAATGGTGTTAATATATCCAGTATAATTACTTATGAAATAGAAAAATAAAATCTACCATCAAAATCGCTCTGTATGCGAAGAAATTAATATTTATTATGGGAATCCTAATCCGTCCTCTCGGCCGGCTATCAGTGCAGTTCAATCTTAACGCATGCGCAACATCCACCACTCTCCGTAGTAAACAAAACATGGCTACCGTAGTTTTGAACCAAAAGGTTTCCGCCAAAACAACCAACTGACTCACCTAAAATGCGAATGGAAAGACGATGGAGCAGCGACAATCCCAACAACTGACTCTGTAAACATTACGACGCATGGAGAGTGTTAATACAACTTGTTATAGTGAAGAGAACAGTTCAAACGAGCACGCGGCTCCGGACCGCTACTGTACGTACCTAGGCCTACTACCCGGTACTCCCTGCTCAGCTGATAGTGAGTGAGTCTTCGTATTTTGATCATTATGTAAATAGTCCCTAGCAGTATTTTTTCATGAATGAGTGGTCACATATGGTCACATGTTTCATACCTGTTCCCCAATCGCGTAAAACGTAACCCTGGGGTAAATAGCGGTTCTTTCGTGGGGCCTCTTTAGGGGTAATGAATGCCCTGTATATTTATAAAATGTACCGTTGTAATGCATGTACAGTTAGAATGTAACCGCTAGTGCATTATCAAGCTAAGATTTGTTTCAATTAATCTATAATATTATGCTACCGGTCAATTCATACAGTTCTGATGTATATATTTATAGATTTTTAATTTGTAAATTATTGTTCTGTATATGTTCTGGTAGTGTACGTTATACACATACATTGTATGTAGGATTTACATTGTAGGTTAATTGGTAAAATTGTATTGTATATGTTCTGATATACACATATACATATGTACATGTAGGTTTTAGCTTGTTCTTTAAATATATTTGGAGGACACATACAGTATTATTTCTGGTCATAATAATAGTGTTTGTATATTTATTACAACTGTACCTGGTTCATGTGTATATGACAAACTGTACTGCAGCCATGTATCATTTATAATTATTCTGAATTTTTGTTGGAATTATAGATAATGAATTTTGTATCTTTTTTGAAACAATATGTGATTCTATTAAATGCACCAGTGACACATTCACAACTTATTAAATGTTTTCTCTAAAATAAAAAAATAAAAACCTGTAGAATGAACCTACATTTATTCATTTATATATATATTTGAAATTGATCATTTCAATTTTTGTCATATTCAACAGATATAAAAAGTTGTTGGTTCTTTTTTTTCAGGCATCATGCATGCATAGTGACATGAATACAGAAAGTTCATCCCTTGGACCTGTATACAAGTGTATGTATACATATACATACAATTAGCATCATATGAAGACTGAAGAATGTTGATTTGAGTGCTCTTGAAAGTAAACTTCACCAATATGGACCTATAAGATCATGAACAGTACATTTAAACAGTATTAAGTTATTAAATGTTTCTTTCAACAGTAATCATTAAATAAAATTATGATGCAATACTTTTTCATTGTTTAACTTTGTAGAAATATTTGTTTATATTAGTCCAGTGATTATAATTCTTGCATCCATATGCCTGCCCATTTGTTTGTCAGGGCTTGTGAGATAGCTTTTCAATTACTTTTGAAATATAAGGATTTTTTTTTACATATAGCAATATAGATACCATTGTCTTAGGATTTCTAAATTCTACTTTACAAGAGTAGACTCAACATATAAATCAAACCATAAAACTAGCAAGTTATCTTAAATGTTACAAATCTTTTTTGTCTGAACCAAATTTCGCATTTATTGTCTATGTGTAACTTGTACATAGACCATTTATGTATCAATACTGTAGTAACAGTGATTACAAACACATAGACTAAAATGTAGTATGTAGTACTATGTACATCTGTCTTTGATTTGAGTTCTAAACAAAAAAGTGGTACCTATTTGGAAGTTGTAACTTGGGCGGGGGGTGAAATACAGAAGAAATAGCTACACATGGAAAAAAGAAAGATATACAGTACCATATGGATTCTAAGTTGCTCCAAAATCAATGAGACTAAATAACCAAAAAAACGCCATGTAAACCCCAAATATGCAATGACCAGATCAATGATAAAGCACCCTTCCACTTCCAGTTATCTGTAGCTATTTCTTTTATATTTCAACCCCCCACCCAAGTTACAACTTCCCAACCTCATGATTCTTCTGTCTTTTAGCCCCCCACCCCCACCCCCCAACACACACATACCTGATTGATTGTCATGTTATTTCAGGTTCCTATTCAGGTATTATTCCTAAAAACCAAAAAGGGTATACACACTGTGTACTCTCAAAGGAGGGGAACCACTGCATTCAAAAATGGAATTTACATTTCCATCTTAATTTTGAAATTTTCAAATTAATTATTAATTACTGGACTATTAAAACAGTATAGAACCCCTCGGCTACAGACAAAGTACTGTGGTACACATTTCTCTTAATTAATTACTTTTCTTCCAACTCGATCATCTTTTTCTCCAGAGCACAAAAAAGAACAGGAAACAACAGAAAAGGAAAGTAACATACATGTAGGCCTTTATGTTTTCTGGAAATATATACGATGTGTTAATTCTCACAGCATAGGCCTACATGAATGTGAAGAATTAAATATTATCAATGTTTGAGAGAATTTCCTAGTTGTAATTCTATAGCAGCTACATGGAATGTACGTTTACATATATACATTGTACAATACATATACATCATAAAAGTTTCTTTCCTTCCAGCTGGACGTTCATGTCATCTCTCTCCAAAACTCAAATATTGTTTACAAAAAAAAAAAAAAAAAACAGAGACATAGATAATTTAATTAAATCTCTGCAAAAAAACTACACGAATAATTGAACACATATATTGTACTTATAAAATATCTATGTATGAGCTAATTTATTTTCACATCTTTGACAGCTACATGCATGGACATTGTATGGAACGTTTTCGTGTGGTTTTAAATGGGAAATTATGTTACGATTATTTGTATTTAACCTTCATGATTCGGTTGATGTAAAATACGACGAATGCGATTCTGCAATAATTGCCCCTTGCCGGGGCCCCATCTCTGCATCGGCAGAATATTTGTGTCGATTTCCATGTATAAAGATGCTTTTATCGAAAAATGATTACAAAGCATTGTCATTAATGTAAGAATACTTCATTTGCATCAAATGTATCATCTCAAAACAACAATTTACATACCGCATTAGTGGTTTATCACACGAAACGAAACCGACACGACTGAGAAACACATGTCCATGTTGACATTTCCACGCAGCCTCGTTTTCAAAGAGTTTGGCGAATTTATATTTAGAACTGTGCTAAATTTACACGGGGCTTCCCCAAAATTTCAATGGTCAAAACTGGACACCGTAAGCAGAACTTGACCATAATTATGGTATGCAATGACTTTTGGAAGGCCAAAGAACGCATTTAGACTGGTTTCCTTTCCCCGACTATTCACTTTAACTTATATATAGATATAATTAGCAAATTATGATACATTCACATAGTTTTTGTCTTTACAAAGTTGATTTATTATATACAATGTACATGCAATTGATGAAAATCTTCAAACTATTTTTCTTACACTCCATTGGTTATTTACAAGTTCAATTATTATTAGTTTTATCATTTTAATTGTACATTTTTGTATATGTATCAATTACTAAACTAAATCTTTCATGTCACATTCTAAAGTTTGTCATAATTATACATCTTATTGATTTTTCTTCAAAACAGGACACCTTCTTAAAGCTGACAATGCAAGTTAAAATTATTAACATGATTAGGATATAGGTTTTACAATGTATAGACATTTTGTTCATTCTTTACTTCACTTGATCTGTTGGGTAATAAAGGCATTAAATTGAGTTATTGGTCTAGTACTATATTACCCAAGTCTGGATTTGTTTGTTTGTTTGATTAATTAACGTCCTATTAACAGCTATGGTCATGTAAGGACGGCCTCCCATGTATGCGTAGTGTTGCGTGTATGTTGTGCGAGGTGCTTGTTTTGGGAGACTGCGGTATATTCATGTAGTGTCTTGTATAGTGGAACTGTTGCCCTTTTTATAGTGCTATATCACTGAAGTATGCCGCCGAAGACACCAAGCAAACACACCCACCCGGTCACATTATACTGACAACGGGCGAACCAGTCGTCGTCCCACTCCCTGTATGCTGAGCGCTAAGCAGGAGCAGAAACTACCACATTTTATAGACTTTGGTGTGTCTCGGCCAGGGGACAGAACCTAGAGCCTTCCTCACAGGGGCGAACGCTCAAACTCAAGGCCAAAAGTGAGGCGGTGCTCAAGGGACGGGCATTAGGAAGGCTAAAGTCAGTTAGGAAGAAGAGAAATATAAGGATCCTAAATTTTAGTCGCCTTTTAGATCTGCAATAGGGGCAGTTCGTTACATTCTTAAAATACCTATTCAGTCTGGATGTTCGTTGAGGGCAAAATTAATGTCAGTTTGGCGAAAAAGTATCTGGACACATTACTGCCCATAGGGTCTTCTCCGAACACCACCTCCGGGTATAGGGTGGGGTGTTTTCATAAGGGCCAATTAGCCAAAGGTGTATTGATAGCCGTTGAAAGGGAGTTATCGTCTGTCTCAAAATGGTTCTCGTTGCAAGATCACAGGTAAATATCCGGTAAATCAACTCACCTGGTAGATGATCTGCAAATCATTAACTGTTAATTATTGTGAAGCTGCTGCAGAATACATTTTTGTGCTATTTTATGATCAGATTAAATGGGATACATGTATAAGAGTCACAAAGTTTGGGCGGGAAAATAGACTTGTTTTGATAATTTGACCTAACTGTAACCTTGAATGATAAGTCAAGGTCGATGAAAATCATAAATTTGGTAGACATCTGTCCATGCTGTGTCTATGTAGAAGTTTAGCATTAAAGGCGCTGAAACCTTGTACATTTTTGGCGGGAAAACGACAAAATCGCCATTTTTCAAAGGGCTATATCTCCGCCATATTGGATCAGATGACTTTGACACTTGTCATTATATAAGGGTTTTAGTGGTCAAACCTGACTGGACGTAAAGCGCTACTACTGAGTTACCTGCATCCCCAATACTCCAGTGGTCACTATCACTGACGTTATATCCATCCCTTACAATTGTAAGAAATCTTTGTATTATTATGTAATTGTAATACACGTATTCTTATTCGTCATATTATTGTTACATAATACCCCTCCCACCTTTTGGTTTTATTTTTGTTTTTGTAGAAGTTAAATCAAATTGGTTCATGTCTTGGCCCGAAGGAAAGCAAACAAAAAAAAAAAACCCAAAAAAAACAAACAAATCTTGATTTACTACTTTCAATTTTATAAGCAATATATGCGAAGACTATATATTTTTCTGCATTATAAAGATGTGCGAACATTATTGATAACAAACTTATCAAGGTAATTTCTTATGGCAAAACTTGTCATTTATATTGATAAAAAGCTTTGATATGGAGCTAGGCCACCCTGTATGACAAAACATGTCATTTATATTGATAAAAAGCTCTGATATGGAGCTAGGCAACCCTGTATGACAAAACTGTCATTGTATTACTCAGGCCATTTATTTCTATATCAAGATATTTCGTAGTTTACTAATTTATTGTACCAATACTATACATGCTTTGCATTACTCCAATTCATTGCCAAATTGTAAAGCTTATAAAGCTTTAACTTAAACTCATGAACATAAAGGCTTACGGACTGCAGGTACTTACAATACTTTGATTTTTAAATGGCTGTAATATGTTTAAGATATTTTATCTAGAGTACAGACTTATTCTATATATGCCTCTTGTCTGTCTCTGCTGCAAAACAATACTTATTTTAACTGATACTGTGGTCACCAAGAACTTGATGAGAATACCAGTTCAGATTGGATATTTTCATCGACATCAAATTGATAAGGAAGATGTTAAAAAATGCTATAAAATAATCATTTGGCATATGACATTATAGGAAATATAGAAAGTGCTCTCAAGATTTTAGTATGTGTCTTATTTTCCACTTTAGTGTCCAACGGAATCCTCAAAAGTAAAAACTGAAAGGAACACTAGCCAAATGAATTTTCTAATTGTCCAAAAATAGTGTTGACCTTAGAAATATACTCCTCCTATATCATCGAGACCGAGCCATTTAGTACTTTCAGAACTTTGATTTATTTTTATTTTATTTTGGCGATAAAAATAGGTGGTGAGGGTATCAAAATCACGTGCGGTGGGGCCTGATAAACTAATAATAATGCTGTTTAATAAAATTGTACAAAATACCTGGTCTTTTCGGTTCATATTCATCTGATCCTGAAGAACATTCTTCCAAAAAATCTTTCTTTTGCGATTTACTTCTTCCTGTTTCGTTTCGATTACTTAAAAGTTTCCTCGGCTTTCTTAAATAATATCTCGCTGTTTTGTAGTCCTAACAATAAGTACGAGTAATGCCTTCCTATATAGCTAACACTATTTGCTTGTTGCCTTAAAAAATATTACCTGGACTAGATTGGTGTCTAGAACCTTGTTTGCCTGCAAGCGAAACCTCTATCTGCGTTATCTGAGGGTCAGTCTGGGTGCCAAAAGTTCTGCAGACTGGTGACGTTTGCGTGTTGACTTTAATACAGCGGGTTCTCACATTGATTGTATGACTGGCATTGAAACATTGTTATTTTCTAATACAAATATCAACTTACACAGTATGGTCCACAATAAAGGCGGAAATAGAGAAATACCAAGGCCGATAACACTAAATCAAAAAAAAAATTAGGTAGCATACACTGCGGTCACCTTGTCTTATATGTGGGAAGTATCCGAATGTGTGTTGTTTTTTTTTTTTTTTTGTTTTTTTAATTTTCTATTTTTTTTTTACAAATGGGGGCTTTAATTGGAATATGTGTGTCATCTAGTGCTCCGACTATCCCTTGAAATCCGTTCCTTCCACCAAAATCATTTATGGTAGGTATCTAGTTGTGTTTGATCACTAAGCCATTTAATGTACCTCTGCTTTAAATGATTTAATATGCCATCACTAATTCGCGTTTTTGATTTGTTTGTTTGTTTGATTAATTAACGTCCTATTAACAGCTATGGTCATGTAAGGACGGCCTCCCATGTATGCGGTGTGTTGCGTGTATGTTGTGCGAGGTGCATGTTTTAGGAGACTGCGGTATATTCATGTTGTGTCTTCTTGTATAGTGGAACTGTTGCCCTTTTTATAGTGCTATATCACTGAAGCATGCCGCCGAAGACACCAAGCAACCACACCCCACCCGGTCACATTATACTGACAACGGGCGAACCAGTCGTCCCACTCCCTGTATGCTGAGCGCTAAGCAGGAGCAGAAACTACCACTATAGACTTTGGTGTGTCTCGGCCAGGGGACAGAACCCAAAGCCTTCCTCACAGGGACGAACGCTCAAATCAAGGCCAAAAGTGAGGCAGTGCCAAGGGCTCAGGAAATGGCATTAGGAAAAAAGACCAACAAATTCTTGTTCCTTGGCTTTCTTGTCATTTTGGAAAATGTGTAAGGTTAAAATAAAATATTAATAGAGCATTTCCTTTATAAAACGTATGTAAGATTACAGTTTTAGACAACATCATAAAATATTGTTATTTTGGTAATCAGCTAAATAATAATACACTCACTAGAGGAATGGTTACCCTGAGTTAATATGTTACAGTAATATTGTGGTTTAATAATATTATTAAAGTGAACAGTCGGGCAAGGATTGCTAAAGTCGGTAAAAATGGTGTGAATGTATCCAGTATAATTTCTTATGAAATGGAAAAATAAAATCTCTCGTCAAAATCTGTCTGCGTACGAAGAAATTAATTTAA
This sequence comes from Argopecten irradians, assembly GCF_041381155.1. Lineage (NCBI taxonomy): Eukaryota > Metazoa > Mollusca > Bivalvia > Pectinida > Pectinidae > Argopecten > Argopecten irradians. The sequence continues at coordinate 4,657,845 of NC_091147.1, forward strand.
AGTATGGAAATTCTAAAACGTCCTCCCGGCTCACAATGTCCGTGGTAACATTTCCACGCAGCCTCGCTTTCAATGCTTTCAACTTTTCTTTACTTTAATGGTCAGAACTGGGAAACTAAGCAGAACTTGACTGTCGTATTAATATGTGAGAACTTTTGGAAGGCCAATGAACGCATTTAGACTGGTTTTCTTTGACCGACTATTCACTTTAACAAGCAACATTATTATGTTTGGCAGGATAATAATAATTTAAAGTTTAAAATAACAACAACATTAGATAACTGTCTCAAAGAAGTTTGCAAATAATTGGTAATTGGCATATTCATCATTCACAGACAGACATTTACATTATCAAAAGTCTACATTTGTAAACAAAGGTTCAAAATGCTGTTATTATCCACCTAGGATCATATCATAGTAAAACTGGAGGCAGTTCAGGAGAAAACCAATCTGGTTAAAAGACAAATCCTTATAACCTATCCGTTATCAAACGTAGTGATGATAAGGATCTGTATTTAAATCAGATTTTACATAATATACATACACTAATCTTTCCCTTACATATTATATCTATCCTCGATCGTAACAAAACTTGCGCAACTCACAAATACTAATCGCCCCCTCCCATCCATCGTTGGACATTCAAACACTCTGGCGATCTCTTCCATTTCCACAACCGAGACATCCTCCATACAATAATGTTTATGCTTATGATGAGCACTGTCTGAGAAACTTTACGGTCAACGGTTATATATCATTCACCTAAAAATACAGATTATTCTTAATCATATTTTTAACAGATGTCATTATTTTCATTATTACATTGAATTAAGGTTTAATTGTCAATTTTGTTACTTGCATTGACTGATGAAGAAAGTTAATCTCGTGCAAATGAAGTGAACTGCGAAGCAGTTTATGGAACATTTGCACGAGATTAACTTTCTTCAACACACACCCCGCACAACATACACGCAACACACCGCATACATGGGAGTCCGTCCTTACATGACCACAGCTGTTAATAGGACGTTAATTAATCGAACAAACTAACTTACATTCTTCATCAGTCAAAGCAAGCAAAAAGAATTGATCATCAATCCTTATATATACAAAAGGTATCCTTATACTAAATATAGCAGTTGCTATGTGGGAAACGTTTCTTTCCTTTTCAGTCATGATATAATACCTATCTGCGTTTTTAGTTAATTCATCAGTGTCAAGCTTAGTTTGCTTTGCTTGTTTTCTAAATACTGTTAGAGTCCTCTACCATCTTCTTTTTTCGTCGTTCTGTTTCTGGTTTAGCCGCTGTTTTTGTGTTTCGAGATGAGCTTTATATTTTGATCTTGCTTGTGTCACATATTGTTACGACGTTCGATAAGAGGAAGTACTACGTATGAGAAGAGGTCGACAACGTCCCATTAGGGGGTCAAATTGTGGTGACCTTTGGAAATGGCCAATGAAATTTCTGTTGTCAGAATCTTGACTGGGGACAAAACTGTTAAAAAAGATGTCACAATTATTTTCGTGTACTTTCTCTATTTGACGTAGTGGTTTATAAAGGATTTGTATTTCATTTTGTTTGTTTGATTAATTAACGTCCATATTAACAGCTATGGTCATACAAGGACGGTCTCCCATGCATGTGGTGTGTTACGTGTATGTTGTGCGAGGTGCGTGTTTTGGGAGACTGCGGTATATTCGTGTTGTGTCTTCTTTATTTCAACCAGACTGGGTGTAAAAAAGAGGCCCATATCGCGCACCTGGACATTGTAGCATTTATGGTGAAAGTAAACAGTTGTTCCAATGTATACATGTTTTAGTTTATCATATAGGATTGTTCCTCTTCAAGATTACTTATATTGATGATTAAAACCAAATTATTACTTATTGCATTGAGTGCCACCTCAGCCTCATGAATAAGATGCCAGTATATAATGCTTGCATAAAAAATCTATATCTATATATATATATAATTTGTCTATACTAGCTAATTTACTAGTTTTTTATCAATGGTTGAGCAAGATTACATCTACTCACCTATCTATTGTGTGTCGTGCTGGTGTTAGCTAGGGGGAGACATTCCCCTAGTACATGTGGTGATAACAATATCTTATCTGTTGCTTGTGATCAAAGGCTATAGAAGGATATTGAAAGGCAATTTATTCTAAGATACCCTCTCCTCTACTGTACCTTTTTTGGATTTAATCCAGTTCCATTGTCAACTCTGTATGACCAATTAAAAAATATTACTTATAATTAAACTGCTACAGTCAAGGACTCATTATTTGAAAATCCTTAAACTCTCAGACCTCACTTTCACTTGAGCGAAATGTTTTGTTCCGTGTTGTTTAATTTTATGTCTGTGTGTACTTTATAGTAATCCATGGTTCTTCATGGTCCGATTTGATCTTTGAGAGTAACAAAGGATGTCATCAGGATGAATGAAAGTGTGTGATCATGATTCTATTTTGAAAATAACTTGTCTCAGCAGTGCCTGCCTTCAAAGATGTTCTATAAATAGTAATGACAACCTCGCCTTTGGAAACTGAAACATGAATTTGTTAGAGGTTCACGTGCAAGGATACTTTGCCAATGTATGAAGTTTAATTAAAAATCCTGTTTAAAAATGGTGTCACTTACATGATGGCAAAATGTTAACTTACAATTACATTGCATATGGAAACACTTTATCCCCTAACCTGACTTTGTCGTGACGAGGGTTCAATTATTAGAATTTTGGCACTGTCAGTGTGGCATAAAAACATAAGTTTTAGAATGCCAAAAGGAAACAAGAGACCCATGGGCCTTAACGGTCATCTGACTCATGGCACAAAACAACAAAGTCACAGTATAAAGTATTGCTTAATGATTAATATAAACAATACAATGAACTCCTTAGTTGAATATGTAAGTTTCTGAAACAGGTAAATGTCATTTGTTGAACAAACTTGGTAGCCCTTCATCCATATATGGTTGTAACCCTTTCAAGGATTCATATGAGGAGTCGTCAGATTTTAAAGCCAAATTTCAGCAAAACTCCAATTTTGGACCTCCGCCATACTATCCCCATGGGTCTTAGCTCGGTCCTTTATGAAATATGATTGTCCCCACCTAAAATTCCCCCTTCTGAATCAATTAAAACCCCTATAGACCCAATTTTCATTGAGATCGGAGACTGAAACCTTAAAACAGGAAGTGGGCCAGCGGCCATCTTGGAATACCAAAAATCTTTACGAAAATGTTCCATGTTGTTCGGCATCAATTAAAATCCCTATAGACAATTTTTTCATTGAGATCGGAGACCGAAACGTGAAAACAGGAATTGGGCCAGCTAAAATTATGAAAATTTGCCCTTTTGGGGCCCCCCCTCCTCAGCCCTAGGGGACAGACCAGACTCATTTATATAAAATATGATTGTCCTTCCCAAATGATGTTTCACACCAAATATGGATGAAATTCATCCAAGGATGAAGGAGGAGAAGGATTTTAAAGCTAAAATTAAGAAAATTTGCCCTTTTGGGGCCCCATCCCTAAGCCCCTAGGGGTCAACAAGGCTCATTTACATAAAATATGATTGTCCTTCCCCAATGACGTTTCACACCTAATATGGATGAAATCCATCCAGGGATGAGGAAGGAGTAGGATTTTAAAGCTAAAATTAAGAAAATTTGCCCCCAAGGATGTTTGTGGCCAAATTTGGTTACAATCCATGCAGAAATATATGACTAGTAGCGATTTAAAGGATTTGCCTCTACTTCCCCTGTTGGGCCCCGCCCCTCCTGCCCCCGGGGGATCAGAGCCAAAATTTATACAAGTTCTATTCCCCTTCCCCCAAGGATGTTTGTGGCCAAATTTGGTTACAATCCATGTAGAACTCTAGGACAAGTAAGGATTTAAAGAATTTGCCTCTATTTCCCTATTCGGCCCCGCTCATCCTGCCCCGGGGGATCAGAGCCAAAATTTATACAAGTTCTGTTCCCCTTCCAAAAGGATGTTTGTGGCCAAATTTGGTTACATTCCATTCAGAACTCTATGACGAGAAGCGATTTAAAGGATTTAAAACTATTTCCCCTATTGGGCCCCAACCCTCATGCCCCCGGCGGGGCCAGAGCCAAAATTTATACAAGTTCTGTTCCCCTTCCCCCAAGGATGTTTGTGGCCAAATTTGGTTACAATCCATGTAAACTCTATTACTAGTAGCGATTTAAAGGATTTACCTCTATTTCCCCTATTGGGCCTGTCCATCCTGCCCCTGGGGGATCAGAGCCAAAATTTATACAAGTTTTGTTCCACTTCCCCAAAGGATGTTTCTGGCCAAATTTGGTTACAATCCATGCAGAACTCTAGGACAAGTAAGGATTTAAAGAATTTACGTCTATTTCCCCATATTGGGCCCCGCCCCTCCTGCCCCCGGGGGACCAGAGCCAAAATTTATACAAGTTTTGTTCCACTTTCCCAAAGGATGTTTCTGGCCAAATTTGGTTACAATCCATGCAGAACTCTAGGACAAGTAGCTATTTAAAGGATTTAACTCTATTTCCCCTATTGGGCCCTGCCCCCGGGGGGTCAGAGTCAAAAATTTATACAAGTTCTGTTCCCCCTCCCCCAAGGATGTTTGTGGCCAAATTTGGTTACAATCCATGCAGAACTCTAGGAAAATAACTTGTCCTCAGCAGTGCCTGCCTTCAAAGATGTTCTATAAATAGTAATGACAACCTCGCCTTTGGAAACTGAAACATGAATTTGTTAGAGGTTCACGTGCAAGGATACTTTGCCAATGTATGAAGTTTAATTAAAAATCCTGTTTAACAAGAGGCCCAAAGGGCCTGTATCGCTCACCTGGTTTGTAATGCCAAGTAATGTTCTGAATATAAGTTCATTGTTTCTTTTCTGAAGAAATTTGGATATTTACCTCTTATTCCCCTATTGGGACCCACTCTTTCTCCTCCAGGGGGGTCAAAGCCAAAATTTATACGAATTCTGTTAACCCCAAGGATGTTTCTGGCCAAATTTGGTTACAATCCATGCAGAACTCTAGGACAAGTAGCAATTTATAGGATTTACCTCTATTTCCCCAATTGGGCCCCATCCCTCCTGCCCCCTGGGGGTCAGAGCCAAAATTTATACAAGTTCTGTTCCCCTTCCCCCAAGGATGTTTCTGGCCAAATTTGGTTACAATCCATGCAGAACTCTAGGACAAGTAGCGATTTATAGGATTTACCTCTATTTCCCCTATTGGGCCCCGCCCCTCCTGCCCCTGGGGGGTCAGAGCCAAAATTTATACAAGTTCTGTTCCCCTTCCCTCAAGGATGTTTGTGGCCAAATTTGGTTACAATCCATGCAGAACTCTAGGACAAGTAGCGATTTATACGATTTACCTCTATTACCCCTATTGGGCCCCGCCCCTCCTGCCCCCTGGGGGTCAGAGCCAAAATTTATACAAGTTCTGTTCCCCTTCCCCCAAGGATGTTTGTGGCCAAATTTGGTTACAATCCATGCAGAACTCTAGGACAAGTAGCGATTTATAGGATTTACCTCTATTACCCCTATTGGGCCCCGCCCCTCCTGCCCCCAGGGGGTCAGAGCCAAAATTTATACAAGTTCTGTTCCCCTTCCCCCAAGGATGTTTCTGGCCAAATTTGGTTACAATCCATGCAGAACTCTAGGACAAGTAGCGATTTATAAGAATTTACCTCTATTACCCCTATTGGGCCCCGCCCCTCCTGCCCCCGGGGGACCAGAGCCAAAATTTATACAAGTTTTGTTCCCCTTTCCCCAAGGATGTTTCTGGCCAAATTTGGTTACAATCCATGCAGAACTCTAGGACAAGTAGCAATTTAAAGGATTTACCTCTATTTCCCCTATTGGGCCCCGCCCTGCCCCAGGGGGTCAGAGTCAAAATTTATACAAGTTCTGTTCCCCCTCCCCCCAAGGATGTTTGTGGCCAAATTTGGTTACAATCCATGCAGAACTCTAGGAAAATAACTTTCTCAGCAGTGCCTGCCTTCAAAGATGTTCTATAAATAGTAATGACAACCTCGCCTTTGGAGAACTGAAACATGAATTTGTTAGAGGTTCACGTGCAAGATGACTTTACCAATGTATGAAAGTTTAATATAAAAATCCATGTTTAACAAGAGGCCCAAAGGGCCATACGCTCACCCTGTTATTGTAATGGCCAAGGTATTTGTTCTGAATATAAGTTCATTTTTTGGTTTTTCTTTCTGAATGAAATTTGGATAAATTATAACCCTTCCTATATTTCTCCTCATAATTGCTGACGCACACTCTTTCCACCTCCAGGGGTATGTTCAAATGACCAAAATATTATACAAGTTACTGGCATTAACCACCCTAATATAGAATGTTTCGTTCGTAGAGGTAAGCCAATTACACATTTGGTTAAAATAATTCCATAGCAGTAAAAAAACATCCATATGACCATAGTAACACTTTATAGGATTAACAACTAATTTACTATAATTGGCCCCAATCCCTCCTGCCCCCAGGGGGTCAGAGCCAAAATCTAAACAAGTTTCTGAATACCTTCCCAACAAGGATTGTATTCTTCCTGAACAAAATTTGTTAATATGGATGCAGCAACTCTAAATAAGCTCCCATTTTATTAGATTTTTACCTCTATTGCCGCTATTAGGCCACCGCACCTCACTGCCCCAGGGGGACACCAGAGACCCCATTTATACAAGTTCCCCCAGTTCCAATTCCCTCAAGGATGTTCGTTGCCAAATTTGTTACAATCCATGCCGCACTCAAGGACAAGTAGCGCTTTATACGAATAACCTCTATTACCCCTATTTGGTTACGAAGAGCCATCCCCATGGGGATGAGACGCAAAAAATTTTAAACAAGTTTCTGCCGAGATTTATACAAGGATGTTATTGGTCAAATTTATCTATATTCCTTCAGAACCCCCAAGGATGTTTGTGGCCAAATTTGGTTACAATCCATTGCAGAAATATATGACTAGTAGCGATTTAAAGGATTTGCCTCTACTTCCCCTGTTGGGCCCCGCCCCTCCTGCCCCCGGGGGATCAGAGCCAAAATTTATACAAGTTCTATTCCCCTTCCCCCAAGGATGTTTGTGGCCAAATTTGGTTACAATCCATGTAGAACTCTAGGACAAGTAAGGATTTAAAGAATTTGCCTCTATTTCCCCTATTCGGCCCCGCTCATCCTGCCCCGGGGATCAGAGCCAAAATTTATACAAGTTCTGTTCCCCTTCCAAAAAGGATGTTTGTGGCCAAATTTGGTTACATTCCATTCAGAACTCTATGACGAGAAGCGACTTAAAGGATTTAAAACTATTTCCCCTATTGGGCCCCAACCCTCATGCCCCCGGCGGGGCCAGAGCCAAAATTTATACAAGTTCTGTTCCCCTTCCCCCAAGGATGTTTGTGGCCAAATTTGGTTACAATCCATGTAAACTCTATTACTAGTAGCGATTTAAAGGATTTACCTCTATTTCCCCTATTGGGCCTGTCCATCCTGCCCCTGGGGGATCAGAGCCAAAATTTATACAAGTTTTGTTCCACTTCCCCAAAGGATGTTTCTGGCCAAATTTGGTTACAATCCATGCAGAACTCTAGGACAAGTAAGGATTTAAAGAATTTACGTCTATTTCCCCTATTGGGCCCCGCCCCTCCTGCCCCCGGGGGACCAGAGCCAAAATTTATACAAGTTTTGTTCCACTTTCCCAAAGGATGTTTCTGGCCAAATTTGGTTACAATCCATGCAGAACTCTAGGACAAGTAGCTATTTAAAGGATTTAACTCTATTTCCCCTATTGGGCCCTGCCCCCGGGGGGTCAGAGCCAAAATTTATACAAGTTCTGTTCCCCCTCCCCCAAGGATGTTTGTGGCCAAATTTGGTTACAATCCATGCAGAACTCTAGGACAAGTAGCGATTTAAAGGAAATGTTGACGGACAGACGGACGACAGACGCCGGACACCGCGCCATGACATAAGCTCTTCGGGCCAGGTGAGCTAAAAATATGATTGTCCATCCACAATGATCTTTCACACCAAATATGGATGAAATCCATCAAAGGATGAAGGAGGAGTAGGATTTTAAAGCTAAATTTCAGAAAATTCGCCCTTTTGGGGCCCCATCCCTCAGCCCCTAGGGGTTGGACCAGGCTCATTTATATAAAAATATGATTGTCCTTCCCCAAGGATGTTTCACACCAAATATGAATGTAATTCACTCAAGGGTTTAGGAGGAGTAGTATTTTTTATTTTTATATAGTTTTACGCACGACGCACGGCGCACGATGACAATAGGTCATCCTGACCTTCGGTCAGATGACCTAAAAAGGCAGATTTGAAAATGTAGGTAGGATATTTTTAAAGCCCTAATAACAAGAGATCCCAGTGGGATCTTGGTGCCCACCATTGAATGATCTATGTCAAAGCAAAAAATGATTGTTTCTCTGTTTTTCCCTCATCCTTTTAAATATTTGTTACATCCAGGGCATAAAGACTGCATAGAAGCAAGACACTTCAGTTGTCAAAATTCAATATAGCCATAATCAGCCCAATTAAGGTTGAATTTTTGTCAAAAATGGATATGCTTAATATATGGACCATGCAAATCCTATAAAGTCAATTAAGAAAGGCATCATTGGTACTTTCTGAGAAATAGTGAAAACAAACTTTGTCAAAATTAAGATGGCTGCCAGTCAACAATCCTGTTTTCAGATCAGACGGAAATTGCAATAGGTATAACAGGGGACTAAGATGAATATAGACTTCAAATTTCAAGAAGATCCCTTTGGTATTTGAGAGAAATAGCAATAATTGTCAAAATTCAAGATGGTCGTCTGTTGACCAGGTTGTTTCCATGTGGTCAACCGCTAGGGACAAAGAAATGTATGTAATTTGAGAGAAAGCTCTTTTCACTAATTTTTGAGAAATAGCAGCAACAATGATCATCAAAATGCAAGTGGTCTTCTGTTTGATTTCTGTCTTAAGCTTGTGTTTGATTAAAATTTAGGAGTACTCAAGGTTACAAGTGTGTACTGTAGTGCAAACAGCAATGATGGTGGGCTAGGAATAGTTTTGTCTACATCAAAAGGTAGACTAGATGAAAAACAACATGTTAAAGGTAGACTGTATCTTTATTACTAGAGCAATTCCATGCTTGGCTATACATGTTTGAACAAAAATATTTTTTAAAACAGAAGTGTATACATCATGTATCTGATTAACAGTAAATAAGCAGTATCAAACTACAGCTGTCGTCTTGGGGCTGCCCAATACCCCCGCATTCCAGCTGTATTCACCATGATAACATAATTATATTGGCATTCATTAACTGCCCTAGTTATAAAGTGCACACCAAAAAGCTTAGACAAATGTATACTGTAAATGCTTTAATAAAACGATTTTTTTGCTGAAAGGGACAAAACTTAAAAATTTCAACAATCTGTCAAAAATACAAAAGGAATTAATTATGCTCCGGAAACAATATTTTAAAAAGGCAATAACTCTAAATAAAGGGCCCAACCCCATAATGTTTCTTCGTGCATCGTTTTTGTGTCTTGAATATACATACAAAATTTCAACATCCCATCTTGAATGTAGAGGGAGTTATGCTCTAGAAAGAAATTTTAATAAAAGGGCAATAACTCAGTAAATAAATGGCCTAGCCTCGTAATATTTGTTCATTAGATATCGACTTTCAGTATTGCCAACTCACCCGATTTTTCCGGGTTGACCCGTTTTTTAGAGCTCTAGAGGTTAATGACCCGATTGGGCGACGGGTGTTCAAATAACCCGCGTTTTCGTGATAAGCGTTTAAATGACATGGAAAAAATGTTGTATTAGATTTGTTCGGAATACCTCTCAAATTAACCATAAGTAACAACTGATACATTCGGAAAACTGTCATGGCGTCTAAAACGATTAGCGGAGGGATCTCGGCAGTAAACAAAAGCATTTATGCCTAAAGGTGAGTACTTCTCAGGTTATATATACTTTAACTGATGCCTATATCATAAGATTAGTCTGTTCCAAGTCGGGAACATGTCAGGTCGTAAGCGATCGCTATCGGGGCCTGCTTGTAGCGGTACTCCGAGTAAGCGAAAATATGTGTGTTCTTACCAGAAATCTTGGGAGTCTGAATTTCCATGGCTGAAGGAAAGTGAGAACGGTAGACATTTTGCCTTTTGTAAAACATGTTATTCTCATATCAGTATTTCATCCGGCGCAAAAAACGATGTATCACGTCATTCAGAAGCTGCAAGTCATGTAAAGCTTCAGGAAATCGTGAACAGTTCTCAGAGTATTTCCACGGTTTTTTCAAAGAATGATCCGCTTGCAGATAAAGTCTTATTTGCAGAGACTCTGTTTAGTTTCTTTGTTTCTGAACAAAACCTGCCGTTCTTAGTTGCTGAAAAACTCAACAAAGTGTTTACTAGGATGTTTCCTGACAGTGAAATAGCAGCCAGTTTGCAGGATATTGAAGAAATGTCCATCATTAGATAGTGATGAGGCGCAGAACACAGTTGGCTGAGGAGATCCAAGACTATGCCTTGTCACCAAGTTGTGAAATTCCTGAAACTCAAGACACTGAACAGTTTTGGGGACAAGTGCGCCAGATAACAGACCCCTTCAGTGACAAACCAAGGTTTCCGGTACTATCAGCTCTTGCTGCTGCCATGCTGGCATTGCCAAACAGTAATGCAGCAAGTGAAAGGGCCTTCTCCATGGTTCGAAAAATTCATACGGAGTTCCGATCTGAACTTGGGAATGACACTTTGTGTTCCCTCCTGTCTGTAAAAATCGATTCTGATATTTCATCAAAGGACTACACTCCTTCGAACAAAGTATTGATGGCAGCCAGATCAGCATGTGTGGACTATAATAATTCTGTTCAGGAGTAAGTGAATTCTGATAAATAAATTTCCAGTGAAGGATGTGATTAGTGATTAGTTTGTGTTATTAAAGACATTTTAAATGGTTTTTAGTGTTTATCATACATATATATACAGTTTATAATTATAAAAGTACAGAAAATGGCCCTGCAGGTGGGGCGTTAGAATTGTACTTGCTGCCGCTATTGCATGATCATAAAAGGCGACTAAATTTAGGATCTTATCTTTTCTCTTCTTCCTAACTGACTTTATCTTTCCTAATGCCTACTTTGGCACCGCCTCACTTTTGGCCTTGGGTTGAGCGTTCGCCCCTGTGAGGAAGGCTTTGGGTTCTGTCCCCTGGCCGAGACACACCAAAGTCTATAAAAGTGGTAGTTTCTACTCCTGCTTAGCGCTCAGCAAACAGGGAGTGGGACGACTGGTTCGCCCGTTGTCAGTATAATGTGACCGGGTGGGGTGTGTTGCTTTGTGTCTTCGGCGGCATGCTTCAGTGATATAGCACTATAAAAAGGGCAACAGTTCCACTATACAAGAAGACACAACACGAACATACTGCAGTCTCCAAAACACGCACCACGCACTTCACACTGCATACATGGGAGGCCGTCCTTACATGACCCTAGTTGTTAATAGGACGTTAAACTTATCAAACAAACAAACAAACAGAAAATGGTACAAAATAATGTCGTCGCGCACATGACCCTTGTTTTCACCCTTGTTTTCAAGGGTCATCACCTGATTTTGAAGTCTTGAGAGGTTGGCAATACTGGACTTTGTTTCTTGAATGTAATTTTTTGGGAGGTACAAGGCTATGTTGTATATTAGAAATCTACATTTACATTGAAATCCTGCATAAACGTGGAATGAGTAGGTGGTACATAATTGTGTCTACAGACGGACGGACGGACAGACTGATTCCAGTAACCAACCAACCCCCCACTTTGTTGCGGGGGTTATAATTAAGATACACACAGGTTTTGCAAAGAAAGATCAAACAAAAATGTGTTGCATTCATGAGCATCAACTCTTTAAAAAACATCAAAAAGCATTTACAAAATATTGTCCATCAAGAAATCCTGTAATTATCCCCCGCCCAACGAAGTTGGTAGGGGAATATACAAATGGGTTCCGTCTGTCCGTCGGTACGAATGGTTTCCGGAGCATAACTCTAAAACCAGTAGAGATATTTCCACGAAACTTCATACACACATTGGTCTAATGGTCTAGTAGTGCCTTTTGCTATTTTTAGGTTTTCATTTTTTGCATTTTTTCCGTAACCATGGAAACATTGCTGAAAATATCATATTTTTGTACCAGGTTCGTTTCCGGAGCATAACTCTAAAACCAGCAGAGATATTTCCACGAAACTTCATAGACACATTCTTTTTATGGTCTAGTAGTACCTTTTGCTATTTTTAGGTTTTCATTTTTTTGCACTTTTTCCGTTACCATGGAAACATTGCTGAAAATATCATGGTAAATGGTAAATGTTACTTTGCAAAACTCCACCCATCTTTGTGTATATATAGTCTAATATAAATGTCAAGGCTGTATACCTGATTCAACAATTGCAGCCCCGCTCTACTTGAATTATACTCCATCTTTCTTTAGCTCAACTTCCTTTTTCCTGTTTTTTTCATTCACATAAGTCTCCACAATCAAACTTACTTCACCTTTGATATCTCCATTGGCGGGGGATCTGAATGACTATGTCCTTGTTAGTTAGGAAGAAGAGAAAAGATAAAATCCTAAATTTAGTCGCCTTTCACGATCATGCAATAGGGGCAGCAGGTACAATTCTTGTACTGTTATCACAGTTAGAATGGTACATATAGCGTGCGGTATAGAGCAAGTCAGAGATTTGAGTAAGAGTTACTCCCCTTGAATCGACAGGTGGCGCTCTCTCCATGCCATTACAGTATGGCCGCCATATACGAAGAAGAAATGTGTGTGTAAACAAAACAATCAAAATTAGCTACCTTAGAAGTATCACCTATGTAAGTTTTTATTGGTATTGTGTAATATAAACACTTATAAAGAGAAATATATCTATCTGTAGAACTATCATTTCAGTTTAATGTAATAATTTCTGATGTGTAGACAATCGTTCGACGCCTCGTGGTATAACTTCTCCGACCACGTGGTTTACATAAAACTTCGTGACAACATAATAGTGTACTGCATTGTATATCATTATAATAATTTACTGCATATCTACAGTTAATATGTTCATAATACTTTGTTTATCATTGCTGGAATTACCGTATTTGTCATAATATACTCAGTGTTTACGATATTGGTTTGTAACAAATTGTAAGAATACGTTTGTTTACTTCACAGCTTTTACGATGTCTTGATGGAATAAAGGCAAAATTAACCTGTCAAGCTTCGTTGACTTTCTGTCTAATCGACCAAACGCATCTGGAAAATTGTGGCAGAACAATTCTAAAGCCCTAACCTGCAGAGCTCATTTTAATGCACGAGTTTTACTCACAAATTAAACCAATAACTTTGTGTCCTTGTTATCTCAGAGTGTCACAACCACAAGATGTAAAAGAAAACAGTTAGTGCCACCTACTGAATCGGAAAAGAAAGCTCGGGATTTGGAACTGAAGAAGGTAAGTAGCCTTTTAATTCATTTGTGATAGTATGGGTATTTCAGCTCACTTTTTTTTTATAAAGGAGCATTAAATTCAATAGGAAATTTTTCACAAAAGTTTAGGATATGCACAGAAAACAGTGAATATAAGAAATATTTTTCATAGGTTTTTCATTTTGTGAAAGGCCCAGTACATTTCCTAAACCAAAAGGTCAGTTTAATAAAATAACGACTTTATGTATAGCATCAGAATATCTATATTCATGATCTAAGATGAAGTTCACGAATCTGATGTATCCCAAATATTTACATTTTCACTTCGTTCCGCCTCAATGAAACTAGTAAACTCCGATCACTTCATTTCCCAATGAAGATGCTTGGTCACGCGCTGACCTCTGACCGGCGTGAGAATACATTTTGACATTGTTTACATTTTAACCTACAGAGCTCTGTAGTTTTACGCCGCTTCAGTTTTGAATGAACTTTCTGGGATGTGGCCTATCGCTGTACATTTAGAAACACAGACAGAAATGTTTGATAAAGTGATATTAGAAATTGTTAGTAATATGATATTACAGATATTTTACACGTATTTTGAAGAAACGATGACTTAGGCTCAAGCCCCGGAAAATGCTGAACATAGGCTACTGAGCGCAGCGATGTTCATCACTCATCGAAGTAGGCATAATCGAACGCAAATAGTTAGGATAATGTGTACAATATATAGATCTATATGCGAAACGGTGACATACATGTAAGCTTAGAAACGATAGATTCCATAAAAATACGCTCAAATACCAAACAGGCTGATTTCAGTGACATAAGCCTAACGAAACGATTCTGCGAGTGTCAAAACCCACGGCATTCGAGGGTCATTGGAAACCACCAACATTTCAAATCAATGTTTCTCTACTTACTTTATACAGAATTTTAATCCTAAAACTCCAGTTGACAGAGAAGTTATCACATTTCAAGAATAACACACAAGTCTTCCAGTGATCTGCGACTAAATCCCACATTTTAACACGTTTTATTGAGCCCCTGAAGCATGGTTCTTGGACTGCATCGCATACCATAGACACAGGGGTTGGATTTCAAACAGGTTTAGTTAATAAACATTTAACTGCCAGCTACAAACAATTACCAGACGGAAATACAACATTCAGGTACATTCCACAACAATCGCAATTGATTTTTAAAAGATTTGATTATGTTTAGATACCAACTAGGTCCTATTCAGCATTTCACCACAATCGTCATTTTCTTCAAAACTGGACCCCTGCTAAATCGAGCAACCGGATTACACGTTGACTGCACTGCTAGTACTGCGCAGTATTTTTTATTTGAAGTTACATGATCATGTTTTTATGATAAAATTTAAGCCATTAATTCTTGTACATAAAAACAATATTTCAAAATCGCCGTTTTTAATTGTAACAACGCGCAAAGAATGAAGTTATTTTCGGAACTACATTTTATGTTGCCTTGGTGACGAAAAGAACTGACTGGCGGCTGTTCCGTAGCTGTACATACATGTACGATAACTGGTACAATGTTGCAAATTGTATAATAATCTTATACCGAATACATATAATTTGACTTTTTTTCAAAAGCGGGATATTTAAATTGGTTAACGTAAATATAAGGATTGATTATCAATTTTGTTGCTTGCATTGACTGATGAAGAAAGTTAATCTCGTGCAAATGTTACATGAACTGCTTCGCAGTTCACTTCATTTGCACGAGATTAACTTTCTTCATCAGTCAATGCAAGCAACAAAATTGACAATCAATCCTTAATGGAATGCACTGTTCCAGTCTAACCGAAACGTACAAGTTGTTTGTTAATTGAAGCCTACCACTTGGATGCACGATGGCGAACTCGAGATATTTCTTGCCCCACTCTCATTTGTTTTATCAAATAAGACTGATGCACTCTAGTTTCGATATTATAATTAATATATTCTTTTTGTATTCTCATAGCTGATCAATGAACATTGAGGATTCAAATCTGCATGACAAATCTGAAGACGAAGACACATCAGATGCTAGGGTATCGGGAAGCATTGTTTCACTGTTTGAAATGGATCCATGTTCAGCATGTCCAACAAAAGGCTGATAACAATAAAGGAATTCCTTATGGTCTGCCCTACTTGTAAGCACCGTTTCAATGCAAGTGTATGCCACTGGTATGCTTGTGCTTCTGTTTTGTTTGAGCATGATAACCAAAGAACGAAATTATCTCTTTTTAAACCGGAAATCCAAAATATCTTGGTTGCGAAACAGTCATTGTTTGGCTTTTCAGGGAAGAGCTGTTTGAGAAATTCTTCAGTATCCTCCCAGTTCATGTGTATCGGAAACAACACTGTGGAATATTGCCTGTAAGAGGATATCTGCTAACGATCAAGATAAAGCAAGTTCGTGGATATTCCTGCTAAAGTTATATTTTGATAACACTATTGAAAGGGACATACATTGTATTTTGATTGGAAGATTCATTTTGATTCAGGTTTCTTAAACTCTTTGAGATGTGCTGATTTTGATATACATTGTCGTATCTTTAGATCATCTGAGATAGTCTCACATGCTTTGCAAATATCTTTTCTACATAATAGAAATTCTGAACAGTCTAATTAAAAAGCTAATACTTCAATGACATATTTAACGCCTCTTCTCATTTTTAGCCCACCATCATCAGATGGTGATTCTGATCGCCCTGCGTCCGTGGTCCGTCGTCCGTCCGTAAACAATGCTTGTTATCACTATTTCTTAAAAACTGCTGCAGGGATTTTGTTCAAACTTCACATGGAGGGTCCCCTTGGTCCATATTTGTGCCATACAGATTTTGAGGCTGATCGGAAAAACAAGATGGCCGCCATGCAGCCATCTTTGGTTTTGGCTGTTGGTTTGTTATAGATATTTCTTGAGAACTACTGCAGGGATTTTGTTCAAACTTCACATGAAGGTTACCCTTTGTCCCTAGTTGTGCCATACAGATTTTGAGGCTGATCGGAAAAACAAGATGGCCGCCAGGCAGCCATCTTTGATTTTGGCAGTTGAAGTTTGTTATCGATATTTCTTGAGAACTACTGAAGGGATTTTGTTCAAACTTCACATGGAGGGTAACCTTGGTCCCTATTTGTGCCATACAGATTTTGAGGCTGATCGGAAAAACAAGATGGCCGCCAGGCAGCCATCTTTGATTTTGGCAGTTGAAGTTTGTTATCGATATTTCTTGAGAAGGATCAGGTGGCCATCTTGGATTTCGATAGTTAAGGTTTGATATCCCTATTTCTCAAATAGTGCTGAAGGGATCTGTCTCAAATTTCATATGTAGGTTCCCCTAGGGACCTAGTTGTGCATATAGCATTTTGGGACCGATCGGTCAAGAAAATTGCTGCCAGGCAGCCATCTTGAATTTTTATATTAAAGTTTGTTGTCGCTTTTTCTCAGAAAGTATTGAATGGATCTTTCTCAAATTTCACATGTAGGTTCCCCTAGGGCCCTAGTTGTGCATATTGTGATTTGGGACCGATTGATCAACAAGATGGCCACCAAGGAGTCATCTTGGATTTTGATAGTTGAAGTTTGTTACCGCTATTTCTCAAAAGGTACTGAAGCGATCTGTCTCAAATTTTATATGTAGTATGTTTAAAAAAGTTTTAAAGTAGAGAAAAGATCCATCTTTCCTTTGTCAGATATAGATCATTCTTTGGTGGGCGCCAAGATCCCTCTGGGATCTCTTGTCATCTTTTAAAAGCAGTCTCCCAAAACACGCACCTCTTCACACAACATACATGGGAGGCCGTCCTTACATGACCATAGCTGTTAATAGGACGTAAATTAATCAAACAAACAAACAATAAAAGCATGTATGATGGTATGTTCTTATTGAAGTAATTTCAAGCATGTATGATGGTATGTTCTTATTGAAGTAATTTCTAGTACAATCTATTTTTGTGGGTTTGTTAAGGATTTTAAAACATTATGCAAAACTCTTCGAAATATGATACATTCACAAATTATTGAGTTGATGTACCTTATACGACTTTATACAGGGTGCCGCAGTGGCCGAGTGTTAAATGTGTTCCAACAAATTGCCGCTAGCCCTCCTCCTCTGGGTTGAGTTTGAATCCTTCCTAGGGTATTTGCCAGTTACTGACCGACGCTGTATGTACATTTGTAGTTCTCCAGATACTCCAGTTTTCCTCCTTAACCTAGCACATCCTTAAAGGATCCCGACTCTATAGTTGGATAATCAAAGTACTGAAAGTACTAAATGGCTCGGTCTCGATATTAGGAGGAATATATTTCTAAGGTCAATACTACTGTAGTTTTGTACAATAAGAAATAAATTTTGCTAGTGTTCCTTCCAGTTTGGACTTTTGAGGATTCCTTGGATACCAAGGTGTAAAATAAGAAACACATACTAAACTCTTGGAAGCCCATTCTAATATTTCCTATGATGTTATATGTCAAATGATTTTATGACACCTTTAGCGTTTTCCTTGTTAATTTGATGTTAATGAAAATATCCATTCTTAATGACTATTGTCATCAAGTTCCTGGGACCACAGTATCATTTAACAAGTATTGTTTAGCAGCAGAGAAAGACAAGGGGCATACTTTTCTATGCCAAAATGTCTTAAATATAGAATATGTCTGTCCTCCAGAAGACTTATCAATATCACCATGTGATTTTTGAATAAATTGGTCAATTGGTATACTTTTAACAAGTTTTGTAATTATTCTTTTGTAAACCAGCAAGTTGATTGATATACATTGTATCCGAACTTCAATTCAAACCGGATAACTTGTAAGCTCACCATAGACCATGAAATTGTTTGTACACTTTCTTAACTTCAGGATCGTTTTACAAAATTACAAATGAATTTTTCTACAACATTTTTTATTTTCAAATCCCCATACCTCTGATGAGTATAATAAAACTGTCATTACAAGTGAATCAAATATTTTCAGTTTAAGATGAACAGGAAGAGATACATTCCTTTATTTCTTATAAACAGCAAACACCGATTTAATTGTTTGTTCAGCAGGTTTTTTCCCTTTCTTTAAAAACGCTACCATTAACATTATTTTCTGTACCTTGATATGTAAACAATTCTTTTAAATCTAATTCTGTATTTCATAACATCAACTGGTGTTGTTGTATCTTTTTGATATTAAGTTCTAATTTCCATGTTATGCAATATTGTTAAAATTCATGTAACACTTGTTGTAGACCATCAGATATTTCTGATATCATAACAGTGTTATTGGCAAATAATATGATAAAAAGTTTGGGATACATTCCAATATCATATACCGTAAAAAACTGGTATAATTTTGCGCAGGTAATTTTTAGGGCTGAAAATGCTTAAAAAATCTACTATCAGTATATTGAACAACAAAAGGGGGGGGAAAACAATGTCCAGGGAGTCCCAAAACCGATGTATGAAGGTGACAATTTCAATGCAAAATATTCCCCATAAATGCTTGACAACTTGCACAAAAAGTGTTGTATTTAGAAGAAATAACATATGAAAACCGCATTGTGTTTGTTTTCTTTTATTGGCCACCGTAACCTGAAACTGAAATATCTAGCAGATGTCCAAAACATCGGCGGTCTGGTCCGCCGTACTCCGTGCACATGTCAATGTTTTGAGATATTACATAATGAATAGTAATCAGGAATATTTGAAAAAAGTAGAATATATTTACTTAAATTGGCACAATAAGTAATTAGTGTGTTTGAGATCATTAACAATCAACAGCAATCAGCTAGCGGATACGTAGTTTAGCTTGCAACAATCACAGTGTGCATAATTTGTCAAGATTTGTAAGACAAAATATTCTTTTCCGCCAGGTAAGATTCTAAGTCATAAAGGTAAAATGAAAATAGGAAGGGCGATAAAATAACCAGATAAATATTTGTAGCGGGATCAGACTGGGTTGATTATCAGTGATCAGGAAGCTCAGTCGGAAGAGCTATATTTTCTTCTCTCCTGTTACAGAATTGGCACCCAACTAAATAACCAACGGTTGTGGTGTTTGAAAGGGTCTCGTATGTATTCAAAAAAGGAGGGAGGAGTGTAGCGGGACTGGACTGGGTCGATTATCGATGACCAGGTAGTTCAGTCGGTAGAGCACTCAGCTAGTGTTCGGAGAGTCCCGGGATCGAATCCCGGTCTTGCCGCTACATTTTCTCCTCTCCTGTTACATATGGTACCATATTGTGCATGTAGATACAATGTATTCAAGGTAAATCAACAATGTTCGCTGATCTTGCAGAATTGCCTTACAGTGTTATAATGAACACAGTAAATGTATGTCTCATTGGTGTGATTGATTTAAAGGCAGTTCATGTGGTGACCGAAAAAAAGGTAAAATCAATACTTTCAGAGTGATCAGGGAACATTGATAGTCAAGGCGGGGAAAACATAAGACGACCTGTGTTATACAAATAATGTTAAATTGATTTTCATTAAATTGTCTCGGAGGTGATGATTAGTGTGTTATGAACGATGAGCTTAATATGTTTTTGACAAAAAATATAAACAGCTAATGTCATATTGTGTTTTAAATTTAAATAATCTTTTATTTATTCATTTCATTTCATTTCAAGCATGTACATGTCATAGAATATAAACAAATATCAGGTATATGCTTAAATCATATTACAGTTAAATTCACAATAAGGAATTTGAAGATGATAGTAATTATTTTCGGATTGAAAATGATTACAATATTAAGCTTCCACAGTTGAAAAATACTTCTTTTTGTTCACACAATTCTTCTCCTAGACTGTTGAAATGATACATGCATGCTGACATTCTGTAAAACATAAGGAAACAATAAATGTATTAACAGAGTAATTACTGAAAAGGCTAATATCATATAATTAAACATTTTAATCATAAATAGCAATACCAGCATAGAGGAAATATTATTATTATTATGATGGTGCTGATCATGAAAAGCGTAAAGCGTAAAGTCTATTTTGTTGAGTAAAAAATTTAAAAAACTAACATGATGTAATCGCACTAAAAACAGTGATCATGTGTAGGCTTTTGTGCGATTGCATTTGTAAGACTGTGCCAGGTGGTAGAGATTAGTTCCGCTCGAGTGATCACACAATGCAAGTGAGAGTTGGGAATATGTTTATGTAAGTTTTAATTGCTAATTTCTGATGCTTGTTGGTAAAATATAACTCAGGATAATTGCTAAACAATTAACAGTTTTCTCTACATTTGTTACAGATTGAAACAGCTTTTTAAGTGCCGTTTTACGGAAGAATTATGAAGAAGAAATCGGCATTTTCGTTGATCTAAAAGTCCTAAAAATATCACTTCGAGTTATATGAACATTCCATATATGATTTATGTCATTTGGCCAAAAATTTATACTTCGTATTGCCTAGTTTAATGAATATGCTGTATGTATATGATCAGAACGTCAAGCTCCTGTGGTGAAAATAACTAAAATGTTTTAAAAGTATGGTTTAGTGGTAATCTCTGAACGTGCTTTAATATAGATATATTCTGATATTTATACATGTGCTTATAAAATTATCGATAATAATGGATGTGGTAAATATTCATACCTTATTAACTGCCGTTAGTTTTAAGATTACGCCACCTTGGACATTTACAAAATGTTCACCGTCTGTCACGTGCTACTTTATCAGTAGTCCAAGTTTGTCCAAAATTTTGTTAGAGTTGTCTTTCTTCCATTGTGGATTTACACGTACATGTGGCATAACGCAGCCGTGATAAACAAATCTCCATATCGTCCTGAAATATATTTGCTCCCGAACTAATATGATTCAAAGTGCAAAATTCATTATTGTAACAATTTTAATGTTTGAGGTGAAATATATATTTCATTTTTTTCCGTTGCGGGATAATTGTCACTAGTAGGGACTAAACGCGTGGGGCGAAGCGAAGCATTTTCGGGACGAAACGTCTTCATGTATTGAAAACAACATTTTCGGGACGAAAAGTCTAGATACATTGTACACAATTCAAGTGAAAATTTTCCAACCTAAGATCATTTGGATGATGTATATGGTAAGGATATGAAAGCAGTAATCTACTATTCCTATTTCAACATTACAGATACGCTTATTTCAGTAACTTTCATATTCAAAATTTGCTATTTAAAATTCCCGGTAAAATCAAAGTTGTTGAATACACTGCCGCTAGGAGCGCTAGTATCTGCGAGCAAGTTCTTAGCCAATCATATTGAGGAAATTGACTGTAAGAGAATTTTGCAACCACGATCACAATGGCGAGGTGACCCTCGCCAAAAAACTATATACATGTATGTTGAAGCATACACATGATGTTTCTTTTATTGAAAAATCTTCCCCAACTGTTGATGTGTGAAAATTATTGGCTCCTGTTTTACTCCTACAAATTGTTATTTTTCGTGGCGTAAAACAATAAATAGCATAAATCTAAAAATAATCCCAAAGCTTTCTATCATTATCGATATGTATTTAAAATTATGTTACAATTATATTTACCAATGTGCATTAACGTGTAATGAACTCATAATTGATCAAGTAAACTGCTTCCACACAATACATGCCGATCTTATCTTTTATCTTTTGTATTCAGAAAAGGGGAATTTCGCAGTCACGTATCAGCATTTTATTTGCTGTAGATGATTTTGTTTATACAAAGGATACAAAGACCTGCTACCAGACAAGTCAGTTACAAATCATTTGTGTGAATGGAACAAATCTGCCAAAAAACTCTGGAAGGAAAAACTTCACAGCATAAGGGTTGTTAAGTAAGCCTCTAGGTTCTGTCCCCCTGGCCGGGACACACCAAAGTCTATAAAAGTGGCAGTTTCTGCTCCTGCTTAGCGCTTAGCAAACAAGGAATGGGACGACTGGTTCGCCCATTGTCAGTATAATGAGACCGGGTGAAGTGTGTTGCTTGGTGTCTTCCACTATACAAGAAGACATAACACGAACATACCGCAGTCTCCCCGTCCACTCACCTCGCACAACATACACGCAACGCACCGCATACATGGGAGGCCGTCCTTACATGACCATAGCTGTTAATAGGACGTTAATAAATCAAACAAAGTCTTCGGCGGCATGCTTCAGTGATATAGCACTATATAAAGGACAATAGTTCCACTATACAAGAAGACATAACATGAATATACCCCAGTCTCCCAAAACACGCACCTCGCACAACATACACGCAACACACCACATACATGGGAGGCCGTCCTTACATGACCATAACTGTGAATAGGACGTAAATTAATCAAACAAACAAACAAACAAACAAAAAAGTAAGCCGATATGAGCATGAGTTTGCTATGTTGTAGCTACTTTAAATTAACATAATTTTAATAAAAGTATATGATTTTGTGGTAGTAAACAGCGATGTAAAGACAGGGAAGTAAGTCCAAACTAAAGTGCATTAGTTGTTGTAATGTGAACTGCTGGTTTACTTATACCGCACGGTATCATGGTGACATTATAGTTTCAGCCCATAAAGACTTTGATCACACTCATGTATGGTAATAACTCAGTCTGTATTGAAGTCAACATTACAAGATAAATATATTTAGCGGTAAAACGTTGTTTTACCGGCTATTGTTAACGCAAATCTGGAAGTTCACCGAAACTAGCTTTTTACCCCTAATAATTATGTTTTGTCCCAATTTGGTTAAGTAAATCAAATTGTGGAATTCTGCACAGGTTGCATAATATCATATATATATGTGGCTGAATTATGAGTATGTATCCCAGTGGACTGTGTCACACTTATTAATATTCTTTCAGGATGAATGCGTTCGCCACGTGAAAGTGGGAACTGAAAGTACGCCAATCCACACTAAGAAGTTAGCCAATCCACACTAAGAAGTTAGTGTGTCATTGTGGCGGGAATTTTCCAGCTTCCCCATCCAAGTTGGACAAAACATATCCGTATCAAGCCGCCTAACTGGACAATGGCAGAACAAGCTTCAGTTGAGTTCTTCGAGGACACTGTTGTTACGGTATGGTGATGTGGACTCCAATGTCTTTATATGAAACATAAAAGGCTTCATGTACCAATCACATCTTCTTATTAGTTAATTAGTAATTAATATCGTCAAGTTAACTTTCTATTAAAATTGTACAAAACTATAATAAGGCTTTTTCATATGATGGATAGTGACACTCTACCCAAGGCTTGCCAAGAATTTAATAACATTTTGTGATCCCGAGGGTACAGTAGCTCTATTCTTCATATAGGGATTGGATTTCGTTTTTATGTTAACCATGTTTGTATGGAGCAATTCCTCTACGAATATATTCAATATGGGGAGCTAACATGGTTAACATAAAAACGAAATCCAATCCCTATATTTACACTCACACGACTTTTCATGTATATTTTATGCAATAAAATCGTCATTTGAAAATCACGTAATTATTCAATAAAAGTGGGAGGAGCTTACTCAATTGAACAGCGAATGATGGCTCTTCATGTAAGATAGAATTATGCATCCGCGACGAAAAAAAAGTTCAATATTTTTATGTAAAATAAACATTACAGTAAATTTCAGTGATAATTTTATTTAATCATATCAGAACTTTAAATAGGTATTCAATTTTGCTAAAAGTTGATATATAGCGTGATAACAAAGTATTTGTACTCGGCCACAGTGTGAGTGTGAACTCGGTGACCGTTATTGTGAAGCGAGGCGAGGCTGACGCACGCTTACACACTCGAGTTTTCCGAAGTTGTCAAAACACCGATGTTCAAGTAGCAATCTGATTAAAATACAGATCCTTATTATCAATACGTAAGATTGAACGGAGTGGTTATAAGGATCTGTATTTCAATCAGATTGTTCAAGTAGCTAAATTTGTTTGAGATTGTCGTCTGACTTGACGATATTACATCCTTCGGAGCCATGTGGTTATATAATCTACGCTTAGATCCATCGCCATCTAAAGATGGAACAACTTCACTTGTGTTCGATGGATACAATGTATTTGTGTGTGACTATCAACACGTGGATTACTAGCGGTGCATGTTTTATAATACACATGATTAAATTCTCAAAGAACAAAGACAAGAGAATATGTTTATAACTGACCTAGCTCTGTCAGAGGGTCTCACGCCTGTCAACCCCCAAAGACTCGATCGTCGGACAAAGACACAGAGGTAATGTTTACATTTGACAGCCACTTTTTTTACAAAAGTGAAAGCGCTGCACGTCGCCCCGGTCGGGATATTTTTCCCGCTTCTTTATACAATTGTTAATTTTAAAAATGTTTGTATCATATATAAATCATATATGTATTGTTTACATTTTCCCCAAATTCTATGAAAAACAGCAATTTACACGTAATGATACGTCAAAATGTAAACAAAGCCATGTGTTTCTTTTTTAAAAAAGTAACCCATTTACGTTGCATAGAATATTTTCATACGCAAGTTCAAAGTTCAATGTTACCATGCAGTTATGGTAAACAAAATCGGCTAGAACTTACGTATAATGATCAAGTCTAGCAAGTGTAAATAATATCCACATATGAATGGTTATTTATCAATCATGCCCCGACATTTAATTGCAATATTACTACTATGATATCCTGCCGTTTTTAATAAGTTCAAAAAAGGAAGTGCAACTACAAGTAAATTATCCATACATGTAAATTTGGTGATATTTCAACACATATGCGTTTTTAGTAAAATCAGTCTAGATTCTTTATGTACAAATTTTAATTAGAAAATATTATTTATTATGTTTTAATTTTGCTGACACCATGACATCACGAGACTGTATTGTATTGGTACACGTGTAATACAGCCACGCAACATGAGTGTATTACTTTAGACCAGCCAGTATTACACCAATTGAAAATAGTGTAACAAACTACATACACAGATTTATTATGTTTATTGCATTTCCTATTTCAGACTGTGCCAGCACCTCTAAGAACAATTGATGGCGTGTGGAGGGCGTCACCATAACGGGTAACTTATGCCAGGTTGCATTGGAAGAAAATGGCACATACCATGATGTGGATGTCCCGAAAACCTATTTATTGACAGTCTGGAAATTGAAGATGGCTTGATCCTCGATGATGAAAAGCTTGAAGAGACAATTCTAGGTCGTCTTCCATGCAATATTAACATAACCTTGAAAGGAACAACAGTCATTACATGCAAGATTAACCGTTAGATATTTTGCTTGATCCTCGATGAGGAAAAGCTTGAAGAGACAATTCTAGGTTGTCTTCAATACAATATAAACATAAACTTGAAAGGAACAACAGTCATTACATGCAAAAGTGACATTTAGATATTTTGCTTGATTGACGACACTACCTACCATAAGTATTTGATCTTTATCATATTTGTTAACATTTAATAGATAATTCAATACCTGATATGAGTTTGTATTAGGTGTTTCTGATAATGATTTTATCTTTATCATAAATAGATAATTCAATACCTGATATGAGTTTGTATATTAGGTGTTTCTGATAATGATTTAATCTTTATCATTTTTGTTAACATTTAATAGATAATTCAATACCTGATATGAGTTTGTATTAGGTGTTTCTGATAATGATTTAATCTTTATCATAAATAGATAATTCAATACCTGATATGAGTTTGTATATTAGGTGTTTCTGATAATGATTTTATCTTTATCATTTTTGTTAACATTTAATAGATAATTCAATACCTGATATGAGTTTGTATTAGGTGTTTCTGATAATGATTTTATCTTTATCATAAATAGATAATTCAATACCTGATATGAGTTTGTATATTAGGTGTTTCTGATAATGATTTTATCTTTATCATAAATAGATAATTCAATACATGATATGAGTTTGTATATTAGGTGTTTCTGATAATGATTTTATCTTTATCATAAATAGATAATTCAATACCTGATATGAGTTTGTATATTAGGTGTTTCTGATAATGATTTAATCTTTATCATTTTTGTAAACATTTAATAGATAATTCAATACCTGATATGAGTTTGTATATTAGGTGTTTCTGATAATGATTTTATCTTTATCATAAATAGATAATTCAATACATGATATGAGTTTGTATATTAGGTGTTTCTGATAATGATTTTATCTTTATCATCAAAAGATAATTCAATACCTGATATGAGATTGCATAATAGGTGTTTCTGATAATTGTTTTTTTAACTTTATTTTGTGCTGTTTAGTTAACTTGTGTCATTAACTTTCGTTAAGGTATTTTGTGATGCACTGTTACTACAAAATTAACACACATAGCAGACAATGATAAACGCTATCCTTTATGACTCATTTATTTTTCTTGGTGAGGTCACTCATTTTTTTGATATTTTGAGATACAATGTTACTTTAATTTGATACACATAGCTTACAGCATTGGCAAAATGTTAATATTTCATTGCCAAAGTAGTATTAAGTGGGATTAATTCTTATTAGATGCGTTTTGAAAGAGACTTATATGTTATAAAGATGTGATGTGAAGATTATCCCCGATGACAGTATAGACAAAATGTTAATATTTGTGATGTTGCCAGACGATATTATATATTATGAAGATGTGATATGAGAGTTATCCCTGATGATTATACATGTCATTTCCCTAGCTCAGGTTATTTAGTTTTATAATTAATTGATATATAGTTTATGTACTTCAAACTTTATAAAACATATAAACTGCTGATTACAAGGATTTTTTTTCCTTTACTAATATTAATGTGTAGTTGCTAAATAGTATTAGTTAGGTTATGAAGCATAAAGGCCATCATTTATGACAATATGTCAGTTATATCTGTTACATAGTCTGACCTTTTATCTAGTAGTTTTATAGTATGGTGTTCAAAACCTTAATAGATACAGAATACACCTTTGACATACTCATTTTTGTTAAATAGGAAATCCTTGATGAAAATCAGCTGTCATTTATATACACAGGCCATCTTTTTATTGGTGGATATTTTGTGATGTACTAGAAACTTAGATTTTTATGTAGTTAGGTATATTATGTGTAATAGAAATTTAAAGCCATAACATACAGAATTGACAGATTTGTTTATAAAACCAATCCTTTATGAGTCATAAAAGGTTAAATACTTTGCCTGAGCATACTATGAGATTTTTTTTTTCCAAAAAAATGTTTTATTCAACAGCACATTTTATACAATCTATATTCCTTTCGTAGAAGGACTTTCACACTATTTTCATATTTTATAATATTATTTTAAAACAAAATTATATATCTCTCTCTTTATTACAACCATACATCCAACATCCTTATATTATAAACAATCACAATAAATATCCACACAACCAACTTTCTTAACGTGACTACAACCGTATTCTTTTATACAAGAAAAAATAATAACAGGGGAGACAACTCCTTATGGTAAAAAAATAGAAGGGAAACAACTCTCTTCCAATTTACTTTAGTTGCAATTTAATATGATATAAAGAATATTTATATTATGATCTGTGTTACTAATATATATGAATACATAAATACACTTATATATGAATACTTTCATATCTTATGTACCCTAATCAAATACAGCATGCTTTAAAATGTAGCCTATATATATGATACTGAGTATTCCGGATTTCTCCTATCTAATTTGACCCCTTTTTTCATAAGTTTATACAACGTGACACGTTTCCGGTTGGGATATGTCAACAGTAATAAAAAGGTAGTATTGTCTTGTTTTCATAATTTTGTTTGCATACGAAAGCTTAAATTATATTTCATCGTTCTTAAGTTACGTTAGCCATGTAAATGCTGACCGTAAGTGGGAAATCTTTGTCCCCAAACATAAGTATTTTATTACGAAACCCTTTCCTTCGAAATTTATTATACAAACACGTGTTAGGTTGCATTACAATACACAACATGTACAGTAAATTAAATTACAAATCATGTACACACATATATATCTACTATATCCATACAACATATAACTATACTCCACTATACACCACATGCTTTCACTATCTCTTTCAATCTAATTATTTCTATCTCTTTTTCTTTGTCTTTGTTGTAGCTAGTTTTGACATAGAGATTGATATGTGTGAGTAATAGATTCTTTAATTGTATAAAAGCAGAGTTGAGTCCAGTTGCTTTGTTATGGTATTTTTTCTGGTTCCTTATCAACCATATTATGTACTTCATAGACAAGAGTATTGTATTTTTTATGCAATTTGTTGTTTGGTTATGGTTTAAGAGACCCTAAGAGTATATCTTTTTCTGAAGCAGGTTCCGGATTTGGTAATTTTTCTAAAATCTGAGTACTAACTTTCTCAACTAATTGAGTTGTGTATGGACAGTTATAAAATAGGTGGGATAATGTTTCCCTATTGCCATCACATAAATGACAAGTTCCATTTGATCTGTTCATTTTCTGCAGTCTGTCTTTAGTGTAAAGTATTCTATGTGTGATTTTGAATTGAAACTCTTTAATTTTGTTTATCACTATTGAATTCTTTATGTTGGTCCAAATTACTTTTGTAACCCTACAGAGGTAGGCAGGCTAGTAGCCTTGCTTAAGCCCCAATGATATTATTAGTGATAGACGATTGTAACCCTATAGAGATAGACAGGCTAGTAGCCCTGCTTAAGTCCCTATGAATATCATTAATATATATGATATTTGAATATTCCCGCTAGGTAAACAGGAAGTGGGGCACCTGTTGAACCTTGACAGAAGTTGTTATGTTAGCCGTGTATAATTGTGGATCGCGGGGCTGAGTTAAATTATAGTGTATTTTATAAGAGTACAAGTATTAGTTATTTGATAACAACCATGTATATATTTATTAGGCTGTGTTTAATTTCATAGTGCATTATTGTGGTGTATATAGTGTTGCTTAGACCTAGTATTGATGTGTAGTATATTTAAAGGTCAGTAACGCGGGATTGTTTACTCATGTTTGCAGCCAGAGTTAGGTTGTTGTTTTAAGGCATGGCCAAACTAGGTGACCGAAATATCAGTAAATTGTTACGGCACCTACTTTGTAGCGACTACGTGGGATGTTCTGGAAAGCATGGCAGGACATCGCACGGTCTATGCACGTGTTAAACTAGGTGACCAACTTATTAATTAATTGTTACCGAATAGGTATGGGTATGGTAGGGACTACGTGGAATGTTCTGGAAGGAATGACAGGACATCGCGTAGTCCACACACCTGTTTAACTGCGCAGTATAGTTTGTTCAAAATGTGCATATTACAGGCGGTTCTGTCCAGCCTCAACCAAGTCCAGTCAGAAAATCAAAACATTTCTATTTTGTTAAGCCTGCATCAGGCGCCGGTAAGGCTGTATTCTGAATTAAAATTAGTAAATTTTGACAGTTTATGATGAGCTGGGTAACCTTTGGGGCAAGCATTGTCCCAACGGCACGTGTACCAGTCACGTACCCAATCATTATAAATAGAGGGCCGCAATAGGCCCCAGTCAGACTGAAACCAGACGGAGACTGAAACTAGACTGAAATTAGACGGACATCAGACGGGAATAAGACTGAGACTGGGTACTTCCGCCTCACATACACCTACGTCACCGCCTCCTCTAGGGCCACCTTTGAGAGAGAGAGAGAAAGTGAGAACTCTTGTCTACACTTTGAATAAAAGCCGTCAACAAGCTTCTACCCTACTCCTTGTCGTCATTTCGACCAACACAGCCATCCATAGGGCGACAAGGTGGGGTAAGAGGTTATGTTATTTGGTGCTGTGACCAGGATCTTCAATATAAAGAAGAAAAGAAAGAACCTGAAGACGAAGAAACAGACGGCTAAAGGTAAGCGAAATTTCTCTACTTTGATTAGTACCTCTAGTAGCTGACCATTTTTAATGTTGTTTAGGTATTTAGTGGTATAGTTTGGTTAGTTAGAAACCAGGTACTGTCAGTATACATATTTTTGGCAATATTTAAAAAAAAATATGTCTCTCAATTTAGATGTAGACATGGCCCAATTAACTGAGCGTATGGCAGGTCTAACACAGACAGAACAAAATAAAAATATGCCCACAGATCAGAATATTGCTCAGGACGATAGTGAGGTAGTGTTCAGAAACATGGCACAACATTTTAAGAACTTCTCTGCAGCTATGACAGCACAGGGAGTTTTCCAGGTCGTTAGGTCATTTGAGGGTGACCCCACTAAATTCAAGACCTGGATAAAAGAAATAGAAAAATACGCGAAATTAGTAGGGCTAGATGACAAGGAAATCCCTAAAATAGCGTATCAAACAAGTGTAGGTTCAGTAGGGGATTTTATCAAACGATATTTAGACGATTTAGAGGGAGATCTGTCTTGGGAGGACCTTAAGAAACTCCTCAAACAAAGATTCGCTGACATAACAGATTCGCATCAAGCTGTGGCCTTATTACGTAAAACGATACAGAAACATGACGAAAGCGTCCAGATATACGCTGAACGACTCTTGCAAGTAGCAGAAGACGCGTTTCCTGATGCCCAGGAATGTGAAAAGGGCATTGTTTAAAGACAATTAGTTAACGCCTTTTGTGATGGGTTGCATTTCGACTATGTTAAGATGAAGGTTATGCGCGAGGACCCAGACACATTAGAGAGGGCGGTATATATAGCTATGCGCGAACAGAACCTTAGGAAAAGGTTCAATCTAAGGCAAGACATGAATAATGATAATGACATGGTCTTAAGGCCAAGACAGGAACATGTATATGACCCTCAGGTAGCCCCTACGCAAGACACATACTTTAATCTTAGACATAACGAAACTAACACGAGGCGAGAAGTACCAATGGACATTGACCACACCAGACAGAGACAGTGTTATAAATGTAAACAAAACAATATCATAAGACATAGACCACGCCCAGTACAAGACAGTAATAGTTTTAGGGAAACACAGAGGCAGAAACCCCTTAATAGAGCCCCTAGAAATAGGTATTCAGACAATAGCAGATATCAGAACCAAACCCAAAATAGGTCGTATAGTACAGGTAACAGAGTGCAAACTCAGAACCCCCCACAAGTGCAGTCATTAGGTCGAAATAAACAAAGATCAAAATTAAGATGTTTTCAATGTAATGAAGAAGGTCACATAAGAAAGAACTGTCCCCAATTAAATAGAAAAGGAAGGCCGTTAAACTAAAGACCTCGCTTCATAAGGAAACCGATGGGGCGAGGTTGAAAAGAAATAAGAAGCATGTGTCTAAGAAAATAGAAATATCAGGTAATCCAAGTACAACTGTGATAAAAATAGGTAAACAAAAATTAAGAGCTCTCTTAGACACAGGTGCTGAGGTTTCCATAATCAGCAATAGAATTTTTAAGATGTCACCGAATAAACCACGACTAAGAAAAGAAAGCATGACTCTCCAATCCGTCAGCAGTACACCGCTCAAGGTAATAGGTTCAGCAGACATTTCATTTCAAATAAGACATTTGACCTTAAGACATAAATTTTTTGTTGTTGATGGCATGAACAGAAACTGTATCCTTGGTTTAGATTTTCTTAAACAAAATGGCGTTAGAATGTATTTTGACCTTGCATGTATGCGTATAGGTAAGACCTATGTTCAATTAGAGGAAGACATACATATTGCCTCAATAATAAGGACCACCCACAAGACATTGTTAAGACCGCAAACAGCAACGGTATGTCAGGTAAGACTCCCAAGAACTTTTAAGATACCAGGATCAAAGCTCTTAGAGATATCAGCAAATGACACTTGTATATATGATGAACCTGGTTTGACCTTACAAAACGGTGTAACAAAGGTCACGAACCCTCGCAAGATACCTATCTTGATACTTAACAAAACAAACAGGACGATTAACCTAAAACGAGGAAGTGTAGTAGGCAAAGCACAGGCCTTAGAAGACAAAGACATTTAAGTATAACTGCGACAAAAGACGA
This sequence comes from Argopecten irradians, assembly GCF_041381155.1. Taxonomy (NCBI): domain Eukaryota; kingdom Metazoa; phylum Mollusca; class Bivalvia; order Pectinida; family Pectinidae; genus Argopecten; species Argopecten irradians. Next base: position 4,690,263 of record NC_091147.1, read on the forward strand.
TGACAAAGACGAAGAAAACTTTAAGGAGGTAGATGTACCAGACGAGTACAGTGCTGAGACACTAAAGATATTAAGAAGAAACAAGGATCTATTCGCCAAAAAGGATTCTCAGCTTGGACATACAAAAACAGTTAAGATGCATATAGAAACAGGAGATCACAAACCAATTAAGAACCGACCTTACAGGACACCCCTGAAGAAACGTCAAGTAGTGGACGAAGCTATTGACGAGATGTTAGAGGCAAAGGTCATAGATAGGTCTAGAAGTCCCTGGAGTTTTGGCTTAGTGGTAGTTGATAAGAAAGATGGAAGTAAGAGAATGTGTGTAGATTTTAGGAGTTTTAAATAAGATCGTTACCCCGATGTCAGTACCTCTTCCTTTGATAGATGACATTTTGACCCTCCTAGGACACTCAAAACATTTCACTACATTAGATTTGAAAAGTGGATATTGGCAAGTAGAACTCGACGAGGAAAGTAAGCAAAAGACAGCTTTTGCCTGTCACAAAGGACTATTCCAGTTCAACAGAATGCCTTTCGGACTAAGTAACGCCCCTGCTGTCTTCCAAGAATTGATGAATATTGTCTTACAAGGATGTGAACAATTCGCCACAGCTTACCTTGATGATGTCATAATTTACAGTAGGACAGCCGAAGAACACCTGAAACACTTACAGATAGTCTTCAACAAATTAAGACAACATGGACTCAAACTAAAGCTTAAGAAATGCACTTTCTTCAAGAAAGAGACGGAATATCTTGGCTTTATGATTACGGACAAAGGTGTAAAGCCGGACCAAAAGAAAGTTGAAGCTATTAGGGCCTTACCAACCCCTACTTGCGTAAGAGATGTAATGCGCGGTTACTACAAGAAGCACATCCCCAACTTCTCAAAAATAGCGGAATGTCTTACAGAACTAACCAAGAAGTATGCTAGGTTTAAATGGACTGAAGAATGTCAGAAGTCATTTGACTATCTTAAAGAAAGTCTTACAGTAGTACCTCTACTAGCATACCCAGACCCAAACCTACCATATGTGCTTTATACAGATGCATCAGACACATGCATAGGAGCTTGTCTTACACAGAAAACAAAGGAAGGTGAAGAAATGCCACTTTATTACTTGTCACATAAGCTTAGCCCAACACAGCGTAGGTGGTCTGTGATAGAGAAGGAAGCTTTTGCTGTGGTATATGCTCTTCAGAAGCTTGATAACTACTTACACAACAGTTCCTTTGTAATAAGAACGGACCATCGCCCACTTTCTTACATATTCTCAGACAAGAAGACATTGAATAAGAAACTCTCCTTATGGTCCCTTACTGTAGTGTCCTATAATTGTAAGGTAGAATATATTGAAGGTAGATTTAATTGTTGCGCGGACTTACTATCGCGACTACCAACAGATACAGCGGAAGAAGCTGAGGATAAGCAAGGAGAAACACAGGAAACTACAGACATTCATGATGTCTTGGACGTAGATGACAGAGCCTTAGAGATTGGAGCTCTCAACTCTAACAAATTTAAGCCAAGAGACTTTGTCAGTAGTACAGTTGATACTCCAGACGATATTGTTAAACCTCATATGGATCTCCCTAAAGACATAGACATGAGAAAAACTCAAGACAATGACGAAGACATATCAAAGCTGAGACTTAGACTTTGTAATGGACAAGCAACCAAGAGTGAGGAGGAGCGCTTCTTGGTTGTAGATAACTTAGTGTATTATTTGTCAAACGCGGAATCAGATGACCCGGTCTTGAGACTTTACATTCCGAAGGAACTTGAAGGAATGGTGATAAGACAGTATCATGATTTCCTAGGTCATATGGCAGTTGACAAAACATATGACGTAATAAGAAAGAAGTATTATTTTCCTTTGTTATACAAGAAGGTTCACCTACACATTGAAAAGTGTGTGACTTGTCAGACAAGAAGTCACAGTAACCCTCATCCTCCTCTTCAAGACAGCCAGATACCCCCATACCCTTTTGCTAAGGTAGCAATGGATTTGTCAGGCCCTTACCCCCAGACATTATCAGGAAACAAATACATCGTGTCGTTCATAGATGTTTACTCTGGCTTTCCGGAAGCATTTCCAGTCCCTGACAAATCAGTAGCAAACATTGTACATCTTATCTTGGAAGAACTATTCCCAAGATATGGTAGCGTATTAGAACTGGTTACAGATAACGGTTCAGAGAATATCGCTAGATCAGTAAAGGAGACACTAGAAGCATTGAATATCCACCATGTTACCACTTCTTATTATTGCCCCCAGTCAAATGGAAAGGTGGAGAGATTTCATAGAACGATGGTAGACATTTTGGCCAAGAAGATCAAAGAAAACGTTAACACGTGGGATCTTTTTTTGAACCAAGTATTGGCCGCAGTAAGATTTCATACCAGTGAGGTAACAAAGGCTTCGCCTTTCTTCCTGCTTTATAACCGCGATGTAGTACTCCCCTTGGACACAATCTTAAAGCCAAGACGGCGGTATGCCGGTGAAGAGTTACACAAGATCGCCTTAGAGCAGCAACATAAGTCCTTTGTTCTAGTGCATAGACACATGAAACAAGCGAAGAAGAAACAGAAGAAACTCGCAGATAGGAACTGTAAAGACGAGGATCTTAAGACAGGAGATCCGGTTTACATAAGAAACCATAAGCGTACCTCAAAACTGGACAATAAATGGACACCGTACTATAGGATTATAGAGCAAACTGGACCAGTAAGTTTTAAGGTAATAAACCAGCTTACAGGTGAAGTCACGAAGACACACGCGAGGCATTTACGATTAGCAAATGTTGATGAATGGGAGTTGCCCAAAGATAATATAGGTCGACCTTTAAGGAAATCGACATATGTAGTTCCCCCTGAGAGCAGTTCAGATGAGTCTGAGGAGGAAACATCCTTAAAAAGAGTCATAAGATATAGGAGACAAGAAAGGTCAGATTCGGACTCTGAGGATGATATTCCGTTAATGGAGCTAAGACAAAGGCTCCGGACCCGAGAATTGGACAAAGCTAGTCCTATTGATTCAGATGATGAACTTATACCCTTATCACAATTGAAAGGTAAGTTAAAAGAAAACAATAACGCTGACACTCAGACAGATGACGATGATGATGATTTTGTAGATGCGTCTGAGACTGGTTGTACTGCTGATGACATGGAGATTGATGCGATAAATTAATTAGCAAATGAAGTTACGCCCCAAATCTCCACCGCAGTAGATAAACTATGTAAAGATGATAGACTCCACAATAGAAAAGATGAAGTTAAGAGAGATATATCAAGAGACTCTGAGGACAATTCAGAGCTATTTAAAAAATGTCTGAAATATTTTCTTCGTGATCAATAACGAGAATTATTAGTGAATCGTTTCTTACCGTTTCAGAAAACGAAATATAAGGCTCCGAAAAATCCCTTATAGCTTGTAGCATTTGTTCTTAATCTAAATCCTTACGAGAAAGTTCTTAGAAAGTTAAATAATAGTCTGTCAGAAATAACCATATAACCAAATAAATAGGACGAGAATACATCTTAATAACAACCTTATAAGACTGAACCATGAAGTTGAAAATGTAAGAAATACACAAGACTTTCTTCAGTCAGAACTTACCGATATTAAGACACTACATCAAGCGAGAACTAAAAGAGCTTTAATTCCTATAATAGGTAAAGCATTGAACTTTCTGTTTAGTACTTTAGATGAAGGTGATATTAATACAATCAAAACTAACGTAGACCTAATCAAGTCAATCTTAAGCATGCAGTAAAGGAAAGCTTAACAATAATTTATGCTGCACAAGGTCAAATCACTGATAATAGAAGGAATATAAATGACGTGATTGATACCTTAGAGAATCTAAGAAGCATAGCTCTAAATTTAACAGAAGCAATACAAGATATTGATGAATATTTAAAGCTGACAATGCAAGTTAAAATTATTAAAATGATTTTTTTTTAAAACAAGTATACTCGTTGTCCAAGAATCGTTTATGAGACATTCCCCAGTTGAGGACAGCCATTTTTGTTTTACATTCCGACGACTCACCGACCCCTATATAAAGCGCGTGAATCGACACACGTGCGCTCATTCGTGTACCCATACGCCTAGCAGTCCACAGTATATATCACCTACAAATAGGTAAACAAATCCCTCACCTGTAAAACTATATGGGACTTTAGTTAGCAAGAAAACATGTCAACTCCTCTAAGCTGTCATTTAGATGTTTCTCAAAATAAAATTCCAACGCAAGTGAATAGAAATCCAAACAATAATCCGTCCACATATCTCCACGTATATCATTGTACTCGATGCACTCAACTGACCATGTACACGTGACTACGTACCTGACCCGAGCGAGCGACAACTATCAAGGACACACACGTGTCGATGTACATGTACGTGTAAAACTTGGTGTATATTGAAGTGTTTTATTAGTTCGTATTGGACATATGTTGGGATATAGCTGACAACACATTCATCTATTACATCAATGAAATATTGTCAGGTGAGTACAGTGTTTATTTTCAATTTGACATTGTTATTTGCAATATCGGGGCATGTGTATCTGAGACAAGACATGTTTAGAATGACACACGTGTGTCAAGTGTCCCGTGCTTTATATAGGGGGTTGGCCAGTGAAGGTTACTAAGAAGAGCAAAAGAAAAATGGCTGCCACTTCCTTAGATACCACACTGTCATAACTAGGGGATGTCTCAGAAACAATTTTTGAAAAAAATATTTCGCTAATATATTTTTTTTTAATTTCAAATGCATGTTTTAACTTGCATTGTCAGCTTTAAGTACATACACTAAGATCGACAGGGCCCTTATATTAGTGAAGCAAAGGAATTAGTTGGATTAGCTAGAGATTATCTTAATCATTTGAAACTTCAGATCAATATGCTATCTCTAGGACATTTAAGCCCTTCAGTCATTTCACCCCCAGACTTGTACGAACTCCTTATAGAAGTAGAAAGCAAACTTGACCCAGGTGTAAGAGTACCTTTTGACCCGGAAACTGACCTTTGGGAATTTTATAAGACAGTGACCTGTACGACACTTATTAGTACTGATAGCCTTATTGTAGTTATTTCCATTCCATTAATAGACATGATTGGCTGTGTACCGAGCACATAACCTTCCTCTTCCGTACCTTGGATCGAATCAAACAAATATTTTGGCGACTTATAAATTAGAAGCAGAAGCTCTTGCAATCAATGAAGCGAAAACACAATTGGTTACAATGACAATTGAGGAGATGAATCAATGTGTAAATAGCGTTAAAAACTACTGCAGGTTTCGTAGTCCAATGTATACTATAATGGGAAATAAGAAATGTATTGTTAATCTTTTTATGAATTGGACCAATAATTTAGTTAAATATTGTACTACAGTAGTACAAAATACAAACACTTCCCCTATGGCCCAGTATTTGACCAATGGCCAATGGATAGTTGTCCACGATAGATCTTTGACCTTTACACTGAAATGCCCCTATAGAACCCAATCTGGTACTGTGGTGACCAGATACCCTATTAACACCTTATCCCTTACGGAAGGTTGTTCTGCATCAAATGAATATATGACCTTGCCCTCATATTATTATTCAGAGAGTAAATACAACCTAACAGATCATTTTCAACAGGTGATTTCAAATTATTATGTAGGCTCCATTGAACTCTGGAAACCAATGACCCAAAGACTACCAAATGTAAAAAACATTAAGATACCCCATAAACTTAAGCCTATAAAGGAAATCCCCATTGATGAGTTGATTGAATTGAACTTGACATTCCATTTGATCTTGAACCTATGGAATCTGATTTGCCCCTCTCGACCTTCTTGTCGATAGTAGGTGTGGTAGTAGTTGTTGTTATAGTGATATATTTATGTCGTAGGAGAATTAGGGATAAATGTCAGAAACGTAGGTTAGGTAAATGGTCAGTGAAAAGGGGAAAGTCAGAGTCGAGTGTCTCGCAAGCCTCAAGACCCATGCAAAGACACAAAAGTAACCAATCCACAGAAGACATGACAGCCTTAGAAGAATTGATGACAACATACATCAAGGAACTCATCCACCAGGAACAAGAAAACAAAGAAAAACCTACATTGATGTCAGGAAATTACCCTGAGGGCGTTGACTTCGCCGAGGCAGATGTAACTGCCCCATCAGGAAGTGGAGGAATTGAATCGGGTAAACAAGACTGCCTTACAACCCGAGTACGAAGTGTAATATACCCAGACTTAAGAAAAGAGCTCAGTCTTCCAGAGACAGATATAAAGTAACGTCTTGGTCGTAACAAGACAATGTCTAAATGTGAAGAAGGAAATGCTAATGACCCGGTGAAACATTATGCCGTGTGATATTTAACGTCTATATGATTAAAGATACTTACGAGACAAAGATATACATATAATGTCTCGGTTATTACAAGACAATACGGAAACGTCTTGGTGTTAACAAGACCAACTCTTGTCTGGATATTAACGTTAATCAATTAAAAAAAAATCACAATGTCTTAGTGCGGATAAGACAAAAATGTGACCTCTTCAAGAACCGTGGTGGATGACGGACCTAAGAACATAAAGAAGCTCTCGATATAATTAAATAAGCAGCAACTGTGGAGATAAACTGTGGATTTTTATATATGAGCAGCCATATTATTACGAATGATTTTAACGATGAAGTTACCATGGAACTCTGTGACTGTTAAATAGGTTCAAACTAAAATGGACATGACTGTGAAATAATATTACTGATTTTCAACGACGTAGTTACCATCGAACTGTGTGACTGTTAAATACATTGTATGTTCGAATAACAATGGAAGTGACTGTGAAATATGTTTGAACTACAATGGACGAACTGTGAAATATGTTTGAACTACAATGGACGAACTGTGAAATATAATTACTGGCCATTTTTATGATGTTGTGACCATAGAACTGTGACTGTAAAAAAGACTTTATATTGCATGAATATATTAAAGAGATGTTTAGACTATAACGTCCAAGATAATTACAATATGTGTATGTACATATTGTGCATTAAGGTAAAGAGTTGTAACGTTTAATAGGATAACTTCGCGATAATTAAAAAAATATACTGCATGACGCATGCGAATGAAAGAAGGTTGAAAGGAGATATGAATGAAATGGCCACTAGTTACTATTTAGGGAATGTTTTTGTTTTTTTTAAAGGAGGCGGTGGTAAATTGAAATATTGATAATACTTGATACTTTGCGTTAAGAAATATGTAAGCCATTCTGAGAAATGCCTTACATATTGTCTTTTTTGAAGAAAGGGGCGATTGTAACCCTACAGAGGTAGGCAGGCTAGTAGCCTTGCTTAAGCCCCAATGATATTATTAGTGATAGACGATTGTAACCCTATAGAGATAGACAGGCTAGTAGCCCTGCTTAAGTCCCCATGAATATCATTAATAGATATGATATTTGAATATTCCCGCTAGGTAAACAGGAAGTGGAGCACCTGTTGAACCTTGACAGAAGTTGTTATGTTAGCCGTGTATAATTGTGGATCGCGGGGCTGAGTTAAATTATAGTGTATTTTATAAGAGTACAAGTATTAGTTATTTAATAACAACCATGTATATATTTATTAGGCTGTGTTTAATTTCATAGTGCATTATTGTGGTGTGTTGCTGAGACCTAGTATTGATGTGTAGTATATTTAAAGGTCAGTAACTCGGGATTGTTTACTCATGTTTGCAGCCAGAGTTAGGTTGTTGTTTTAAGGCATGGCCAAACTAGGTGACCGAAATATCAGTAAATTGTTACGGCACCTACTTTGTAGCGACTACGTGGGATGTTCTGGAAAGCATGGCAGGACATCGCACGGTCTATGCACGTGTTAAACTAGGTGACCAACTTATTAATTAATTGTTACCGAATAGGTATGGGTATGGTAGGGACTACGTGGAATGTTCTGGAAGGAATGACAGGACGTCGCGTAGTCCACACACCTGTTTAACTGCGCAGTATAGTTTGTTCAAAATGTGCATATTACAGGCGGTTCTGTCCAGCCTCAACCAAGTCCAGTCAGAAAATCAAAACATTTCTATTTTGTTAAGCCTGCATCAGGCGCCGGTAAGGCTGTATTCTGAATTAAAATTAGTAAATTTTGACAGTTTATGATGAGCTGGGTAACCTTTGGGGCAAGCATTGTCCCAACGGCACGTGTACCAGTCACGTACCCAATCATTATAAATAGAGGGCCGCAATAGGCCCCAGTCAGACTGAAACCAGACGGAGACTGAAACTAGACTGAAATTAGACGGACATCAGACGGGAATAAGACTGAGACTGGGTACTTCCGCCTCACATACACCTACGTCACCGCCTCCTCTAGGGCCACCTTTGAGAGAGAGAGAGAGAAAGTGAGAACTCTTGTCTACATTTTGAATAAAAGACGTCAACAAGCTTCTACCCTACTCCTTGTCGTCATTTCGACCAACACAGACATCCATAGGGCGACACTTTCCAGTCTAGTGGCAAATTAAATTCTGTTTCCCAACTTGTTTCACACTTGGGCCTTGATGCATCATTTAAGATCTGTTGTAGGACAGAAGGCTTTAGATTTCTCGGTTTTATAATATTTTCAGTACTTGAGTTCATTATTTTTAAATGTTCGTTTATAAATATTACATTTCCATCTTTTACATTTACTTCAGGTGTGTTTAACCTATCTATGTCACCTAGGTCAGTTCTTGATAATTTAGTTATATACTCTTTAGGGTATGACTGTTTTTATTTTTGAAATTTCTGAAATCCAGTTATGTTTTTGTATCAGTTTATTTGGAATTGATCTGCTATTTAGGAAGCTATTTGCATTAACATCCCAAATATCTGATATTTTAGTTATTTTGCTCTTTAGAAATGATTGTATGAATAGAGGTTCATTCTTGTACAGGATGTTTGAGTTGCCAAACAAAGGTTCCTCAAGAACTTCATTGATAGTTAACGGGTTTTTATTCAGTGTGCATCTTAGTTTTGCCCATGCTTTTATTGCAATTTTGTAAAAACCTGGTAAACTATCTAAATTCAAACCATTTACACATGAACACTTCATTAAGAAGTTTTTTGTATCAAATTTTTGGTCATATTTATTCAAATAGAACATTCCTATCCTACTCCAACTTTCATTTGTTGAGTGGTAAATGTTGTAAATTGTTTTGATGTACCTACTTTCAATAAAAGTGTCCAAACTTATCATCCCCATACCCCCTTTTCCAGTTTCTGTGCAGCATACTTTACAATCTATTTGATTTGGTTTGCCGTCCCAAATGAAGTTCCAAATAAGTCTGTTTATTTCATTTTGGAATTTTAATGGTATACCACGTACTTCGATTTCATATCCAATTACAGACAATATGAAAGTTTTTACAATCAAGGTTTTTCCAATAAAAGTTAAATTTCTTCTCTTCCATATTTGTAAACAATTTTTTTTATTTTTTCTATTTTCTCCATCCACACTTTTTCATTGGTTTTTTTTTGGTGTCCATGATCAATTCCCAATGTTTTTACTGATGTCTTAGACCATTTAATTTTAGTGAAATCAGGGTTTTTATTTTTCCATGGTCCAAGATATAAACCTTCTGTTTTTTCATAATTTATACTGGCTCCTGATGCTTTCTCATAAACTGCTAATAGTTTGAAGGCTTCTTTTATTGAGTTTTCTGATCTATTAAAAAGTTAGGTGTCATCTGCAAACATGCATAATTTTGCTTCTACATTTCCAGGACCAGGTAGTTGCATCCCCCTAATGTTATTGTTAGCTCGTATAGCACAGGCGAGTGGCTCTGCTTGTACAATATAGATTAACGGAGAAATTGGGCATCCTTGTCTAGCAGATCTAGTTATATTAAAATAAGATGATGTAAATCCATTAGTTTGAATACATGTTTTAGCATCTTTTAGTAGCATTTCAATCCAATCACAAAAGTTTTGGCCAAAATTGAATTTCTTTAGACATTTCATCACCCAATCCCACTCGATTCTATCAAATGCTTTTTTTGGTCTAGAAAAATAATACTACCCTCTTTATTTTCTCTGTCGCTATACTCTATAATGTCTTGGATAAGTCTGTTTGCTTCCGAAATTTTCCGTCCTGGAACAAATCCTTTTTGGTCAGGATATATGATTGTATTTAAAGTGCTCTTCAATCTAATATGTCAATGGTCTCCAGTTTTTTATTTCATCCCTATCCCCCTTTTTGTATAACAGTTTTAGTATTCCCCTGCCCTGTGATTCTGTCATTTTCTTTTCTGAAAATATTTTTTTTATAACTTTTGTAATTTCTGGTTTAACTAATACCCAAAACTTTTTATAGAACTCTGCTATTATTCCGTCTTCGCCTGGCGATTTATCGTTTTTCAATGATTTTACCGCTTTCTCTATTTCTTCATCTTGGATTTGTCTATCAATATTATGTCTGTCATTATCAGATATTTTATTTTCTACATACTGCAGTAAATAATTTCCCTTTTTCATCATCACATCCTTCAGATGTAAACAGCTTCGTATAAAATTTAACTTGTTCCTTGAGTATATTTTTTATCCCTGTTTTATAATTTCCATCTTCACATTTTACTCTGTGCCACAGTTTGTTTTCAGCATTTTTCTTCTCTAGATCAAAAAAATATTTTGTTGATTTTTCATTCTCCTCATAGATTTGTGTGCGAGATCTAATTCTTGCAGCCTCTGCTTTATTATTGTAGTATTGTTTAAGTTTTAATTTTATCAATTCTATTTGTTCTATCATTTCATCTGGTTGGTTACTTCTAAGCAATTTAGCTAACTCATTTTCCATATCTTTAACATCCTTCTTCTTGATATTAATTATTTTCCCTATTTCGATTGTTAATGATTTTATTCTTATCTTAATTAGATCCCACCATGTGAGTATATCTGTTTCATAGAGTCTTTCATTAAGCCATATATCCCAACTGGCACGCAAAGTTTTATCAAATAAGTCACTTTGTATTACATTGCTGTTCATTTTCCAGGTGCCTGGCCCTTTTTCATATTTATTTAATGTTACTTTGATATCTATTGCCTCGTGATCACTAAATGGACAATGTTTGATACCTGCCCCAATAACTAGATGGTTGATAGCAGTTTGTGTAAGGAAAAAATATATTCTAGATTTTGATGTGCCTCTCTGGAATGTATAATTTTTCAAGTCAGGATTACAAGTTCTCCATATATCTTCTAAGTTGTGAGTATTAATGAAGGATTTTAATTCTGTATATCCAATATCATTTCTTTTATAGCATGGTTTCCTATCAAGATCTGGGTCCATAACACAATTGAAATCCCCACAAATAATTTTGTCATAATTATTGTCAGTATTGAGAAAAATTGGTAGATTATCAAAAAAGATCTTTCTGTCATTACCTAAATTTGGTGAATAGATGTTTAAGAGTTCTATTATTTTGTCTTCGGCTTCTACTTTACACGACCTTCTTGATCATTCTTTTCTTTACTTATTCTGTTACAAAGTGAATTTTTCCATAATATTGCCACACCTTTTGATTCTGAACTACCATTATTCCATATGCTGCCACCTTTTGTTATATCTTTCCAATTGTTTTGCCATGTAACTATGTCTAAGCCAGTACAATGTGTTTCTTGTAGACAAGTGATATTATACTTCTGACTATTTAACCAATGGAAAATCTTGTTCCTTTTCTTCTCATCTCTCAAACCGTTAACATTCAGACTAGCTATGAAATATAAATTATTCATATATGAAAAATAAAATACATTAATTACTAATTACATCTATATATACAATAAGTTGATTTACAACTTCGTGTAGCGTAACTAGTCTCGTTATCGCGATATGACGAGTTATATAGCCTTAGCTGTAAACATTGTCTTTCATTTGTCTTTCTCATCATGGCGACTTACTTTGGACATTTGACGCTCTGAAGGAGGGGTTGATTTACTGCTCAGAAAACGTTTACGGGACATTGGTGTGTCTTTATTGTCCTCGAATTTGCTCACAACATGCCTTGAAGTCTCGTACAAGAAGTTGTCAATTAAGTCAAGGATTGTGCTTGCACCTTTGTGGTTTACATGGATACCTGACGAGTCTTTCGTGTCAAAGTTCGTCTCAATAGGCTTACCATTTTTCACGAAGGACTTGTGGAGATCTATAACACGCATGTCATTTGTTTGAGTAGATATTTCTTTAATGAATTGGTTAACTTTCAGGGTCGTTTGGGTGATCGGCGCCTTTGGTTTCTCACCATTTCGAGGTATTACCGTACACAGACCTAAAGCCTCCATTTCCGGAAATGCTTCCCTTAGTGATTCAAGCGCCTCTGTGATTTTGATGTAAACAGAATCTGGGTCCTCCTTGTTACGACTTATATCATTCGTACCTAAACAAACGATCACTTTGTCCACTTTCTGGCCTTTAGTTAATTTGTTTTTTGACAGGTCGATATTTCTTTGGATTGTGGCATACGATGCTCCACTAATCGAAGCGTTTATGATTTGACCATCGCTGTCTATTGTGTTTAATCTAGTACCGTTGGAGGCTCCAATGAGTACACAAACTTTGTTGTCGGTCCAGTTGCGAGTTTCAGTTTCAGAATCTGATGAAGTACGTTCGTCATGTGAAACTGTTTCTGGTTCAACTACATTGTCATGGGTTTGTCCGTCTAAGATTTCGTGTGCATAATCACCGAATTTTTTTACGGCCTTGTCGGTTGTTTTTTCTCGCACAGTTTTTCGATATGCCCTTCTTGGCCACAATAGTTACAGATCCGTTTGTCTTTGATGACTTTATAACAGTCTCTGATCATGTGATCATGGGCATCACAGTTAAAACATGTTTTTAGTCTGTCCGATGTAGATTTTTGGACACATTTGAAAGATGGATGGTCTGTGTTGCCACACCTAAGCAAGGTGTTCTATTATTGTCGGCAAAGATCCGTACTTGGAATCGACCAAAATATGTTGTTAAGGGAAGCTGAGGTTTACATTTCAACATTTGTACGTACCTTGTACCGTTTTCAATGTTTGTTCCTCGTATAGTTTTACTGATCCATTTAGCACTTCTCCAAATTGGGACATAAATGAAGATATCGCAGTGTCTGACATTTCACATGGCGCGTCCTTAATGGTCACATTCGTGATATTCTTTTCCACTTCGAATAGTCTTACAGTTTGGTTGAAAATTTCTAGATTTCCGATCAAAATCTTATTTTTTGAGTCGATATCAGTCAATGTTATGATGCATTCTCTCTCAGTTATCTGTATAGATTTTATTATTTTTATTTTGTTTATGTACAAACAGTGGAAAGAAGTGTCTATATGGCCATCACAGTCTTTAGTCCGCTACTTTACACCATCAGACTTCCATCTACAAGAGCTATAATGGATGCTACAGAGTTCCCTATTAAGAAACCCAGTGCACCAAGGGCTCAACAAGCTACATTTTCGACGTACAAAAACAGAAATACGATGAAATCGTTAATAGGTTGTACACCCGGAGGGCTTATAAACTTCATTAGTCCAGCATATTGTGGGTCCACTAGTGACAGACAGATTGTTGAACGCAGCCAATTGAAATACATGTATGATCCTGGTGACAGTCTAATGGCAGATAAAGGTTTCACAGTGCAAGATATTTTCGCATCACGAGATGTGACAATAAACATTCCCACATTTTTTAAAAAGAAAAATAGGATGACTGGTCAAGCAGTAATAAGAGACAGGAAGATTTCAAGTAAACGAGTACACATTGAAAGACTTATAGGGTTAAGCAAAACATATAAGATATTGACACAGCCACTTACAAGTACAGAAGCTGCTTTATCAACCGAGATAGTGTATATCTGCTATATGTTGTGTAATTACCGGTCAGGGATTGTGTCATCAAATGCATAACTTGGTATATATAGATAGGCTATTAGCAATACAGATCAAATTATGTAGTTTAAAGGGACAATTCAGTCTAAGAGAACTTCTCAGTGGTTATGTAGTTCATTTGTTTAACGTGCGTGACTCTGGCTCGGGTATGGGTACAGCGTCCATATTGTACCTGCTTAATCGTATTGATCAATGATTTTATATTTCAACGATATTAATTAAAATACTTAATGTCGTGGAATTCGTCAATGTTTTACGTAATATGTTTCATAAGAAATGTAGAACAATACATTTATGCTATATTTCGCTTCTTGGTTATGTAAAACAATGAGCCTGAGTGAATTGTACCTTTAATGTATTCAGAATATTTTACAATGTAAGGGTGTGTATTGTAAACATGACACATGCATATTTATCCATATGCTGTGAAATATTTTACTTCAATCACATAATAACATTTGAAAGTTTGACGTAAATAAAGTTCTGCATTAAAAATTGATTACCCTGTCTTTTGCTTTCAGTGTCTCAGTATTAGTCATTGAGAATGAAGAAGTTACATTGGTCACTCAAAATATGGCTTATAAAAGTTTTTTTCCAATATAGCGTTTTTAAAGTACATCTCATAAAAATCTGTGAGTTTCTCTACCATTGATGCAATGAAGTTGTCATCACGTGTAATCCTGATGAATTTAATGTCATTAATGTTTGACTTCTCTGCCAAACAAACTATTAGTGTGCATACTTTGGCACCTGTACACAAAAGCTGACCTTGAATTTGGTAATGGTAGTTGTGTTCCTTTTGAATAACAAGCGCTCCTGAGTCATCCTGTTGAAGAAAAGGAACAGTTGTAGGAGAAATTTTCTCATTTCTTTTTTCAAAAGGACACTTTACTTCAACTAGTTCATTGGCATTAATGACTCCGTCAGGTGATGCTGCAAGAAATGGGTGTTGTTTACATACAACCAGACCGCTTTGTTTTACATCCATTTTAGAGTCCTCCATAAATTTGTTTATTGCCACAGATTCATGTTTATTTCCATGGTCTGTAGCGTTAGTTTTAAATTGTTTACTAACAGTGAGGGATTTGGCTAGTCTAACTTTATCAGTCCTGTCAGTACATTTACATACCCTACCAAACATGGATGATGTTAATCTTTTACATCTTTCCTCTCTCCATGCCGCTGTCAAACTTTGCCCTCTAGTAGATCTTTCTATTTTTTTCATTTCACAATTATCAATATGGCTGATATTTGCAGATTTTAGATAAAAATCTTCTGGCATTAATTCCAGATAGTCGTGGTAATGAGCGACTGCTAACATATTTGATGATGTAAATGTTTGATATATGGGTATTTTAGATACCCCTGGAAAATTTAAAAGAACATTTCTGAAATTATCTGGAAATGAGGGATTTTGACGATATTTATGAGGTCGAGGATCAAAGTCAACCAACGTAAATTCATCAGCACCTGGAAACTGGACAGAATCGGGTTTCATGGGACTACCTTTAAATTTCTTGCAATGATGAAATGTTTGTAAACGTTCAGTACATGTTTCCTCTGTTTTAACATATTTATTCTTAGCAAACATTACAGCACCATACATAACTGTGGCCACATGTTTACAGTGGGCCTCAGGCCCCATGCCGACTGCACACTCACACTGGGTCTCCAGGACACACCCCCGACTGTCCAGCTTAACGTCTACTTTATAACAGACACTCTTTTTCATCTCAGCATGACAGCTGCATTTGATATAAGTACAGGAATCTCTGTTGGATAAGCGAAAATAGATTAGAAATTTTTCCTCATACAACTTTATGAATCGATTCTCGATTTTTTTCTCGAATTTTCGGAAGAATTGATGCACATTTTCCATTGCCATTCCAATGAAAGGTGTATCCGAGTTGAAATCGGCATATGTATCGTCGGCAGGTAATTTCATGCAAAAATCTGGTCCTAGTTGCTCAGTTTTACCGAAGTTGCTCTTTCTGTCGTGTGCCTCTAATCTGTATTAAAATATAAATACATTATAGATGTTTTATTGATGCTGATTGAGATTTACGCCCATGAAAATAAAGTTTCAGTAGAAATAACACCGATCGGCATATCGGCCATTAGATTTAACGTTACATGTGCGAAATTATTGGTTTTCTTCGTAGATCTATCGATCTTCCGAGATTGGTGAAACAGCACAATAAAACAGCAGAATATTGTATGATTTTCACAACCATTTCTTGTGGATATAAACCTCTAAAAAGTACGAAAATTTTCTAGCAATATCAAACCTAAGTACGTTCGTACATGTGTATGCATTCGATGAAAAGTTATATTTGTCGGCGTAGGCCTAACGTTAAGCTTAACGTTAAGCTTACCTCTCTACTAATTCTTTTTTTCGTCCCGATAATTTGGCGTTTCTTTTCGTAAGTTCATTCTTCAGTTGACTGATGTTCATCTCTCCATAATTTTGCTCGTTCATGATTTACCAAAAATCGCGAAGAATCTTTGACCATATGTACAATACACTGACCGGTTGCTGCTGCTAATGTAAACATGCAGCTGATGGACCGCGACAAGTATCGCCCCCTTGCGGACGGCAGGGGGTAATAACTCACTTCGATCTCCCATTATTGTTCAAATGATTAATATCATTATGCTCTGTCGGCGGTGGAGCATTTTTAATTGAAACATATATTAATTTACCACCTGTAGTGCAACATATATTTATATACTTATTAAAACATTACTTTTTTATAATATAATAGAACAAAAAAGTATGTGTTAGATATGTTATTTTTAGCTTTAAACATTTGTTGTTCTTTAATTTGACATTCCACATGCTTCAGCTGTTGAACGCTCCATTTGTGTACTAAACTGGCTTTACACAAAGTAGACTTAAATTGTTAAATTGTTATAACAAAATAAAAACAGCAATTACGTGTATTCATATCTTGTTTAATTTCAGACATCATTCTGCTATTCCTAATAAAATATGCAGTGCAATCTTTAGGCCGTTTATAAATTCGCAGTTGTAACGTTACTGGCATTTACTTGTCGTACACTTGAATCAACTCATATCTTCCAGAAGTTTTACCGTTCAGTACTTTCAGCACTCTGATTTTTAAATATGCTCCCTATATTCTTTTCGCTCAGGCGACATGTAAACAACAATGATGTGAGGACATCTTCACATTTGAGTACCTGAAAAACTATTGACAAAACTTTCCCCTTTGTTCTCAAATACATAAACAGTGAATCTACATGTGTAAATTAGTTGTAAATAATTCACATTTAGAAATAGCTTCGAAATCTTAATTTTGAAGACTTTGAACAGATTTGTTTGTTTGTTTGATTCAATTAACGTTCTTTTAACAGCTATGGTCATGTAAAAACGGCCTCCCATTTTTGTGGTGTGTTGCGTGTATGTTGTGCTTAGTGCGTGTTTTGGGAGACTGCGGTATATTCATGTTGTGTCTTCTTGTATAGTAGAACTTTTGCCCTTTTTATAGTGCTATATCACTGAAGCATGCCGCCGAAGACACCAAGCAACACCCCCCACCCGGTCACATTATAACGACAACAAACGAACCAGTCGCCCCACTCCCTGTATGCTGAGCGCTAAGCAGGAGAAGAGACTACCACTTTTATAGACATGGTGTATCTCGGCCAGGGGACAGAACCAAGAGCCTTCCTTCACAGGGGCGAACGCTCAACTCAAGGTCAAAAGTGAGGCGGTGCCAAGGGAGGCATTAGGAAAGATAAAGTCAGTTAGGAAGAACAGAAAAGATAAGGCAGTTAGGAAGAAGAGAAAAGATAAGATCCTAAATTTAGTCGCCTTTTACGATAATGCAGTAGGGACCGTAAGCAATTATCAATATTTATCATAACCATATAAAAAGTGTGTACATATTTAAAAAGTATATGTATAAGGATATTAGGTAGGAAAGAGATTAAAAGACGTTTTTGACAGTTCACATTGCACAAATCCTAATTACAGAGGTTGTGTTTTTTCTCCAGGTTCTGGTTTCCACACCATATGTATACACTCAGAACGAATATACGTACCCGGCCTACTTTACCTTTCGGCCGGACAACACCATTTTCTGTCTAAAAGTCTATTGAGCTACAATATTGCAGCTAACACTTAGTGAGATACATTATTTGTTTACATTTGTCATCATTCATGACAATACTCACTCTGCATTTTGTTCGTGTACCATTGGGGAAAGTGGACACTGTGGCCATGTCACTGCTCTACTATATCAACTAGCTCATTATAAAATGATGCAGCTAGTGTTCTGTATTAGTGTATACGGGTGTCATGAGAGGGGAGATAACTCGTATGAGCATATAAAAAAAAGTTTGTTATTACCTCCCTTTATGTGAACTCTCCAGAAGGAGATAGTTTTTGTAATGGAATGGAGAATAAATGTGACGCATAACAGATGGAGGAGTTTCTCGTCATTTTCCCGTCCGAATAAACCCTCACAGCACCCAAGCGAGTCGCCGACATGGTGGAGAATCCAAACGAAAGATGTCAACAGATCACACAAGTAATATACATAACAATAACTGTTTTAAGTGACAGTTTTTTATTTGAAAATCATCTGAAACTCCCCTCAGATTTCTCCTCGTCGCCCACGCTGTTCCCGCCATTACAACCACATGGTTTCCAACATGATGAACCCCCAGCATTGTTAGATAAAGACTATTTACCTGTTGTTAACCCAGATGTTTCATCACAACCTGCTTCAAAATCACCATTGAATACTGAAAGAACTCCATTAATTCGAAGATTATTAGATTCGTTTGTGAAATGTTCCGCTCCCGGAGGCAGTGATCCCGGTAGGCCTATCTTCGACATTCCCATGGACAGTACTCGTGATATAAACATGGCGAAAGTCACATGTGACACCTATTCAGGATATCCTCACGAGAACGCTCAAAAATTTCTCAGTCAGTTTGAATCATACACGACATTTCTTAATATACATGATGATGACCGGAAAGTAGCAGCGTTTCATCTTCATATGAAAGGACCAGCGGTCGCGTGGTTTAATAGCCTGATAGACAAATCATGGGAATCCATCCTAAATGAGTTTAGGACACGTTTCTGTAACACACAGTGTGGACCGACATATCTACTGGAGATTGAACAGTTCTCCAATACCAAACTTAGTCCAGGTCAGCCTATAGAGGACTTCCATTCGCAGCTACACTAGTTGCCAGGACCTCGCTACCTAAGACATGGCATGTTCCTCGCAGGATCCACAGAGGGCTACTCAATGTATCAGGTCAACTCTGTACAATCCAGGTAATGTCGGTGAGACTTTCAATATGGAAAGCTTCCTTAGTGACATTGGTGATATGGGCATTTTGTTCCCATATGTAGCCTCCAAATCAGCAGATAAGGTATATAAGGGTTTGGCAATTTTCCTAAAGGCAGTGTGATCAGCTACCAGCAGAAGAAGTCAAGTGATCATGATTACCTTCTTAATTTGATAGATATTAATGATTTTCCTCAGCTTCCAATCAGGAATGTGATGGAGACCCATGTGCCAATTGTCTTGCAGGAACCACATCTGAACGACCCAACGTCGATCTTTAAAGGGACAGTTCAGTCAGGTAATCCCATGGAAATCGGATGGAAAAGGAAAATATGTCACTTCTAATGAAATATTTTATATTCGGCAACTGGCTGACCTGCAATCGATGTCCACTGCGGTCAGTTTGAAAATAGGGATATCAGTTTCAGTTTTTTGATCAGGAGGAAGGATCAGTGAGGATGCCATTCGCCTCTACTTGTGCTTTGACCTTGAGCTTACCTCGTGGTACTGATCCAGATACTTTGCAAAAATTGATGATCAGGGCTCTAAAAGAATGCCAAGGATTTGGAAAATGCTAGAAGTTTGATAAGATTTTGTGGATGACATATAAAAGATAATTGAAAATTATAAGGGAACATAATGCAATTTTTATTATTCAACATCTGATCATATTGGACTCTTTTACCTGTTGCCTTCTTTTCCTGTGTGCATCTGAACATTTGACTAGATGTATTTTATGAAATCAATTATCAATTTCTTAATCAATTTTGCATTTTGCATGTAACTTAACATCAGTAAGATCTCAGACAATGCAGAAAATAACAAGAGATCCCAGAGGGATCTTGGCGCCCACCAAAGAATGATTTATGTCTGACAATGGAAAGAGGATCTTTTCCCTGCTTTTCAAACTTTTTCAAACACACTACATATAAAATTTGAGACAGATCGCTATAGTACTTTCTTAGAAAAAGTGGTAACAAACTTCAACAATGAAATCTAAGATGGCGGCCGGTTGGCCATCTTTTTTACTGATCAGTCCCAAAAAGCATTATGGAGCAGTCCTTAAATGCAATATGCACAACTAGGGTTCTAGGGGAACCTACATATGAAATTTGAGAAAGATCCCTTCAGTACTTTTTGAGAAATAGCGGTAACAAACTTAAACTATCAAAATCCAAGATGGCCGCCTGTCGGCCATTTTGTTCACCGATCGGTCCCAAAATGCAACATACACAACTAGGGCCCTAGGGAACCTATATATGAAATTTGAGAAAGATCTCTTCAGTACTTTTTGAGAAATAGCAGTAACAAACTTAAACTATCAAAATCCAAGATGGCCGCCTGTCAGCCATCTTGTTCACCGATCGGTCCCAAAATGCAATATGCACAACTAGAGTCCTAGGTGAACCTACATATGAAATTTGAGAAAGATCCCTTCAGTTCTTTTTGAGAAATAGCTGTAACAAACTTTAACTATCAAAATCCAAGATGGCCGCCTGTCGGCCATCTTGTGGACTGATCGGTCCCAAAATGCAATATGCACAACTAGGGTCCTAGGTGAACCTACATATGAAATTTGAGAAAGATCCCTTCAGTTCTTTTTGAGAAATAGCGGTAACAAACTTTTAACTATCAAAATCCAAGATGGCCGCCTGTCGGCCATCTTGTTGACCGATCGGTCCCAAAATGCAATATGCACAACTAGGGTCCTGGGGGAACCTGTATATGAAATTTGAGAAAGATCCCTTCAGCACTTTTTGAGAAATAGCGGTAACAACCTTTAACTAACAAAATCCAAGATGGCCGCCTGTCGGCCATCTTGTTGACCGATTGGTCCCGAAATGCAATATGCACAACTAGGGTCCTAGGGGAACCTACATATGAAATTTGAGAAAGATCCCTTCAGCACTTTTTGAGAAATAGCGGTAACAAACTTTAACTATCAAAATCCAAGATGGCCGCCTGTCGGCCATCTTGTTGACCGATCGGTCGCAAAATGCAATATGCACAACTAGGGTCCTAGGGGAACCTACATATGAAATTTGAGAAAGATCCCTTCAGTACTTTCTGAGAAATAGCGGTAACAAGAATTGTTAACGGACGGACGGACGGACGGAAGGACGGACGGACGGACGGAAGGACGGACGGACGGACGACGGACCACGGACGAAAGGCGATTTGAATAGCCCACCATCTGATGATGGTGGGCTAAAAAATCAACATTCATTTACGGAGTTATTGCACTTTTTAAAATTCAATTTTTTTTTTACTGAGCTTAGTTTGTTTGTTTGTTTGTTTGTTTGTTTGATTAATTAACGTCCTATTAACAGCTATGGTCATGTAAGGACGGCCTCCCATGTATGCGGTTTGTTGCGTGTATGTTGTGCGAGGTGCGTGTTTCGGGAGACTGCGGTATATTCATGTTGTGTCTTCTTGTATAGTGGAACTGTTGCCCTTTTTATAGTGCTATATCACTGAAGCATGCCGCTGAAGACACCAAGCAACACACCCCACCCGGTCACATTATACTGACAACGGGTGAACCAGTCGTCCCTGAGCTTAGTCATTGAGCTATTGGAACTTTCAATAAATGCATATGTAGCCTTACTTCAGTAAGATCTCTCAATTGCTCTTTGTAAAAATATTGTGATTAGACCTTGTGAAGACGATACAACATACACGCAGCACATCGCATACATGGGAGGCCGTCCTCACGTGACCATAGCTCTTAATAGAACGTTAATTAATCAAACAAACAAACAAACCGTTAAAAGCTTAAGGCATATTTGAAGAGACCACTCCAGTCCTTTCGAACTCTTTGTAAGCTTCCGATGCTTTCAAGTGTAGTGACAGTAGTCTTGGAATAATTTATCTTGAGAACATTGAACGTAATCGTGAACATCAGACTTCTGAGACTCACGTTATATCTCGCGATTCCAGTAAAGTTTCAGTATACCGTATATTCAGGCGTTAGGGACTGTATTCAATCAGCAGAATCGATTGATATTATGAATACCAACGTTATAGTACATAACTCATCGCACAACACGATTGAAAATACGAGAGACGAAGAACTACTTTCAATAGCGGAGCGGAGTACTGCAGACGCCAGCCTGGGTAATCCACCTTTCAAGCAGGATCGTATCTCTACGCAGCTAACAATGACATCACGTAACAATATGGTAGCGCCCATGACTGAGCTAACTGGTACGATGACCACATTCATTCTGGTTATTCATACAATATAACAAACTGTGCAAGGTCTATAAACTTTAGACGGATCAGGTCATATAGTTCCACAAGTTGGGTACACATTACCGCAAACTGAATTTGGGGTTCCTCTAGAATACCTAACACATATTGACATATTCCCTGATAAGCTTAAGAGAAAAATCTTGGAAGGCCAGAACGTTAATCTTGCCCAACTTCTTATGCCTCGCTTTGAAACCGTACGTGAAAACGAAAGTAAAAACGGGACCATTCACATCAACATAGGCGCGAATGAAGATCTCCGACTAAATAAATTGCTAACTAACGATCAGTGAATTTATAAAAGCACTCGGGAAATATAAAAGGACTATAAAGCAAAAAAGCTCCCCTGCGACGGATAGAGCTGGATAGATATGAAGCTAACATAATTGATATATCCAATGTGTATGGGGGAAATTTTATGACTACCATTGCCAAATTTCTGCCCGCGCCGCAGCAGCTCTCAAGGACAAAAGCTAAAGTTGATTGATCTGTTCGTGACAACGGCCTACTTGCTATGATTGTCAGCAAAACAAGGGTCAATACATGTCAACCCTGTTTTTGACTTCACATTCAACAGCTTTTTGTCCACAACGAAGAAACAAGAAAAGTCTGCAATTTCAGAAGAACAGCACAAATCAAATCAAGAAAACAGACAAATATGGTCGTCCAAAAACAAAAATCAATAGCAAAGAAGTTTGCAATAACTTTTACCCAAGAAAATGCTCAAGAGGTGATAATTGCCGAAGTTATTTAACATAATGGATGACAATCTAAGGAAAAAACGTGTATCTGATTGAGCTAAAACACACAAGATAACTCATGCACAATGTTGATGAAACGATGAAATGGTGAGTTGATATGATGAGAAAACGTTCATATTTTATCTAAAATACCGATTTCTTTGAGATAATTAAAGATACGATTATGTCTCACGACATTGAACAAAGTGTACATGTTGGAGACATCGTAGTACTTATCTCTTATGTGCTTAAAATCAATACAGTGCACTAAAATATGATCCACTGTGAGAGGAGAATCACATGCATGGCATGTGGGAGGATCCTCCCCTCTCAATAGATAGGAATGTGTAAAATATGTGTGTCCAGTTCGGAGCCGAGAGAAAACAACTTCCTCTCTGCGGTCTCTCCGACTGGACAGTTAAGGATTAAGTGTAGGTTGAATTTTAAACAGTTTATTGTTTGTTTCGGTAGACCACCTTTGTTGCCAATGGTGTTTGATGGCCGACTGAATTGAAGGTTTGATGTCGGTGTATGGTAGTTTCAAATCTGTTTGTGCTAGGCGAAGAGCAGTCTTAGCTGCTTTATCAGCCTGTTCATTCCCCTTTATACCCACATGACTGGGAATCCAGAAATAAGTAATTTGAGTTTTAGAAGATAATCGAAATGTTCGGATTAAAAGATTTTGAATTAGAGTAAATCTAGGGTTTCTTGATTTCAAAGCCTGAAGAACCGAAAGAGAGTCTGAACAGATGATTGCCTTTTCAAAGCGGTGTTCTTCGATGTGGTAAAGAGTCAGACCGATAGCACAAGCTTCCGCAGAGAAAATGGAGGCAGAATCTGGAAGGGGAGAAAAATCAAATACATCATAAACAGTGTAACCAATGGTATCCTTCATGAATATTATTGTATTATACCTTATGTCACAATGCAATATGCATATAAAATACATGTAGATATTCAAAAACGAATTGACATATAATACTGGCAACCCCTTTGGTATAATGGACTGGTCCATGGGACAAAGCAAGTGTCTTTTTCAGAAACATTATTTACCAAATATTTCTGAACAAGTACAACCAACAAAACGAATTAAAAGAAAACAGAAATGACAATCTAAGGAAAAAACGTGTATCAGATGACGGTGAAATGATGAAAAGGAGGAAGGAGAGGAGAAAAGAACAACCAAATAAACCCGTTCTTGGAAGCTTGAAGTTCTATGTACAATCAGATGAGGCAAAAAACAGTCATGTTCAATAAGATCGACGAAGCAAAGCTATTGCTGAACAAGATATCAAATGTGACAAGTACAGAGCTTCTTAACCAAATTCTCAAAACCTATGAAGACAAAGAATCAGAAGACAGTGGAATTTTAAACTTTCAACAGTACCTACATTGTGATAAAGTTACACGTGAAAGACATCCAACGGAATAGACATGTTGCCAAATTAACTTTTATTTGTAAAGGAAAACATTATTTTTAATGCAACACATCCCCTCTCACTGAAGGTGGGAAATACCTAGCTAATCTGAGGATGATGCATTCTCTTTATGGATTGAGATTCACACAGTATGAAAGGGAAATCCAGCCAATATTGGTGTGTGTTCCAAATCCTCCTTCGAAAATGTACATGATGTCTGTTGTGATGTGACATCGTAGGTTACTCAAGAAAGCATTGAATATGCCATAAAGGAAGAAACAGAGGTGATGCACGTCACGGTTGGAGGAAAAATGCCGCAGAGTCAGATATAATAGCTTTGGGGTGCATCACACACAGAGTTGTCGGTGCCATAACAATTATACGAGAGGACGATCCTGTCTGTCAAAGGCACGAAGTGTTGGGAGCTCAGGCACTTAACAAGCATTTTGATGAGTGTGGCGTAAACATAAATATCCATGGACATGATTGAAATGCATCAGTGAACAAATACCTGAATACTGACCAACCAACAGTGACCAATGCCAATGATACATTGCATGTTGGTAAAAGAGTGTCCAAAATTTTAAAACTGTTACAAGTGGAACAAAGAAAATGCATGGAATCACGTGGCATAAGGAACTGTCTGACAAAACTGCATCGGTAAAAACCCATTGTTATTATACGGTCAGGAATTGTCACAAGTCAGTTGAACAATTACGCGCGTTGCTAGATAATGTTCTGGAACACCATAAAAACATTCATACCAATAGTTCTTGCTGCCGCACTGACGAAAACTATGAATCTTCAAAGAATGTTATTAAAGGCTCTGGTGCTGAAAAGATTTTGTTAAAGGCAATTCATGGATTACAAGTCTACAAAGTCTACAAAAATGCATTGACACTCATCATGTCTATTAACAATCTACCACGACAAGAGAAATTGCATTTGGACATAAAGAATACCAAAGACGCACAAATATGGCCGTTCTTGATTGGAACCAAAATGCGGACAAAGACTATACCTTAATCACTTGGTATGAGGATCCACGAAAAGCAAGAAAGAACTCGGCATAAAAATTCAGGGCCAAAAAGTTATGAACATCTAGGAAAACTCTGGGAATGGTTTATAACTCTTTTGTATTAGAGATACTTAATGTGACTTTGGAATGATCCAACTATTTGTCGTTAACAGAAATACGCCACCAAATAACAAACAATATCCTTTAGTAAGTAAGAGATGATATTCTAATAAGACTTGCTAATCATTCTTTTTTACTGGTATGCAAAACTGACAGATATATATATACTTTTCTGATATGTAATAATATAAGACTCTTTCATATGTGGATATGAAGGATAGGAATATTCTACCCGAGGCTTGCCGAGGGTTTTGCAACATTTTGTGATCCTGAGGGTAGAATATCCCTATCCTTCATATGCACTAATGAAAGAGTATTTTTCTTTCATACCTTGCCGTTTTATTGCAATTATACAACTATAATATCCCGACATTTTGAAATAAATTCGAAGAAATCCGCGGCTGAAAGTAAACTTTTCATTAAAGAAAAATTACGTGATATTTTCAACAAAAATTCCGTTGTTTGCATCTTTTAAAGTAAAACAAGCGAAGTTTGTGAAAAAATGTTTAGATTTTACCGAAGAAATATAAATTTTGTTGACGCCGTGACGTCACGAGGCTTTATTGCATGGGTAGCCATGCAATACAGCCTCAGGTGACATGCGTGTATTGCCCTGGACCAGCCAGTATTACACCCGTAGGTATGAAAGAAACATATATATTGATAAATAAAGGTTACTACATGTAGTCCATGATTTTTCAAAAGATGATATTGTAAGATTAATTAAAGCTATAAAATTCATGAACAACTGATTTTGTTTTATTTATAAACCTCTGTAAACACTAGCCACTGGTCAGTGTGTGATGTTTGGTGTTTACAAACTATTTGTTTGATTGATTTATTAACGTCCTTTTAACAGCTATGGTCATGTAAGGACGGCCTCCCATGTATGCGGTGTGTTGCGTGTATGTTGTGCGAGGTGAGTGTACTGGGAGACTGCGGTATGTTTGTGTTGCGTCTTCTTGTATAGTGCTATATCACTGAAGTATGCCGCCGAAGACACCAAGCAACACACCCCAACCGGTCACATTATACTGACAACGGGCGAACCAGTCGTCCCACTCCCTGTATGCTGAACGCTAAGCAGGAACAGAAACTACCACTTTTATAGACTTTGGTGTGTCTCGGCCAGGGGACAGAACCCAGAGCCTTCCTCACAGGGGCGAACGCTCAACTCAAGACCAAAAGTGAGGCGGTGCCAAGGGAGGCATTAGGAAAGATAAAGTCAGTTAGGAAGAAGAGAAAAGATAAGATCCCAAGTTTAGTCGCCTTTTACGATCATGCAATAGGGGCAGCAGGTACAATTCTAACGCCATACCTGCAGGGCCACAGCTGCTGATGCTATTTTTATTGCTGTCTTGGCAGAAGTCCCTCCCCTAAAATTAGTTACGGCTGAGCGGTAGACTGTGCGGTAGGATCTACCGCTGACTCTCCTTTAAGTTATTTAAGTGGTAAAACAAAATACGATATCCGATATATGCACAGCATAGAGTAATTTATGTATCAACTATTTTTTCATCTATTAATTATATTTCTCCGGTTCATCAGTATAAAATGATTTTCCGTATCTGGGATTTATCTCCCATAATTAGTAGTTTCCTCCAGACAAGTTTGATAAAGATTTTATATAATTTGATGGCATTAGAATTAAAATTTGATATACTCAATTTCGACATGTAAAAAAACCCATAGCAGTGTGATTTTGTGAGTTAAGTTATTTAAAACAAAATACGATGATACAAATAATGTACGCCTTGCGAGTGCTATGGTTTAATGAAACGAGGTAACCGTGATGTAAAAAGAATTAAAAACGAGATCACAGAGGGATCTTGGCGCCCACCAAAGAATGATCTATATCTGACAAAGGAAAGATGGATCTTTTCTCTACTTTTTAAACTTTTTCAAACATACTACATATAAAATTTGAGACAGATCGCTTCAGTACCTTTTGATAAATAGCGGAAACAAACTTCAACTATCAAAATTAAAAATCCAAGATGACTCCTTGGCGGCCATCTTGTTGATCAATCGGTCCCAAATCACAATATGCACAACTAGGGCCCTAGGGGAACCTACCTATGAATTTTGAGACAGGTCCCTTCAGTACTTTCTGAGAAATGGCGATAACAAACTTTGAATAACAAAATCCAAGATGGCTGCCTGGCGGCCATCTTGTTGACCGATCTGGCCCTGCAGGTAGGGCGTTAGAATTGTACCTGCTGCCCCTATTGCATGATCGTAAAAGGCGACTAAAGTTAGGATCTTATCTTTTCTCTTCTTCCTAACTGACTTTATCTTTCCTAATGCCTCCCTTGGCACCGCCTCACTTTTGGCCTTGAGTTGAGCGTTCGCCCCTGTGAGGAAGGCTCTGGGTTCTGTCCCCTGGCCGAGACACACCAAAGTCTATAAAAGTGGTAGTTTCTGCTCCTGCTTAGCGTTCAGCATACAGGGAGTGGGACGACTGGTTTGCCCGTTGTCAGTATAATGTGACCGGGTGGGGTGTGTTGCTTGGTGTCTTCGGCGGCATGCTTCAGTGATATAGCACTATAAAAAGGGCAACAGTTCCACTATACAAGAAGACACAACACGAACATACCGCAGTCTCCCAGTACACTCACCTCGCACAACATACACGCAACACACCGCATACATGGGAGGCCGTCCTTACATGACCATAGCTGTTAATAGGACGTTAATAAAACAAACAAACAATTGTTGACCGATCGGTCCCAAAATGCAATATGCACAACTAGGTCCCTAGGGGAACCTACATATGAAATTTGAGGCAGATCCCTCCAGAACTATCTGAGAAATAACGATAACAAACTTCAACTATCAAAATCCAAGATGGCGGCCTGCGGGCATCTTGTATACCGATTGGTCCAAAAATGATATATGCACAACTAGGGCCCTAGGGGTACCTACATATTAAATTAGTGAAAGATCCCTTCAGCACTTTTTGAGAAATATCGATAACAAACTTCAACTGCCAAAATCAAAGATGGCTGCCTGGCGGCCATCTTGTTTTTCCGATCAGCCTCAAAATCTGTATGGCACAACTAGGGACCAAGGGTACCCTCCATGTAAGTTTGAACAAAATCCCTCCAGTAGTTCTCAAGAAATATCGATAACAAACTTCAACTGCCGAAATCAAAGATGGCTGCCTGGCGGCCATCTTGTTTTTCCGATCAGCCACAAAATTTGTAGGGCACAAATATGGACCAAGGGTACCCTCCATGTGAAGTTTGAACAAAATCCCTGCAGTAGTTTTTAAGAAACAGTGATAACAAGCATTGTTTACGGACGGACGCAGGGCGATTTGAATAGCCCACCATCTGTAGCCCACCATCTGATGATGGTGGGCTAAAAACTAATCAAAATAACGCTTATCAAAAAGTTTACATCAAAGCAATATGTAATTATATTAAATTTCTAAGTGGTATTAACATGTGATTCATGCACCTGCAAATTAATTTAAATTTTTCACTTTTAATATTTTTTGGATCAACTCCATTACATCGAAGTCTAAAGAAGGGTGTTGTGCCAAGTGTGTTCTCATGGACTGATAAAGCATCGCCATAGGACCATGATAGAGAAAAACGTATAATGAATAGAGGTATCAAGAGTAAATTACTGGTAGAACTTGATGCTGTTGTTAATACTGATGACCATTTACATACTGTACCAGATGTTGGACTTAATGTTGAGATTTGTGATGATGAAACCGGTTAAGTGTTATTGGAAAATGAAACCTAGTCTGACATTAGTGTTCGAACCACCTTTACGCCATCCATTCAGACACCAGCTCATCCAAACTTTATCATTTATAACTTTATTGATAATGATGCTGGAATACATTTCTATACTGGACTAGAAAATTCTTTGGAATATATAGGACATCAAGTTAGTAATCTGTCAGTTGAAAATCAATTTTGATGACATTGATGAAACTAAGACGTCACACTAATAATTTTGAACTGTCAAGACTCTTCGGGTTATCTGACAACACAGTATCTAATATTGTATTAACTTGGATAACTTTTATGGATTAACAATGGAAAGAGTTAGATTTGTGGCCAGTAAGAGAACTTGTACATCACTTTACACCATCTGACTTTGGATTGACGTTTCCCACTACTAGATTAATTGTTGATGAACTGAGTGCCCTATTAAAAAGCAAAAAAACCACTTAAGGCTCAACAAGCTACTTTTTCTACATATAAAAAAAAGAAACACTGTTAAGACTCTTGTTGGTGCCACACCTGGTGGGTTTATTTCAAATGTTTCCCAAGCTTTTAGTGGTTCAAGAAGCAATTTATCAAACACGCAAACTTGTTCATATTGAACGAACAATTGAATAATTTTGAAAAAGAAAAAAATATGTCCAACGGTAAAATTCATGGGAAAGTCATACGGAGTAGATGAAAGTTACAATGCCTTTGACAACATCCATGCTACAAATATGTGTAAAAAAAACCACAGAAACTCCCTATATTGTTGGCTCAGTGATGACACAGATTTTACACCACAGACAACAGTCTTTTAACGATCTGCAACAAATCAATGCTCTACAACTCTGGATTAGATTGGAGGCGACAAAAGACATGTAATTTTAAGGGACAATTTCAGAAATGAGATTATTAGGAGTACCTGACAGAACTGAAACATATACTTACTGTATATAGATTCGAATTTCTTCAGGTGGTTACATGCTTCAATCAATGGGGAATGTCTGTTGGGAGTCCGGGGAATGCGAGCCACAATTGACAGGATGAGTTCAGTATATGATGAGGACATATGTAAGTGGAATAAAGACATTTCTGACCAGTGACTGATGGCCTAGCTTTGGAGCTATTCTGTACAGTGATAAGGGGCCAGGATCGTGAAACAGTCTTAGACTTAAGCTTTTGCTGAGCCAATCAAAAATGACGTAACTTTTTGTAAAGTCATCTGTGATTGGCCAAGTCTCAACTTAAGAATATTTAAGACTAAAGACTGTTTCATGATCTTGGAGACAGATGTGTCAATGGCCAGCAGATCAACTGGACAGCAAACGCCCATGTCCACTTTTTCACCTTCTATTGGTGCACAGGAACATCCTCTACTACAACACGTTCTTGAAAAACATCTTAAGAAACTTGAGAAACAGGATAAGGACAAATATACGATTTTATTTTATGACATTTTAAAGAAATGATCAATTAATGTAGAAGGTGCAGTTCATGTAAACCATGAGTTTCTTTTACCCATATCTTATGTTTTCGATACAGTGTATTGCAAGGATCTATCCATAAAGGACCTCTTTCACGAACAATGGAAATTTGCCTGCGAACTAATTTTTTTTAAATCTTTAAGAAAAATTTTTGGTGCACTCAAACTGAAAGTGGAAGTGGGAAGAATTACCATGTTTAATAATTGACATGGCCGAAAATAACACCCAGAATTTCTGTCTTAAAAATGTAGCCAAATTTTTATTTGTTACATTTTGCCTACATATTTGTTATCATAAAATGTAATTATTTATAGTCTTTATTACATAAAACATTACTTTGATACCAGGTTTAATTTGGCTATAGCACAGGCCCATTGGGCCTTTTGATTTTTTTAACGTATTTCAAGGGATGGCAGTTAAGTTGCTACATACAACATTTAATTTAAAAAAATTGGTTCGTGGTCAAATTTCCATAGTTCGTGAAAGAGGTCCTTAAAACCTCTTAGGATCTCAAACTAAAAGTTACTATTTTTTTTAAAATGAAGTTTCTGCTCTAGATATCTTCTAAGTTTCAATTGTTCAATCATTTTTCTGTGGGATTCTCAATCGACGTTGACAATGTGAATCAACGCCTCACAGTTAGACATATTTAACATGGTACAGGCATATGCTGCGAAAGACAGAATACCAACTCTGCATTTGTCGGATGACATGCATTATGACCAGAAAAAGTGGGAGCTTGGTCCCAACACATACATTCATATTGACATTTTACACCAACGTTACCACAAAACATAACTGTTGGTTACCAGCGTTACACTGTCAACGTCTACATCCCAAATCCATTGAGATGCCGGAACTGCCAGAGGTACGGCCATTATGAGAGCAACCGTTTTTTGGTTTTTTTTTTGTACATTTTCCTATATAACATGTATTATATATGTGTTTGCTAAAAAGTAAAGCTACCCAGATAATTTATCTCGGCGATCACGATATTGAAATAAATAAAATAAGCAATCGATCGATCAATCGTTTGTCTGTCTCTCTGTACACTATGTGGCACACATAAAATAAAATTCTTTAAAGTTGCATCACAAAATGTAACGAGGTTCTGTCTTCACTACAGATTAGGTTATACAGGATCCCTTTAGATGCGTGTGCATTTCACAAGTCTTATAGCGTGATCTATGTAACAAAATGTGTTAATATTTAGTATGTAACAAGTAGTTTAAAAGTACATTTGATATAGCACATATGGGAAATAAAAGCAAACAGCAGATTGATAGGAATAGATCTGTGATCGTCAGAAGCAGCAGTGTTGTCTTGCGCGGTATCACGTAGTCTGTCATCTTGAGAGATGATTTCCAAGATATTCAGGGCAGACCCTGACTTGCAATTAACCAGTTCACCCCTGTGAGGAAGGCTCTGGGTTCTATCCCCTGGCCGAGACACACCAAAGTCTATAAAAGTGGTAGTTTCTGCTCCTGCTTAGCGTTCAGCATACAGGGAGTGGGACGACTGGTTCGCCCGTTGTCAGTATAATGTGACCGGGTGGGGTGTGTTGCTTGGTGTCTTCGGCGGCATGCTTCAGTGATATAGCACTATAAAAAAGGCAACAGTTCCCCTATACAAGAAGACACAACACGAACATACCGCAGTCTCCCAGTACACTCACCTCGCACAACATACACGCAACACACCGCATACATGGGAGGCCGTCCTTACATGACCATAGCTGTTAATAGGACGTTAATAAATCAAACAAACAAAGCAATTAACCAAAGCGGAAATGACCGATAACCTTGAAGCATGATCTTTCTGAGTGATGAAAGTGCAAAGTCATTTATTGATAAATAAGTTACAATTAGGCCACGTTGGCAAGTATTATAGTACTTGTAAGGTTTTTAACTGAATTGGAATAATATTTTGTTTGTTTGTAGCATTATAAGTTAACACAATTATGAAAAGAAAACAGCTTTAGTACAATTCAAAATTCAATAACATTTGAATATTGTTTGATTATTTTAACGTCCTATTAACAGCGAGGGTCATGTAAGGACGGCCTTCCTTGTATGCTTTTGTTTGTTTGATTAATTAACGTCCTATTAACAGCTATGGTCATGTAAGGACGGTCTCCCATGTATGCGGTGTGTTGCGTGTATGTTGAGCGAGGTGCGTGTTTTGGGAGACTGTGGTATATTCATGTTCTGTCTTCTTGTATAGTGGAACTGTTGCCCTTTTTATAGTGCTATATCACTGAAGCATGCCGCCGAAGACACCAAGCAACACACCCCACCCGGTCACATTATACTGACAACCCTTGTATGCAGTGTATAGCGTGTGTGAAGTGCAAGGTGCGTGTTTTTGAGTCGGAGTAACCAGTTGGTAATTTATATTACCCCCTACCAGTCGGGGTTTCTTAGTTGGTAATTGATATTAACCCCCACCAGTCGGGGTAAAAGAAGTTGGTAATTGATATAAGCCCCTAGCAGTCGGGGCTGCAAGTTTGTAATTTATATTAGCACCTACCTGTAGGTGTTCTCAGTTGGTAAGTTATATTAATTAGCCTCTACCAGTCGTGGTTCTCGATTGATATTTTATATTAACCCCTACCAGTCAGGGCACTCATTTGTTGATTTTTTAGCCCCTACGGAATATTAAATTGGTAATTTATAGTAGCACTTACCAGTCGGGGTTACCATTTGGTAATTCATTTTGGTCCCTACCATTTGAGGTAATCAATTGGCATCTTATAATAGCCCCTACCAGATGGTGATTTATATTATTTATAAACCCGGTAATATTCTACAATTGCAGTTTATATTAACAGACAACCAGGCGGCCAGCAGCAGTGAGACAGCTGCAGTTAACAGTCTGTCTATCGCTAATACTTCAAAAGGCAGAGGATCTAGAGAAAAAGCCACAAAGACCCAAGCCTCCACTTCAAGTTAACAGTCTGTCTATCGCTAATACTTCAAAAGGCAGAGGATCTAGAGAAAAAGCCACAAAGACCCAAGCCTCCACTTCAAGTTAACAGTCTGTCTATCGCTAATACTTCAAAAGGCAGAGGATCTAGAGAAAAAGCCACAAAGACCCAAGCCTCCACTTCAAGTTAACAGTCTGTCTATCGCTAATACTTCAAAAGGCAGAGGATCTAGAGAAAAAGCCACAAAGACCCAAGCCTCCACTTCAAGTTAACAGTCTGTCTATCGCTAATACTTCAAAATCACATGGGGCGAGTTCACTTGAAACTCTAGGGTTAACCCGAGTTACTGAGGTTTCAATTGGACGACGCGAGTTTTAACTCCAATGACGTAATTTGACCTTTTACCTTAACACGAGTTCAACCCACCCATGCTGCGAGGTTCAGAGAGTTCCAAGATGGCAGATCATGCACGTACCAGTGCGGACGAAAAATTGTAAGTGTCAATATTTTAGTATTTGTGTTAGTATTTCCTAGTAACTGTGATATATTTGGCATCAACAAAGATGAGTCGATACCAAACTCCAAAGTTTTAATATGTATTTGTTGTGGAGCTGTCATTTAAATTTAAAATTGATGTTTATACAGAAGCCAGAAGCATATCACTCAGTCACTAGCCTAAATCTAATAGGTCTAGTGCGTTTCTGAGTAGGCTGAATATACATGTATACTGTATTGTAGATGTTTGGCGTTATTTTTCGACATATTAGACTTAGGCCTATAAGTTATTTACTGTGCAATTTGTAAATCGTACAAAACGCTCGGTTCGCTGTATACAGTAGACCTATGGCTACTATGTGATCAGACACTGGCAGGACTTTCATGCACCTGCACGTGGAACATGCAGCGCCCATGGTGCGCGTAAACAACCTTTACATGACACCGATTGGATTATCAGTGTTAATACTTCATTTGAGGTATACTTCAGCTGGAGTTAGGTATCCCATGTGATGCTGTGCGAGATGTTTAATATCAGAAATACTGTACCAGAAATACTGTACACTAGGCCTAAGTAATTATATATTTTAGCTCACCTGGCCCACATGCGTTTGGCTCTATAGATATATATTTTTTTATATATAAATATATATATATATACTGTGTCAATTAAAAGTTTATAACTTCTTTGATCCCTGTATAAAAAAAAATCTACTAAAAATAGAAATGTATTTTTTGGGACAAAATTCGCAACTGGCAACAGATATTGATCAATTGTAAAATCTCAGAAGAATACATTATTAAAGATAAATTATTTGTCTGTTGATTAAGAATATTGCCAATTCTCACATCTTATTGAGTTTGTTAATAATCATACTTTTTCTGAAATTGGGTAGTGTTATATGGCCGGACGAGTTATACTTTAACACAGTATTACATACATGTATATATAGCCTATAGAGAAAAAATATGTATGGAGTCTAATGCCTGTGTCTGGCCTGAAGTGCCAGTGAGCTATGTCATGGCGAGCCTCCCGTCGTCTTGGAACATTACTTGGCATTATGAACCAGGTGATCGATACAGGCCCTTGTTCCGTTTGTGCAAAAATATACATCATTATTAATTAATGCCCCTTAATTTTGTCACTATAACCTAATAAGCGTTGAGACAATAAAGTTAATTGTATGAAAGAAATTAATGTTGTTTTTGTTATTTGACAGGGTTAAAATTCGAGTCATCAAAAATAACAAGACATATATGGCTTTACTGGGAGAATCATTGGCTACAGAACTACAATCTCCAGACTGTGGTGAGTATCAGTTAGTAGCTTCCTCTTTCCATTGCCAGGTATAGATCATTCTTTGGTGGGCACCATGATTTCTGTGGTAGCTCTTTGTGTAATGTGAACTAAGATACCAATTAAGTGAATCTAAGGCTATAGTCTAGTCACCCTAAGCTACGTTTCACCTCAAAGTAATTGCAACAGACACAATTTAAGCAAAAAAGTATCAATTATGACACCATAAACACATACTAAAAATCGCCAAAGGGTAAATATTGAAAATTATGATTTAAAATTGTTGATTTATGTATAGATTACATAGGGAACAAAATGATAAATCTGTATATAAGACAAATACAGAAGACGATATCTATAAATACTGTACAAATTATAATATATACATATATAAATATATATGGGTCAAGGAAGTAATATCAACAGTTATTTTCAACACTTGATCCTTATAGACATATGTCTGTAGGATACGAATTACTTAAAGTCGTAAATATAGGACAAAGAAGTAATTCTAACAGTATGGACTTATAGAATCTTACATTGGTCTAAGTGATTTGAACAGGGATATCTCAACCTTGTCCACTTTACAGACCCATCTTTGATTCTTTTTCTCCCATACTTAGTAGAAAAAAATGATGAAATTCCACTTGGTTTTCAGTTTTGTTATTGCGACATCATCGCAGAAACGTCGTTATGCGTCAATATTGATCACGTCATCTACAATACGCGCCGCAGTTACGCAGCATGTATTTATGACGTCACATTATTGTCTAGTGCATGTGAGCTTCCTTACACACCCCTGTGTAAAAAATATTGTTGAATTTTCGAGACGATCTGCCCCTTTGCTTTTTTGCGTCTTGACAAAAGGGCAGATCGCCTCGAAAATATGAAAATATTTTGTCCACACTGTAAGAATTACTTCTTTGCCCTATATATAAATATATAGGTATATATACTTATGAAAATGTAGTAAATGTACAAGAACTTGTAAGTGTTATAATACATGCATGTTATAAAGGTTAATGATTAAGTATCAGTTTCTTGAAATTGCAGATCAAGCAAAAAAAGACCTCGTCTTTGAAGCAATAGGTGTCCCAAATACACCAATACAAGATGAAAATGCAGCCAATAGCCAGCTGAAGGCCTTTGAGTCACTTTGGCAATCCAAGATCCAAAAGATCATTGGATCAGCCACAGCAACAGCTACTCAAGCCACAGCAACAGCTACTCAAGCCACAGCAACAGCTACTCAAGCCACAGCAACAGCTACTCAAGCCACAGCAACAGCTACTCTAGCCACAGCAACAGCTACTCAAGCCACAGCAACAGCTACTCAAGCCACAGCAACAGCTACTCCAGCTACAGCAACAGCTACTCAAGCAACAGCATCAAGTCAAGAACAGGTATTTAGACTTGTACAACAATTTGGCCGGACTTTAAATTTCGCAATGTCTGGATTCATTTAGACTCTTGGTTCCTTTGGAGGACTGGGAAGATAAATATATTCGAGTTTCAAAAGCTGTTGTCTTGTCAAGAGAAGAATTCCATTCTATTCTAGTTGAGAAACTCCCAAAGAGTAAACTTTGATTTTAACAAATTGCTTTTTATACTTGCAGATGCACGTATGGACGGACACAGAAGAAAGACTTCTCATTCATCTTAGATGCGCTAGGGAAGAAAAATTTCTTTCCTCAAAAGCCCACGACACATTATGGAACGAAATATCCTCAGAAATGAAGAGAAAAAACACTAATGTCACCAAAATCCAATTGATCAACAAATGGAAGAACCTCAAGAAAAAATATAAAGAAGTTATTGACAAAAACAAAAAGACGGGCAATGCCAGAGTAACGTGGAAATTTTATGAAGAATTCAATGAAATATATGGAAACAAGGCTTCGACACATCCATCTTATTGTATCGACACTAGCAACACAAATCCTGTGACTATAGGTAATCTGACGAGTACTGATGACCTTCCAAAGCTAGCAACAACTCAAAAGAGGAAAAGAGCCCCCAAAAGTAAAGACGATATTGGCAAACTATTACAGGACAACAACCAGGATGTGTTAAAGACTTTAAAAAAACACCATACTGAAAAAATGCAAAGAATGGACAGGCTTCTAGACGTGTTTGAAAATTTTGTTGGCAAAAGTAACAAGCCTCGAAGCGAGGTTAACACTGATGATGATGATTCGGATGATTAATTTTCAAGTTCAAGATTTCGGCAGTTAAACTTTGTGTCGCAACCACAGGGACCTGGCACGAATTTCAAACTAACAGTATATAAATATAGTAAAAAATTAACGTACCCTGCGAGGGTATAAATATCAAAAAAGGAAAAAGTGAAGACTTGGTTTCCTTAATTATATATATATATATATATATATTAATAACTAAATGTGGGGAAAAAAAGTCTTCATTTTTTTTCTTTTTTGATATATACATACATATGTATTAAAGTATGAAGGGTATGAACTCTACAGTATAGAAAACCGACATTTATTTAATCCATGATTGTTTTGGTAAATAATTTATCTTTCAAATGAGTGCTTGATGAAGAAAATTGGCCAAGTATTGACCAAGATATGGCCTGATGAACAGAGAAATATACCCAGACTAGGTTATGTCCTGTTTAAATGTTGTATCGCCTCGATCTAGCTCTATTAATGGGTACTTCAATAACTAAGTCAAATTTACAAAATCTACACTTGTGGTGGTAAATAGTAATCATAACTGTGTTCATCCACAATCTCCTTTGGAGGTGTTGTGTGCAATACTTTATAGAAACTCCATTTAAACATCACGGTGCTCACTTATTTCAACCAGAACTGCCATGTTCATTTTTTCTTGGGAACACTTCTCGATTTAACATATTTTTAATGTATTACATGATTATGCAAATTATGTAGTGTTGTGTTGGTCGGTAAAAGTGGTAATTAAAATAAATGAGCTACACAGTGTTTAATGCATGAAGTTTCTACAAAGTACGGGACATAACACCTTCAAAGGAGATTGTGGGTGAACACAGTTATGGGTACTGTTAAGCATAGATTTTGTGATTTTGACTTGGTCTATCAGGTACCTATTAGAGGCGACAACATTTACACCGGACAGGGAAATGTCTACCTACCCTAGTTTGGGTATATTTCTCTGTTCATCAGGCCATATGTTGGTCAATACTCATCGAGCAGTCATTTGAAAGATTAATTATTTCTCGTTAAGGTAGGATATGCGTCACTAATATATATAGAGCCTGTTTATTAAAAAAAAAGTATCTCAGATTAAAAGAATGTCAATTTTTCTCTACCGCAGATATAAACCCTTGATACTATTATAATTATATATACATAAAGTACGTGTTTGGTAGAAATTCGTGCCAGATCCCTGTGGTTGCAACATGTTGTTGAGGTTTACAAAGTGTTGAAAGTTCTAGCTCACCTGGTTCAAAGGAAAGTTAGTATTGAATATCACTCATAATCATATGGTAAATATAACATAATTATATGGTGGATATTCTATTAAAAAGAAATTGTGGGATAAATTTTGCTATTTCTAATTGCACAAGTTTTTGTGATACTGGTAATTACTTAAAAACCAGATGAGGGATACAGATCCTCTAGATCTGGGTCTCTTGTTGTCAAGTTGATTTCTTTGATATCATTATTATTATAGGTCATGACATTGTACATATATACAGCCATCGTGATTCATCCGTCGTCGTCCATCGTGTATCCCCCCTATTTTAAACTTCTACTCCAGTTTCCACCTGTGGAATTTAGTTGAAACTTGTCTGAAGTAATCCTGACCAATTTATTTTTTGGTTCAATTCAAAATTAAAGATGGTCACCATGACGCCATCATGATTTTTTTTTTATTCTTCCTCTTCAGCCATACTGGTGCTAAAAATTTTGAAAGGAAGGACCTTGCTGTTCCATCTTCTGTACATTATAGTAGTTCAAAAAAGAATTCAGAAGGTAAACACTTTATTATCAGTACATTGTATATATCCATGTAGTGGTTTATTGATAATTGATAAAATGAACTAAGGACATGTGATTTTCTTACCTTTAATTGACTCAACAAATCTTAACAATCAAAATTGCTTGCATTCAGTCTTTTGTAAGAGACATGTCTACATGTATTTTTAAATACAAATGTATTGAATAAACTTTAATTGCCATTGATCTATACCTGATATCGTACATTACTGTAGGTACATTATAAAAATGCTCATAATTAACTTTCAAATACCGGGTATTCCAAATGTCCATGTTTTCCAAAAAGATTTATTATTGTTTTTTATACAGGAATATACATTTATTTTTATGATGCAAAGTATGCAATTTTTACATTTGTTACTGTTTTTTATTAAATTGTTTGAATTTAAGAAAATGTTTGTTATATCTTGACTCTCACAATAACTTTCACAAGAATTGTATGGTTTACATCAAAAATTGACTGTTGAACAGTATGGAAAAGCTGTATGCAATTCATTGATACAAAATACACACAAATGTATGTTTTACCATAGTATATTTAGAACAGTATATTTAAGGCAAGGCATTCATTAGCTGTTCCCTTCTATGAACCCCATCTATGGCGTTCTGAAAAATATTTGGAAAGTGATTATTTGGGTGGTTGTCATCTTCATTACTTCTGTCCACATATTGGTCTAGCTCGTCATGACAGAGGATACAAAGGTTGTGTAGAATACAACCGCAAACGATTGTTGATGCAATGTTTTTCTCTTCGTGTACAGTAATTTCTTGTAACCTCCTGAATCTACCCTTCAAGTGCCCAATGGCTCTTTCCACAACCTGACGTCCAGAGGACAGCACTCTATTGAATCGTCTCTGAACTGGGCGCAGGTGTCCGTTGTCCTTGAATGGGGTTACCAACCAGTGTTTAAGAGGATATGCACTATCAGCTGCAATAACCTTATTTGGTGCTAGATACCCTCCTTCTTCAGCTTTATCATATAATCCAGAGTTTCGAAGAACTCGTGCATCATGTGCACAGCCAGGCCATCCAGTGTAGCAGTCAATTATAGCCAGATGGTTGTCGACAACAACCTGAAACAATACACATTTTTACTTTACTCAATATGATAGCAGTACTCATTATGAGCTCACCTGGCCTGAAGGGTGAGCTGTATACAGAATATTTCTTGGAATAGCAAACCAGGTGAGTAATAATTATAGGCTCTCTGTGCCTCTTTTATTTTATATTCATGTTATAATTGATTTTAAAGATGAGAAAACATACACCATAAAACAAAGAAAATGAATGCAAGTTTGTTAGCATCAATTTACCTGAAGCTGCATTGACGGGAAATGTTTTCTATTAATAAAATCATTATCCCCTCTTGGACAACCGGAAAGTCTTATGTGTGTTCCGTCTAAATAACCCATGATGTCGGGTAGACCAAAACTTAATTGGTTCTCTCGTGCCGTGGTCTCTTGTGCATCAAAGCCGGGCCATTGTATAACCTGTAAAGGAATTAATTATTATATAATTGATTTGAAGATGAAAATAATAATTAAAAATATTTGCATTTTGATATGATTTTCATTCCGATAAATGCAGAGAATTTCAATTACAAAGAACGCTCATTTTATTTAATTCTTTGTTCTTAGATTGGTTTGTCACTACTAGCTGTATATTTATATAATTATTGTCATTATTCGTTGGTTTAAGATTTTCGTCAGTTTACTTACATATTTAGCACTGGACCTACATCTATGCATGCATGTACATGTATACAAAATGTACCTTTGAAATGGAACAGATACAAATTACGGATTTAATTGGCTACTTACCTTCAAAAGTTTATCTAGGAATACCTCTGCAACTCGCATGATAGTGTTATGTACGGATGACTTTCCAACTCCAAAATAATGTCCAATTTCTCTCATTGTTTCTTTATTAGCCATGTAACAAAGAAATATAAAGAGCTGTTTAGATGGTGATATTTGGTCGTGGCCTCCGCGATGTCTAAATGTCAAAGGTTCTTGAATTTCTGATATGATTGCCGTAAACATTTCTTTGCTGATACGAAAATGAGTTCTGTAATCCTCTGTAATAAATCGTGGTAATACCGTCTCTGTATAACCCTGGACACTGGGAAGGTGCTCTCGCCTTGGTTTGTAATGCATAATATCCCGTAAATGACTATTTGTTGCTAAAA
Organism: Argopecten irradians; assembly: GCF_041381155.1. Lineage (NCBI taxonomy): Eukaryota > Metazoa > Mollusca > Bivalvia > Pectinida > Pectinidae > Argopecten > Argopecten irradians. The sequence continues at coordinate 4,732,180 of NC_091147.1, forward strand.
TGCATAGCAATTCATCACTGTCTTCGTTGATAAGTTCAAACATTAACGTACCGAACAAACAAAACACGTGGTCGGCCATGTTTGTTTACAACTAGAGTTTGGGGTTTCCCGTTTTGTTGAACTTGCGAGAGAAGAGGTATATTTTTAGAATATTACGTCACGAGAGTAAACCCCAGAGTTTCAAGTGAACTCGCCCATGCATGGCATGTAGGAGGATCCTCCCCCCTCAATAGATAGGAATGTGTAAAATATGTGTGTTCAATTCGGAGCCGAGAGAGAACAACTTCCTCTCTGCGGTCTCTCCGACTGAACATATTAGGATTAAGTGTAGGTTATATTTTAAACAGTTTACTGTTTGTTTCGGTAGACCACCTTTGTTGCCAATAGTGTTTAATGGCTGACTTAATGTAAGGTTTGATGTCTGTGTAAGGTAGTTTCAAATGTGTTTGTGCTAGGCGAAGAGCAGTCTTAGCTGCTTTATCGGCCTTTTCATTTCCCTTTATACCCACAAGCCTGGGAATCCAGAGATAAGTAATTTGAGTTTTAGAAAACAATCGAAATGCTCGGATCAAAAGATTTTGGATTAATTTGGTTTTAGGGCTTCTTGATTTCAAAGCCTGAAGAACCGGAGAGAGTCGGAACAGATGATTGCCTTTTCAATGCGGTGTTCTTCGATATGGTCAAGGGCCAGACCGATAGCACATGCTTCCGCAGAGAAAATGGAGCAACATCCGGGAGTCGGATAGAGGAACAGTGATTAGATGTACAGCATGCTGCCGCAACATTATCACCATCTTTTGATCCGTCAGTGTAGATCTGAACATGGTCAGGGAAAGCACTAATGCACTCTCGAAAGGAGGATTTATGTTCTTGGCTCCTCTCACAGTGGAGTCTGCGTTGATTTCGGCGGTTTGACACTCTGTCTCTTGTCGCCTAAAAAAGGACCAGAGGTCCTAGGAGCTGTTTGACGAAGAGGATGTCGGAAACCTCTGGCCGCATACTGGTTGTGATAGGGTTGGAATCTAGTCGGGCCTGGTAACCGCTGGAGAGGTGACTTATAGTTGTTCCTACTGCCTCTATGGCCCCCTCTGTAGCTTCCTCTATTAGCCCCTCTAAGACTTGGCTGTAACTTGTGTGTAATGTTTTTGGCATCAGTCAACTCTCTGAAACGTTTATCCAGATCATCCCCAAATAAAAGATCACTGACTAGGGTGTCCTAACTACAACATATAATGATATAAAATATAGTAGAAATATTCGCTATGCAGTGAGACTTGGCATTTGTAATAAGAATGTAATATAACATGTATATATATTCGTCATAAAATTCGAGTATAATTCCAAAATAGAAAATATATTTTTATATATATTAGAAACTTACCTGCACAACTCTTTGTAAGACTGGTGTACATGTGGCTAAATAGCCTCTCGTCGTCTGACAGATCCGTTTATAGTATTTGGATGAGTTTGAACGAGTCCATTGCCAATTTCATACATTCTGATATATCTCCACCGAAAATTGTCAGCGAACATGCCGTGCTCTGCAAAATTTGGAGCCCCACGTCCAAATCTCTCGCGTTCCGTGTCATGCTCTGCCAAACAGCTTTGTTAACACGAGGAGTTTTAAGTGTGGAGCAGTTCCCTGGCCGTTTGTGCAATTCTAGTAAAGCTTTACGTTTCTCTTTGGAAATTTTCACACGAAAACTTTTGCTGACAGCGCTGGCAAGACCTTCCGAAATATTTGGTCCGCATTTGTCCTCTGTATCGAAAAAATCACTCAAGTCCGAGATAATGTCCTGAGACGTAGGCTCTACGTCGGAAGCCACAGCTTCATCATTAACAAAGTTGTCCAGATCATCTAACCCGTCTGTGTTTTCCGTCTGATGCACAGTCGGAGTTTGCTTGGGTATAAACCCTGACATCTGCTGTTGTAAAAATGTAAACATTCTACGGAAGTCCGCCATGTCATTAGGGCTCTGTCCCACAGTAAATGCGCCCGGGGAAACAGTGTCGGTTGAATGCGCCTGCGCAGAACAAGTAGGAGGTGGACATGCCGGAAGTGAAGTCTCACAATTGCGGTTGTCAATGTTTTCGACGATAGCCTCTGTGACTAGGGCTTCGTCATCCCCATTAGCTGGTAACTCAACGTCACCGGACACGACCTTTAATTGGCAGAATTGCCGATGAAATCATGGCGCAACCCAGAATTGGGTGGTAAACTCGCCAAATTAGTCTCATGTGTAGGCACTGACCCAGAATTGGGTGAACACGCCATCTTGGCTCGCAACACCTCGAGCAAAATGTAAACAAAAACACGTGGTTAACACGTGTAGTGTCACTGAGAAGTCTATAAAATGTCACAAAATGATCACGATCGAATAAAGCACAATATACCAACAAAATCGTAAAAACACCGAAATTGAGTAAAGTAAAATCCAAGCGAAAATCTTCTGTTGAGCTGATCACAACAAGCGTATGTACTGAATCATGTGACTTGCGCATGTCATCTCGTGGGATCTCTCAGCGTGGTTGATTTGAAAAAATAACCTATTGGGTAATTGTTTGATAACAGTCATGTAGATATTTATCTGTTTTACAATATTTTCTCCCCATTTGAACCAATTTATTCTACAATTTAGAAAAGGTAAAGTAGAGTTATTTCCCCTTCCCTCAAAACATTCGAGTATCGTTGGGAATATGGCTAGAGTTATTGCCCTTGGCTCGTTCCGGGAAAATGGTGGAATCAAAAGTAAACAAACCGGAGAGGTTTGACGGAAGTTTAGTTGGTTGCTTGTAGCTATTTGATAATTGGATTTTAGATGTTATCTTGTAAATATTTTAAACAATTTTTGTTGTTAACATGTATACATGAGAAAATAATGTATGAATTAATTATTGAAGTTATTATTGAAAACATGAGGAACATTTGTACTTGCTAAATTCAACACATTGTTGGAGGTTGGTAATAATAAAAGAATATAGAACATATGTAACAAGAGGCCCAGAGGGCCTGTATCGCTCACCTGGTTTGAAATGCCAAGTAATGTTCTGAATACGTTTGGTTTGGTTTGGTTTGGTTTATTTATTTTTACGTCCTATTAACAGCCAGGGTCATGTAAGGACGTGCCAGGTTTGTTTGTGGAGGAAAGCCGGAGTACCCGGAGAAAAACCACCGACCAGCGGTCAGTACCTGGCAACTGCCCCACATGGGATTCGAACCCGCATCCCAGAGGTGGAGGGCTTGTGGTAATATGTCGGGACATCTTAACCACTCGGCCACCGCGGACAGGTTCATTGTTTCTTTTGTAAAGGAATCTTAATATTTACCTCTAAAACCCCTATTGGCCCCACCCCTCCTGCCCCCAGGGGGTCAGAGCCAAAGTTCTGTTCTCCTTCCCCCAAGGATGTTTATGGCCAAATTTGGTCACAATCCAAGCAAAACTCTAGGACAAGTAGCGATTTATAGGATTTACCTCTATTTCCCCTATTGGGCCCCGCCCCTCCTGGCCCCGGGGGATCAGAGCCAAAATTTATACAAGTTCTGTTTCCCTTCCCCAAGGATGTTTGTGGCCAAATTTGGTTACATTCCATGCAGAACTCTAGGACAAGTAGCGATTTAAAGAATTTACCTCTATTTCCCCTATTGGGCCCCGCCCCTCCTGCCCCCGGGGGGTCAGAGCCAAAATTTATACAAGTTCTGTTCCCCCTCCCCAAGGATGTTTGTGGCCAAATTTGGTTACATTCCATGCAGAACTCTAGGACAAGTAGCATTTTAAAGGATTTACCTCTATTTCCCCTATTGGGCCCCGCCCCTCCTGCCCCCGGGGGGTCAGAGCATAAATTTATACAAGTTCTGTTCCCCCTCCCCCAAGGATGCTTGTGGCCAAATTTGGTTACAATCCATGCAGAACTCTATGACTAGTAGCAGTTTAAAGGAAATGTTGACGGACGGACGGACGACGGACGCCGCGCCATGACATAAGCTCACCGGCCCTTCGGGCCAGGTGAGCTAACAATTAATTATCAAGATGACAATGTTACCTCCATCCTATGTTACCCTGTCCTATGTAACCCTATCCTATGTCACCGTCGTCCTATGTTATCCCTGTCCTATCTCACCCTGTCCTATGTTACCCTGTCCTACCTCACCCCTGTCCTATGTTACCCTTGTCCTATGTCACCCATGTCCTGTGTTACCCTGTTTTATGTCACCCTGTCCTATGTTACCCTTGTCCTGTTACCCCTGTCCTATGTCCACCCTGTCCTATGTTACCCTGTCCTATGTTACCCTGTCCTACCTCACCCCTGTACTATGTTACCCTTGTCCTATGTCACCCATGTCCTGTGTTACCCTGTTTTATGTCACCCTGTCCTATGTCACCCCTGTACTATGTAACCCTATCCTATGTCACCGTCGTCCTATGTTACCCCTGTCCTATCTCACCCTGTCCTATGTTACCATGTCCTACGTCACCCCTCCTACGTCACCCCTGTCCTATGTCACCCATGTCCTGTGTTACCCTGTTTTATGTCACCCTGTCCTATGTTACCCTTGTCCTGTTACCCCTGTCCTATGTTACCCATGACCTATTGTTACCCTGTTTTGGTGCTAATAGCCTGTTAACCTGCCTCAGACAGATCTTCATTGTCTTGTAAGGATAATATTTGTTATATTAGCTATAATATTTGATAGTATGATAGATCTGTGCCTTAAATGAGGAATTCTGTAGTTATCCAATTATTTTTCATTGGGAATTGGATGTTACAGTATGGATAGATGGATGCCTTTGCGATGTTACTCGATATGTAACATTTGTAATGTAGAATTAGTATTATGGCACAGTTTGTCCTTGTGTAAAGGAATAGCGATACTTTAGGATGAAGTACAGATTACGCTGTAATGAGATAACTTGTAGCGTTGTATTTTGAAGTTACTTTATTAACTAGTTATGGTTAAAGTTTAATTTTAGTTTATTAATGAGTAAAAGTGAATGTTGTACATGTATAGACATAACCCTAGACATGATAAGCCAGTGATATGTTATGTTAACCGAGACATGATAAGCCAGTGATATGTTAACCGAGACATGATAAGCCAGTGATATGTTAACCGAGACATGATGAGCCAGTGATATGTTAACCGAGACATGATGAGCCAGTGATATGTTAACCGAGACATGATAAGCCAGTGATATGTTAACCGAGACATGATAAGCCAGTGATATGTTAACCGAGACATGATAAGCCAGTGATATGTTAACCGAGACATGATAAGCCAGTGATATGTTAACCGAGACATGATAAGCCAGTGATATGTTAACCGAGACATGATAAGCCAGTGATATGTTAACCGAGACATGATAAGCCAGTGATATGTTAACCGAGACATGATAAGCCAGTGATATGTTAACCGAGACATGATAAGCCAGTGATATGTTAACCGAGACATGATAAGCCAGTGATATGTTAACCGAGACATGATAAGCCAGTGATATGTTAACCGAGACATGATAAGCCAGTGATATGTTAACCGAGACATGATAAGCCAGTGATATGTTAACCGAGACATGATAAGCCAGTGATATGTTAACCGAGACATGATAAGCCAGTGATATGTTAACCGAGACATGATAAGCCAGTGATATGATAACCGAGACATAATAAGCCAGTGATATGTTAACCGAGACATAATAAGCCAGTGATATGTTAACCGAGACATGATAAGCCAGTGATATGTTAACCGAGACATAATAAGCCAGTTATAATTAATGTATGATATTGTTTATTATGATGTTCTGCCGTCCATGAAATAAATGTTCAGACACTGAATTTCTGCCTCCGTGTTTCAGTTCCCCAGTATCATGACCCTGATTTCCCGGAGAAATAGAAATCCCGTCGGCTACAGAGACAACCATCAGTATAGTGACAATCATCAGGATCCAGACAACCATTAGGATAGTGACAACCAAAAGGATAGAGACAACCACCCGGATAGTGACAACCATTAGGATAGTGACAACCATTAGGATAGAGACAACCATCAGTATAGTGACAATCATCAGGATCCAGACAACCATTAGGATTGAGACAACCAAAAGGATAGAGACAACCACCCGGATAGTGACAACCATTAGAATAGAGACAACCATCAGTATAGTGACAATCATCAAGATACAGACAACCATTAGGATTGAGACAACCATCAGGATACAGTCAACCATTAGGATAGAGACAACCATCAGTATGGTAGCAATCATCAGGATACAGACAACCATTTGGGTAGTGATACATCAGGAGAGCGACACCCATCAGGATTTTGTTTGTTTGTTTGAGTTTTACGGCCCATCGACAACTAAGGTCATTTAGGGCCAAACTACAAGTCGGGCATTAATATCAGGATAAAAGATCAGGGTAAGAAAAGGCAAGTAAGGATTAAAACACAGATTGTAAACGTTTATTTGATAAAAAAAAGGTTTGCATGAGATAAAATAGTTTTGGCTAAAACACACGAGAAAACTCATGCACAAAGTTGATGAAACGATGAAATGTTGATACGATATGATGAGAAAACGTTCATATTTTATCTAAAATACTGATTTCTTTGAGATATTAAAAATAAGATTATGTCTCACAGCATGAAACAAAGTGTACATGTCGGAGACCTCGTAGTACTTATCTCGTATGCGGTTAAAATCACTACAGTGCACTAAAATATGCTCCACTCCGAGAGGAGAATCACATGCATTGCATGTGGGGAATCCTCCCCTCTCAATAGATAGGAATGTGTAAAATATGTGTGTCCAGTTCGGAGCCGAGAGAGAACAACTTCCTCTCTGCGGTCTCTCCGACTGAACAGTTTAGGATTAAGTGTAGGTTGAATTTTAAACAGTTTATTGTTTGTTTCGGTAAACCACCTTTGTTGCCAATGGTGTTTGATGGCTGACTGAATTGAAGGTTTGATGTCGGTGTATGGTAGTTTCAAATCTGTTTGTGCTAGGCGAAAAGCAGTCTTAGCTGCTTTATCAGCCTGTTCATTCCCCTTTATACCCACATGACTGGGAATCCAGAGATAAGTAATTTGAATTTTAGAAGATAATCGAAAGGTTCGGATTAAAATATTTTGAATTAGAGTATTTCTAGGGTTTCTTGATTTCAAAGCCTGACGAACCGAAAGAGAGTCTGAACAGATGATTGCCTTTTCAATGCGGTGTTCTTCGATGTGGTCAAGAGCCAGACCGGTAGCACAAGCTTCTGCAGAGAAAATGGAGGCAACATCTGGAAGTCGGATAGAGGAACAGTGATTAGATGTACAGCATGCAGCCGCAACTTTATCACCATCTTTTGAGCCATCAGTGTAGATCTTGACATGATCAGGGAAAGTCCTGATGCACTCCCGAAAGGAGGATTTATGTTCTTCGGGTAATGCACTGGACTTTGTCCTCTGATGCAAAGTTAAATTGATATCAGGTGTTTGAATGAGCCATGGTGGTACATCCGATATGGTGTACTCGTCAATGGTGTCGAAATTTATATTTAGTTCCTGCAAAAACTTTCTGATGCCAAATGTTGGTATGAGCTTTTGATTTTGTGTAAATATTTCTTGGTGTTGTGGATTGAATACAAGGTTAAATGCAGGATTTTTGGGGTTGGATTTCAGTTGAGCAGCATACTGTAAGGATAATTTCTTTCGTTGATCGTCTAGAGATGGCTCATTAGCTTCCACATGGAGACTCTTCACAGGTGTTGTTCGAAAAGCTCCAAGTGCCAGACGCAGTCCCTGATTCTGGATAGGGTCAAGCATCTGTAGACAGGAGCTGCGAGCCGATCCATAGACAATCGAGCCGTAGTCGAGTTTTGATCTAATAAGTGCACAGTAGATACGCAGAAGCATTTCACGGTCTGCACCCCAATCAGAATGGGACAGAACACGTAGAATGTTCAGCGCCTTCGAGCACTTATCCTTAAGGCATTTTATGTGTGGAACAAAGGACAGTTTCGAATCAAATATTAATCCAAGAAATTTAGTTTGTTCAACTACTGGAATTTTAATTTCATTGAGTGTGAGGTCTGGATCGTTGTGTGGTTTTTGTTTTTGACAGAAATACATGCAGACAGTTTTTGATCTTGAAAATCTAAAGCCATTTTCCGTCAGCCCAATTTTGTAATTTGCCTCAACATTGTTGTAGTTGTCGTTCTAAACGAAAGAACGCAAACAAATCTAAAACGCGTTTGAGGGAATGTTAGATGCATGAAGTACTCTACTATGTGATATTGCGGAAAAAATACTGCATTAATTATGGCTATACATCTATACATCTCACATTTTATGTTAATAAACGTTATTATATATTTAAAGTTGAGCTTTTATATTTTTGACTTTGTAAATAATCTTACTGTGAACTGCAAAAATTAATACTTATATTATTGTAGTTTGGTTATTTTAAGCAAGTAAAAATATTTCATCAAGTAAATTTCCTACTTACAATGAAATAAGCTTTAATAAGTTTGATAGTTTTAATTACTGAAAAATTCAAGTAATTGTTCGAATTTTCAAGTAATTGTTCAATATTAAGTATGCGATTAATTGTTCGAATTTCAAGTTATTATTCGTTATTAAGTATGGATTACTAATATGTCTGGGTTCTGTGTACATGTTCCAGTATACTGTAAACCAACTTTCTTTCGCGTGCAATTTATTTTCGTGATACAAATCAATCCACAAAAGTTTATCTCCGCGAAATATTATGTACTTCATCTCTACTGAAAGCATACAATATTCAACTTTTAAATCCACGAATGGTAGCGTTTGGGAATTTGTTTTGAAATGGAAATCGCAAAATCAAGTAGCTGCCAAAGAAATTTTGGTTTACAGCAAACTTGTTAATATATATTAGTTTGGTTCATTAGATTAATGTCCTATGAACAGCTTAATATTTGTGGTTTTGGCAGCTGTGGTATGTGTGTTCATGGAACAGGAGAGAAAATGTAGTGGCCAGACAGGGATTCAAACCCCGGACATTTGAACACTTCCTGTTCACCGATGATCGACCATATCAAATCCCGCTTCAATAATGATGTCTCCCTTGTTATAGAGGAATGTTTGTTTGAATAGCGATATCTGACGCAAGTATTATATGCCACTTTTTTTCCACAATAGGCGGTGTAAACGCTGCAGCTGTTGATTAGCAATATTGTTTATACCACACGTGGTATAAACTCTGTACGCATTCTGATTGGCTGACACGGTGAACTTTGACCGAACTACTTATTTCTCAGTGTCAAGTCATCATTGTCAACGTCATCTATAATCAAATTATGTCATTCGATGTTGTGATCGCCGCTTGTCGTCCAAAACTGCTGTTGGAAAGTGTATGCGTTGTTGTCATTCTGTCAAAATACGTGACATTTCCATACATGTTAAATTGACCTTTAGTACTAATAATACATCTTGACGGACAAGAATTTTACTGCTGAGTTTCGTAGATTTAACATGTTACTGTATCCCTGCTGTTTTTCTATCTGCTAAAAACAAGTCACACTACATTGGTTGTTGAATATTGAATTTAAACATTTAAAAAATAACTCACTCATGTGGAATAAAATAAAAATTCAACAACCACTCATCGTGTAACCTCTTTATAGACACCAAATCAGCAGACCACAGTAGGTCAAATTATACTTACAAACCAGTCGTTTTGCTCACTTTAAGCTGAGACAGAATTTAATAACAATACTCCAGTTCCTTCCGTTAAAAACTTTCATTTCATGTCATATTTAAAACCAAAGAACAGCAATTTCGATTCCAGGTACTACAAGCATACACAGCAGATCCATCGGTAGACAAAGGTGTCTGTTTGATTAATTAACGTCCTATTAACAGCTAAGGTAAGGTTCAAGGTAAGATGAAAAGAAATATATTTGTTAAGTAATTATAGAACTACATTAATATTCATTCTTAAATGACAATGCAAGTTAAAAATTATTTAAAAATGGTTTTTGAAAAAATAAGTATACTTGTATTTCATGAATCGTTAATGAGACGTCTCATTCCCCTGTTGAGGATGGTCTTTTTTGTTTTACATTCCGACGACTCACCAACCCCCCTATATAAAGCGCTCATTCATGTACATATAAACCAAGCGGTCCACATTATATCACCTACAAACATGTAAACAAAGCCCTCACTTTTTAAACTATAGAAAATATGTCAACTTCTCTAAGCTGCCATTTAGATGTTTGTCAAAATAAAATTTCAACACAAATAAATAACAAGAGATCCCAGAGGGATCTTGGCGCCCACCAAAGAATGATCTATATCTGACAAAGGAAAGATGGATCTTTTTCTCTACTATTTAAACTTTTTCAAACATACTACATATAAAATTTGAGACAGATCGCTTCAGTACCTTTTGAGAAATAGCGGTAACAAACTTCATCTATCAAAATCCAAGATGACTCCTTGGCGGCCATCTTGTTGATCAATCGGTCCCAAATCACAATATGCACAACTAGGGCCCTAGGGGAACCTACATATGAAATTTGAGAAAGATCCATTCAATACTTTCTGAGAAATAGCGATAACAAACTTTGAATATAAAAATCCAAGATGGCTGCCTGGCAGCAATTTTGTTGACGAATCGGTCCCAAATCACAATATGCACAACTAGGGCCCTAGGGGCACCTACATATGAATTTTGAGACAGATCCCTTCAGTACTTTCTGAGAAATAGCGATAACAAACTTTGAATAACAAAATCCAAGATGGCTGCCTGGCGGCCATCTTGTTAACCGATCGGTCCCAAAATGCAATATGCACAACTAGGTCCCTAGGGGAACCTACATATGAAATTTGAGACAGATCCCTTCAGTACTATCTGAGAAATAGCAATAACAAACTATAACTATCTAAATCCAAGATGGCGGCCTGGCGGCCATCTTGTTTTTCCTATCAGCCTCAAAATCTGTATGGCACAAATAGGGACCAAGGGTAACCTCCATGTGAAGTTTGAACAAAATTCCTTCAGTAGTTCTCAAGAAATATCGATAACAAACTTCAACTGCAAAAATCAAAGAGGGCTGCCTGGCGGCCATCTTGTTTTTCCGATCAGCCGCAATATCTGTATGGCACAACTAGATACCAAGGGTACCCTCCATGTGAAGTTTGAACAAAATCCCTTCAGTAGTTCTCAAGAAATATCGATAACAAACTTCAACTGCCAAAATCAAAGATGGCTGCCTGGCGGCCATCTTGTTTTTCCGATCAGACTCATAATCTGTATGGCACAACAAGGGACCAAGGGTAACCTCCATGTGAAGTTTGAACAAAATCCCTTCAGTAGTTCTCAAGAAATATCGATAACAAACTTCAACTGCCAAAATCAAAGATGGCTGCCTGGCGGCCATCTTGTTTTTCCGATCAGCCTCATAATCTGTATGGCACAACAAGGGACCAAGGGTACCCTCCATGTGAAGTTTGAACAAAATCCCTTCAGTAGTTCTCAAGAAATATCGATAACAAACTTCAACTGCCAAAATCAAAGATGGCTGCCTGGCGGCCATCTTGTTTTTCCGATCAGCCTCATAATCTGTATGGCACAACAAGGGACCAAGGGTAACCTCCATGTGAAGTTTGAACAAAATCCCTTCAGTAGTTCTCAAGAAATATCGATAACAAACTTCAACTGCCAAAATCAAAGATGGCTGCCTGGCGGCCATCTTGTTTTTCCGATCAGCCTCATAATCTGTATGGCACAACAAGGGACCAAGGGTAACCTCCATGTGAAGTTTGAACAAAAACCCTTCAGTAGTTCTCAAGAAATATCGATAACAAACTTCAACTGCCAAAATCAAAGATGGCTGCCTGGCGGCCATCTTGTTTTTCCGATCAGCCTCAAAATCTGTATGGCACAAATATGGACCAAGAGGACCCTCAATATGAAGTTTGAACAAAATCCCTGCAGCAGTTTTTAAGAAATAGTGATAACAAGCATTGTTTACGAACGGACGGCTGACGACGGACCACGGACGCAGGGCGATTTGAATAGCCCACCATCTGATGATGGTGGGCTAAAAATCTAAACAATTATCGGTCCAAATATCTCCACGTATATCAACGTACTCAATCCACTAACTGACCATGTACACGTGACAACGCACAACTATCAAGGTCGCACACCGTTACAATGTACGTTTAAAACCTATAGTTTATTGAAGTGTTTTATTTGCTCCTACTGGACATATTTTGGGATTTAGCTGACTACACATCTATTACTTCAGTGAAACCTTGTCAGGTGAGTGCAGTATTTATTTTCAATTTGCAATATCAGGGTATGTGTATCTGAGACAAGATATATTTAGAATGAGGCATGTATGTAGAGGGTAGGCCAGTGAAGGTTGTTACTAAGCAGAGCAAAGGAAAAATGGCTGCCAGTTCCTTGATTTGTTTGTTTGTTTGTTTGATTTATTAACGTCCTATTAACAGCTATGGTCATGTAAGGACGGCCTCCCAAGCATACGATACTTTCATAACTAAGGGATGTCTCAGAAACAATTTTCGAAATAACGTTTTCCGTTCGATTTTTTTTTTGTTTATTGGTTTAATTTCAAATGCTTGTTTTTTAACTTGCATTGTCAGCTTTAAACCATTTTTGGCTGTAATATAAAAGAATTGAAAACATTTTCCAGCATAGACAAAACCAAAAGTTTACAATGTCTGATTTGTATCATTTATTTTGTTTTAGAATACCCAAATGTGGAAAAGGAACAGTTTTGTGGTTTATGTTGATTCCCTCCTGGAATGAAATTTGGGGATGACATCTTTGAAATGTAAGTGAGGAGTCCATGAATCATCATATCCTTTTGTTTCTGCCTTTTTATAAAGTTCCAGGAACTTTCCCAAATCTTCATGTAGGCTTGACTTATCCAGATGTAAGAAAGAATGAAAACTGTTTTTAGTAAAAACAGTGAAATTCAAAAAGAGCCAAATAATCATTATAGTGACGATATTAAACTTGTTTTCTGCAGTCCATAGATACAGCGCTTGCTTGATGTAAAACAAATAGTCATGTTCGGAGTCATACAGACAAACTGTTACATGCTCTGATGTAGCTCCGAATGTTGGGACTAGGTATTCAGACAACAACAGCTGATTCGTGTTGCCCTGAGCAAAACTGTTGGTAATAGATTCAGCGAAGATCTTTTGCAAGACTTTTGTAGAGTATAGAACCTTTTCATCTGTAGACGCGAAATCAGAGCTGTCATTTTCACCTCCCTTTTCTCGCTTCCTTTTCTTCCTTACAGGTCTATCATCATGTTCATGACTGTAATTATGAACTTCAGCCTTGTCTTCACTGTCATACTGTATAACTGATACAGGTACTGTATGATTCACTAATATGTCTACACTGCCATGCCATGTTCCCCGAGACCCTGTTTAAAAATGAAATGAAAACATACAAGGGCTTTTCCAGTAAATAAGTTAAAAATGTGAAAAGTTTACACACTGCGCATAACAACGAAAGAAACATGATGACTATAGGGCATTTTCAAAGGGTCAGATAACCTTAAAAGGGACCTCCTACCTTAAAGCCCTTTATATCACCAAATGACAAATGCCCCTACCTCCAATGTAAGATAGAGATATTCTACCAGAGGATCACAGATTTTGGTTTTTAAGTTTAACGTCCTATTAACAGCAAGTGTATGTAAGGATGCACTGCCCAGCAGTTAGTACCCGGCAACTGCCTCACATGGGATTCAAACCCTCGACCCAGAGGTGGAGGGCTTGTGGTTTGTTTGATTAATTAAAGTCCTATTAACAGCTATGGTCATGTGGTAATGTCAAGACATCTTAACCACTCCACCACTGTGACCCCTTACCAGAAGATCACAAAATGTAGTAACACATGTGGCTTGCAAAGGGTTTTACAACATTTTGTGATCCCGAGGGTAGAATATATCTATCATTCATATACCATGCTCATATGAAGGAGTATTTTTCTCTCATATCTTGAAATTTTGTAAAAATGTTATGACAGATCACCATTTCGAGAAATAAGTTAGAAGAAAACTGGGACTGTAAATCAATTTTATATCCATTCATGAAAATCACGTAATATCTTTAACTCAAATCCTGTTTTTTTTCATTCTTCAATCTGGTAACACAGTTTCTGCATTTGTTTGTTTGATTTATTTACATTCTGTTAATTTATTTACATCCTATTAACAGCTATGGTCATGTAAGGACGGCCTCCCATGCATGCGGGGTGTTGCGTGTATGTTGTTGTGTGAGGTGCGTGTTTTTGGGAGACTGCGGTATATCAAAAGTCAGCTAGTTGTATTGCTTGCATTGGATCACCATGCAATACAGCCTCAAACGTCACCAGATAAACCAGTATTACATCCATAGGTTATGAGAGAAATAAATATCATGGCTTTTCTCCACCTCCTAAACCTGGTATACCCTAAATGACCCTGTCTGTTAACAAGTGGTATTACAAAATCTATGTCTTACCTATTGATGTATTTCCAGTCACGATGTTTGCTTCACAGCCACATGGACACAATGTTGGTACTTCCCTCTGATGTCCATCTACCTCACACACATTGCCTGGTACCAGCTGGGAAAACAGGTGCTGTGCAAGTACTGTCGAAACACGTGACTTATCCATCCAAATGGAGTTAAATGCTTTCTTGATTGCCTTAGAATGTGTGCTTCGTTCTGCCAAAAAAAAAATAAAAATTGAATGATAGGGAACACATTCTAGGATGAAGCACAGTATCATCAGCAATTTGAAATTTTGACCATGCATCATTTTCCATCCCGAGTACCACAACTATGTTTACGAACAAGAGGCCTTTTTACGATTGGTCATCTGACTACCTTGGCAATAATTGTATAGAAAATTTATTAGATATATAAGGTCATGGTAGCCATCTTCGATTTGGGATTAACTAGAGGTGTAACAACACATTGTTGGGACGATTTCAGGATCATTTCATGCAAGTTTCAGCCAAATGGCACCCGTAGAACTTGAGAAGTTCAAAATGTGTTTTCAAGATGACGGCATTTGAGAAGTTCAAAATATGTTTTCAAGATGACGGCTATAGCGCCCATCTTGGATTCCGGATCAACCCGAAAAATAACAATTTGTCAAGATCATTTCAATTAAGTTTCAGCCAAATTGCACATGTAGAAATTCAGAAGTTCAAAATGTGTTTTCAAGACGACAGCTATGGTGGTCATCTTGGATTTCAGACCGGCCTAAAAAATAAAGGCTTTGTCAGGACCATCTCAGGATCAATTCAGGCAAGTTTCAACCAAACCATTGAACAGAGGAGATAGGAGTCCCTTGTCATTCTCCAGCCTATGATTGACAATAAAACCTTTGATATGCAAGGCATTCAAGAATATCTGTGTTATACTAAAAATATGTTTTAGATATTTTCACCGCTACCACATGGAGGCGTCCTTCTATATGACAAGGAGTATCACAAGGCCTAAAGTTTGGTTTTAAGTGGTCTTCTTCGTGTTGTGACATTCAATACTTTCAGTTACTAACCAATCCAAACAACCCATCATCAAAATTACTTTTCAGGTTCAAACTCACAATCCTCCGGTACAGCATTCATAATCAAGTGACTACAAAACATTCCCATTCCTCCCAAACGGACGCGAAATTTGCCCAAGGTTCAAAGTTGATGCATGCAACACCCCTACCCGTCGGCTATCAAAAATAGATTCAATATAATCAAAAGGGACATAACCCTTACAGAAGGCATTGACATAGAGAAGTATGCCTCTTGTTCAAAACATAGAGATCCAGTAGAAAGTCAAATAAAGCAGGAGATTGAAGCTTTCTATTGAATTGAAAGGTCAAGGTCGTCAGTTTTTACAATTTTGTGTTATTTCTCTCTCATAATTGAATGTCATGACATTTAACATTAGTGCAGGATTCTTGATAACATATCATTTACTTTTATCGAGCCCCACTTAACATTGACGTAAATGTATAATCCATACCATGCAGAAAATCTAACAACACCATGAAAACTGCGTGAGATTCTGGATCATCCTCAACAGCACTAACTCCACCAATGGAAAATCTTTTTAGGACAGCTTCATTAAGGATATCATTCATGGAAACAAATCCGCACTTCGGATAAACACAAGTTAAATCATTCCTCAACAGATTGACATCGTCAAGTACTTGGAGAGAGATTGTAGCGTCGGAAAATAATGATCCTTCTCTGGCATTAGAACTCCTTATAACTAAATTATAAAAACTGAATCCATTTCTTTCTGTAAAAAAGAGATCCAGCATCTCCTTCACGATTCTTTCCTCTGCAGAATCTTTATAACGATTTATTCGATTTACAGGTAGTCTGGCTGCCATTTTCTCTCACGCCGGATGCTCTTTGGTAGCGCGATACGGAGGACAACTCGGCACTCTAGTCATTTCGGCCACCGAGAAATCGGGCCACCATTTCATTATACTAAAGAGATAATAAGAGAAATTTCCAATTCCCTCGTATTTTATAAACCAATTTATATAAGTTTTTAAATGACATAATGTCCATTACTATGGAAATTAAGCTATGACGGTTCACACACAGTGGTAACGAGATGGTTTTGTGTCGAGGAGATTTACGGTCCGAGATGGTCAAATGTATGTGGCGTGCTAAATCATTTTCGTATTAACAGTATGAAGTTAAATTAAGACTCTTTAACACAAAGTAATGAAAACTACAAGGAAATTTAGCATATTTAAAATCTTTTAATCACGGATACCCATTGAACAAATTTTAATTTGCGGCATTGCAAGTTAACTACGTACTTTTATGTGAAATCCGGATAATAGTGTGTGTCACAGGCATGCCGGTTTGTATTGTATGTTCGTCATACCCGTATCCTCAGTGTCTCTCATCTGTTCGCTACAGTCCTCCATATTAAATGGGACTCAAGTCCGTTTACTTCATAAGGTGTTTATTCAGCAATGAACACGGTCTGAAAAGACACACAAAGTGAATTAGATGTAGACAATAATAATTGGCGACATACTGACGCATACATGGACACATACATGATCAAGTATAACATATAATCCTCTACTCCCCCCAAGTCTTTGGCGGTGAAGTATCACTAATATGAGTACTATTGGCAAAGACTGATATACAATCACTAACATGTCAAACTACTTGTCTAAGTGAACATAAAATGAACATTAAGTCTGTAAAAAGTACAACACAAATGTCCTGAGTAGTAGAATGTCAAATCATCCAGACATATCGTAGTCTAAGTGCCACGCCGGTGTTGTTGTTGTACGACCAGATTTACGGACGGGTGTGAGTGATGGAGTTTGTGGTATAGGTATAGGACTAGGGAGCACTGTGAGCGGAGTTCGGTTACGATTGTCCTTTGAACTTGATGGAGAGTTGAATTCCAGATGGCGACGACTTTGGGTGTCGCGTGTTACAGATCGCTGAGTATCGTGATTTACATCAGGTGATGAGCAAAATAAATGTTCCTCATTTCTAGTAACCGTCGGAGTGAAAGGAGTAGGACTAGCAATTGTAGTTTCTGGAACTTTTGAGGTAGGTAGCGACACACAATGAGGAAGGCCAATGGCAATGTCTATATCGATCGTCAGATGCGCTGGAGGGGTAATAACAGGGATGTATTTTCGGAGGAATTTCCTGTTGCTCAGGGTAACACGTCCAGACCCATCAACCTGAACTACATATTGGGCGAATTGGCGAACCTCGATGATAACACAGGTCTTGTCCCATTTGAGGGGATGGGGTCCGACTTGGTTTTGGATACGCACATGATCTCCAACTACCAGTGGCGAAAGACGTTTAGTATGTTCAGACCAACGTTCGCTATCACGCATATGTCGGTTCCTTAACGCTTCTTCGCGGGCTGCTAGTGTTTCCATCCATGTGTTATGTGGAATGTACCGACCTGGTGGTATAGGGATGAAGTCCCGTATAGGATGACCGAACACGCACATAGCAGGGGAAAGTTTTGTGTCCCTGTCAGGTGTATTACGATGATAGTCGATGGTGAACACCCCAGTTTTCGAGGAATCGTGTGCTCATGGCAGTGAACTCGGGACTTCTATCTGAGGCCAGTTCATCTGGAATGCCAAAAGTAACAAATGTCCTTCGGAGGCTTTCTATCAAGCCGCTAGAATCATCTGACGCTTTCTTCACTATTTGCCAGTTAGAATAACGATCGACGATTACGAGATAGTTACATCCCATGTAATGAAAGTAGTCGGCGCATACACATTGGAACGGATAGTCAGGCGTGGTCAAAGGCATTGGTGGTGCACTCGGGTTGGACGGGGCGTTACGATTGCAGTGATTACATGATGCCCGAACCGACGCGATGGCAGGTGTGATCCCAGGCCAGAATATCGAAGCCTCAGCTCTTGAAGTCATAGATGTAACCCCCTGATGTGCTGATTGTAGAGAGGCCAATATTTCCTGTCGAAGTGATGGTGGAATGACTATTCTCTCCTTGTAAAGAACCACACCATCTACTGTATGAAGGTCGTCACGGAGTGTGAAATACTCCTATAGTGACTTCGGAAGTTCATGCCGAGTGTTCGGCATACCGGATTCTATCAACGCGAGTAACGCCTGCATGTTGTCATCGCTTGTGGTGGCTGTTTTGACACGATCCCATGTTACAGAACGTAGTGTGTAGAAGCTGCCGCTATGACATGTTCCTCGACAAAAGCTAATCCGGAGGATGGGATGCGTAAACCATGTAGTACACTGAAGTCAGTGGTTGATGAGAACATAGTTGCAATGTCATCTTCGAGAACGAGTTTATCGGGATCGCCAATAGGATGTCTAGAGATGCAATCAGCAGCGCAATGTCGTATGCCAGGTACGTGTAGCATTCTAAACCGATAACGTAGTGTCTTTTCCTTGAGGTTGCGAAGTCGATTGTTCGGAATATTTTCGAAAGATCTATCTCCAAATAGCTTCAAAAGCGGTTTGTGGTCGACCGCTATGATCAAGTTGTCACACCCAAGAACGAAGTGTCGAGCCTTATCTAGAGCATCCGCTACGGCTAAAGCTTCTCCCTCAACTGGCGCGTAGCGCATTTTTGCGGCGTGCGTGAACCGACTTCCGACAAGTGTTACTTTCCATCCATCGCGACAGCACAGGTGACTCTCTTTGGTACACGCACAGTGTTTTTGTAGCAACCTATTCCAGACTTCGACCAATCCGTCGCGAGGCACGTTGGTTTACTTGGATCAAAAATTCGAACACCCATTTCAATTTCGTTTGCGATGACGATTTTAGATCCCTCGAATCTTCGTTGGAGATCTTCAGTCCACTTAAATGGTTGATCAGGCTTGAGTAATTGACGAAATGGATGCATGTTCTCGGCCATGCTGAAGGCATATGATACCTGATTGACTAGTCCGAACTATGATCGCACATCTGTGATATTCTTCGGCGTAGGGAAGTCCAAGATAGCACGTTAATATTTCTGTGATGGTCGAACACTATCGCTGGTGATTTCAAATCCTGCAAATTCTACAGTGTCTTCTGCGAATAGGAATTTCTCAGGATTGAGGGTTATCCCATTACGGCCGCATATGTCAAGCCACTGTACGGCCTGGAAGAAGCTCTCCTCAACAGTGTCTGACCACAAGAGCACATCGTCGACACACTTGGTTTTGTTAGGAATATCCGAGACAAGTTTGTCATAACGTCTAGTATACCCGTCGCCTGAAGCGATGAAACCTTGGGGCGCAGTTCTGTAGCGGTACCTTCCCCAAGGTGTGATGAATGTAGTCGGGTGTCTGTCCTCACGAATTGGTACACTGTGATAACCGTTCCAAGCATCAAATAATGTCTTCTTCTTTCCATGTGGAATAGATCGGCTTGGTGGAATGGTGAAGGAGTGTGGTGAGTCTCGCGAGTGGCGTGCACGTTCAAGGGTTGGAAATCAACGGTGCGTCGAGGTGTGCCATTCTTTTTCGCACAAACTACCATTCTATGGCACCAAGTGACAGGTTCACCGATCGGTACGGGTTCAAGAACCCCAAGACGGACGTCCTGATCTAAATCCAGCCTTCACTGCATCTTGCCAGTGAATCGGAACGGGTACAGGTGTGTGATGGGCAACCGGTTTCGTGTCGGGATCTATCATGAGTTTCATGGGTTGTCCGTTCATTAGAGGTAAGGTCTGATGTTCATACGTATTGAATGTGCTCGACTTGTAATACTCGAGGAGGTAATCTTTCAGCCGGCCGACAGTGTCCGTTGTAGCTGGGAAAGGAAGTTTCATCGGAGGAGGTGGAGGTTGTTCATGTGTAGGACAATCGCATGGTATATCCTGGCGGTTAACTGGAGATGAAGTAGCATTGATGTATGCAGAGGTGTCTTCAGTGCCAACATGCGGAAAGGATTCTTGAATGATACCTAAGACGGCACAGGCTTCGCGACTGAGGAAGAGCTTGTCTGTTGAGTCTGTAACGTAAGTCATTTGTCTCGTCTCCTTGATATTGCCTGCCTTGTCTTCAGACGCCATTCTAACATTCTAAACTTGACAGTTATAAAACATTGGTTTTAAATGTGTGAAAACACCATACTCCCCATAAAACTCTTCTACCCTGTCATTCATATCTACTGCCATCGCTAACCCTTCCGCCACTCTCTTTGCGTCTCTCAAACTACTCGCTCTCGTGTAATATTCTGCCGAGTCCTCACTAGACCAACCAACGTGATTCATGATATCTCCCGTACTGAAAACAGCACCGATAATGCCAGTGTAACAGCACACCCCGCTCTCAAACTATGAAGAGTTTCGCCATCAAACTGACCTATCGAGATCAGATATCCCCTTAAACGTTCATATATCGCCGAATATCCCAGGGGTGAGTCCAGGACTCTTCCCCCCTCAGTGATGGGTCGAAACAAATAACCGGTCTCAAGAGAAATTGACATGGCCTTCGCACCCTTGTAATATCGCTCTAAGGCAGCCACCGGACAAATAGAAATGTCACTACATCTGAGTGTCTTTCCAAAAGTATGACAGATGACAATACCACTGCTATCTGAAAGGGATTTCACCTCTTGAACCAACACCCGGCCCAAATATCCCGCTCGATCGCCTGCAAAAAACTGCAATTTAAGAAGAGCTTGGTCCCGCAATAACACATATCTTTGTTTAAAACTCAACTCTGACCTAATCAATTCCCTGTCAATGTAAGCTACAGTGGCTCTTATTTTCGCCAGAAAAATAGGCTTTGCCTGTTTAGGAATAACATGAGACCATGCCTGTTCTTCCTTGAACACCTTAAGATAACTCTTCACCTAAGGTGACATGGCAGGATTGCCACAATTGGACTGAATATCCCAAGACCTACCCCTACCATTCTCCTGGAAAATCTCTACTAACTGTTGAACCATTCCTTGTACAGACCCAGCGGCCAGTCTAGTTGGACATTCGCATGACTGAATACCGGGCTTCCCAATATACTGACATGATACTCCATGTACCTTCATCTTTCCAAACTTATCAGACCAGACCAGAAATCTACAAATAGCATGAGGAGTGGCATTTGTAACAGTAGACTTCACCGGAAGTGTTGACAGAAACAAAGATAACCTCGAAACGAGACATTTCTGTTTTCTCACATACGGAGTCATCGCCACACGATCTCAAAATCTTTCAGTCGAGCATCTATGGCGTCAAGGTGAATGCCGAGACTGCAAATGTCCTGTAATTAACAAAATAAAAAAGGTTATTGTACTCACGGAAAGTGTAATCTATAGACCTTCAAAGCCCATCTTAAACCAAGTTTGTCTGCAATAAAACCCTTTTTCGAAGGAATGCGTAATATGTCTGTATCACCTTTTTGTCCCAAGATAAGAGATGAGACACAAAAAGAACTGATAATAGGCCACCACGCTGGTCGTGGTTAAATCACGGGAACGACAATTGTACATCCGCTGACCTTCTGTTCACACATAAAATTGAGAACTGGCAAGACTAGATGGAAAGGAGGAAATACATAGGAATTGTCCTCACCATGAATTACGATGTAATAGGTGAGGGAAACTGTGTGAAATGTCGCAACTGTTTACCACACTTGTCCTGTATTACATTGGTATCAGTGGCCATCAAGTCAATAGAATGTGGACCAAATACCTGTTGAACTTTAGCCCATGCGCTATGCGACAACATACAATCCGCGTAAGATATCGCATGAGACGGTTGGTAAGCTTCATTACATTTTGACGGAACATATGATAAATGTAAATCTATATTTAAGCGAACAGTCATATCAAAAATCTCTTTGATTTTATTAGTCAGGTGGGCATCCCAAGCCCCATAATTTTGCCATGCTTGTAACACGGCCATATTGTCAACACAGTGGTGTTTCAATTGGTGCTCAAGAGACTTGAGTGCCATGAGGACTCCAGATGCTACTTTTAAATGAATCGGGCTATCATCATCTTGAGCCCAAAAATCACCAAAATGTCGGCCTTTATTGTCACCCGATAATATCGCCATATCATATCGATAGGAAGAAGCATCTGTTGCGATATATATTAAGAGACTTGAGTGCCATGAGGACTCCAGATGCTACTTTTAAATGAATCGGGCTATCATCATCTTGAGCCCAAAAATCACCAAAATGTCGGCCTTTATTGTCACCCGATAATATCGCTATATCATATCGATAGGAAGAAGCATCTGTTGCGATATATATTTGCTGATGTCGCTCCTTACGCCACGGAGAACACCCGTACCAGGACTCCATAAACCGCCAATGTTCTAATTCATACAAAAGATTGTCTGCCACCAAAATATCACGACTATTGCTGATAAAGCAGCATTGACCTCCCTAGCATAACTTAATGTCTTGGCCAATCTACGGAAGGGTCTCTATTTGTGGATGATTTCTTGATCTGTTAAAGATAAAAAAACATGCACACTATAGAACGACAACTACAACAATGTTTAGGCAAATTACAAAATTGGGCTGACGAAAATGGCTTTAGATTTTCAAGATCAAAAACTGTCTGTATGCACTTCTGTCAAAAACAAAAACCGCACAATGATCCTGACCTCACACTCAATGGAATTAAAATTCCAGTAGTTGAACAAACTAAATTTCTTGGACTAATATTTGATTCTAAACTGTCCTTTGTTCCACATATCAAACATCTGAAGGATAAGTGCTCGAAGGTGCTGAACATTCTACGAGTTCTTTCCCATTCTGATTGGGGTGCAGACCGTGAAATGCTTCTACGTATCTATCGGGCACTTATTAGATCAAAACTTGACTACGGCTCTATTGTCTATGGATCGGCTCGCAGCTCCTATCTACAGATGCTTGACCCCATACAGAATCAGGGACTGCGTCTCCCACTTGGAGCTTTTCGAACAACACCTGTGAAGAGTCTCCATGTGGAAGCTAATGAGCCATCTCTAGACGATCGACGAAAGAAATTATCCTTACAGTATGCTGCTCAACTGAAATCCAACCCCAAAAATCCCGCATTTAACCTTGTATTCAATCCACAACATCAAGAAATATTTACACAAAATCAAAAGCTCATACCAACATTTGGCATCAGAATTTCAAAATTGTTGCTGGAACTAAATATAAATTTCGACACCATTGACGAGTACACCGTATCGGATGTACCACCATGGCTCATTCAAACACCTGATATCAATTTATCTCTACATGAGAGGGCAAAATCCAGTGCATTACCCGAAGAACACAAATCCTCCTTTCGGGAGTGCATTAGGGCTTTCCCTGACCATGTTCAGATCTACACTGACGGATCAAAAGATGGTGATAATGTTGCGGCAGCATGCTGTACATCTAATCACTGTTCCTCTATCCGACTCCCGGATGTTGCCTCCATTTTCTCTGCGAAAGCATGTGCTATCAGTCTGGCGCTAGACCATATTGAAGAACACCGCATTGAAAAGACAATTATCTGTTCCGACTCTCTTTCGGTTCTTCAGGCTTTGAAATCAAGAAACCCTAGAAACACATTAATCCAAAATCTTTTGATCCGAACATTTCGATTGTCTTCTAAAACTCAAATTACTTATCTCTGTATTCCCAGCCATGTGGGTATAAAGGAAAATGAAAAGGCCGATAAAGCAGCTAAGACTGCTCTTCGCCTAGCACAAACACATTTGAAACTACCATACACCGACATCAAACCTTACATTCAGTCAGCCATTAAACACCATTGGCAACAAAGGTGGTCTACCGAAACAAACAATAAACTGTTTAAAATACAACCTACACTTAATCCTAACCTGTCCAGTCGGAGAGACCGCAGAGAGGAAGTTCTCTCTCGGCTCCGAATTGGACACACATATTTTACACACTCCTATCTATTGAGAGGGGAGGATCCTCCTACATGCCATGCATGTGATTCTCCTCTCACAGTGGAGCATGTTTTATTGCATTGTATTGATTTTAAACACATACGAGATAAGTACTATGATGTCTCCGACATGTACACTTTTTCATGCCGTGAGACATAATCGTATTTTCAATTATCTCAAAGAGATAGGTATTTTAAACAAAATTTGAACGTTTTCTCATCATATCATCGTATCAACTCAACATTTCATCGTTTCATCAACATTGTGCATGAGTTTTCTCATGTGTTTTAGCCAAAACTATTTTATCCCATGCAAACCTTTTTTTATCAAATAAACGTTTACAATTTGTGTTTTAGTCCTTACTTGCCTTTTCTTACCCTGATCTTTTATCCTGATATTAATGCATGACTTGTAGTTTGGCCCTAAATGACCTTAGTTGTCGATGGGCCGTAAAACTCAAACAAACAAACAAGTTGGATACAGGTGATGGTGGGTGTTCCTGAACACCGCTTGACACAGGCGTGGTCCCTCCTATAATCTTACTTTCAGATTTTACCTTGACACATTTCGCCAAGGCCTTTGAGACCACATCTGTGGTCTTTTCTTCCCAAAACACTAAGACAAAAACTTGGAATGTCAATACTATCTTGGTGAACGAGGACTTGTCTATATAACTCCTCGTGTGTATTAGCATTAAACTCCTATCAACAATAGCTTTACTAATCAAGAGGACGTTAATTATTCAAACTCCTATCAAACAATAGCTTTACTAATCAAGAAACTTTGAAGAAGCATTGTAAGCTTATCTTCAGGCCATTTCATACTGTCGGCTATTTTTTCAAAATGCAGAAAATACTTAACTTCTTGCTCTTGAAAAGGAGGAACTAGCCTAATGTTTCTACTTACATCAAAAGCTCTGTTTCCTTGTAAACCACCGCCTACTTTTGGCCCCTGTGACGAAGGTTCTGGGTTCTGTCATCTGGCCGAGACAAAGTCTATAGAAATGGTAGTTTCTGATCTTGCTTAGCACTTAGCATACAGGGAGTGGGACAACTGGTTCGTCCGTTGTCAGTATAATGTGACCGGGTGGAGTGTGTTGCTTGGTGTCTTCGGCGGCATGCTTTCAGTGATATAGCACTGTAAAAAGGGCAACAGTTCTACTATACAAGACACAACATGAATATACCGCAGTCTCCTAAAACATGCACCTCGCACAACATACACGCAACACACCACATACATGGGAGGCTGTCCTTACATGACCATAGCTGTTAATTGTTTCAAACAGCTGAATTCAAAACAATTTATTTATATATGCAATATTATACAGATGGTTTAGAATATCTAAAGTCATTGGTGGTGTTACAATAGATAATTTAAAGCGTTACTTATCTGTATGCGAATGTCTTAATATAATCCTTGATCCTTCCCAATCTGATTGAAATACAGATCCTTATAGCCACTCCGTTCAATATAGGAATATTCTGGTGCGAATTTGATTGACCATTTCCAAAGGTCGTCTTGACGTGACCCCTAATGGGATGTTGTCAGATCCTCTTATCAAACGTAGTGATAATAAGGATCTGTATTTGAATCAGATTAGGTCCTTCCAGTTTCCGAATAACAATAATCACAAATCATGAGGAAAATGAATGAGTTTTTATGTTTGTGTGGACACAACATTCAAACTCCTATCAACAACAATTGTCTCAATTTAGCGATATCGTCATCAATTTCTTTAGAATCACACCACCTATTCAATAATTGTTCTTTTTCTCTGGCAAATTCTACTTGAGTTTGTTCATCTCTCTTTCTCGAGTTTCTAAATTTCTGGCGGTAAGCCTCAGGAACTAACTCATCAGCTTTCATGAATACTTGGTAATTTGAAATGTCATCTACAAACAAAGAAAAATAAATGTCTCTAGCTTTACTAATCAAGAAACTTTGAAGAAGCATTGTAAGCTTATCTTCAGGCCATTTCATACTGTCGGCTATTTTTTCAAAATGCAGAAAATACTTAACTTCTTGCTTTTGAAAAGGAGGAACTAGCCTAATGTTTCTACTTACATCAAAACCTCTATTTCCTTGTAAACCACCGCCTACTTTTGGCCCCTGTGACGAAGGTTCTGGGTTCTGTCATCTGGCCGAGACAAAGTCTATAGAAATGGTAGTTTCTGATCTTGCTTAGCACTTAGCATACAGGGAGTGGGACAACTGGTTTGCCCGTTGTCAGTATAATGTGACCGGATGGAGTGTGTTGCTTGGTGTCTTCGGCGGCATGCTTTCAGTGATACAGCACTGTAAAAAGGGCAACAGTTCCACTATACAAGAAGACACAACATGAATATACCGCAGTCTCCTAAAACATGCACCTCGCACAACATACACGCAACACACCGCATACATGGGAGGCTGTCCTTACATGACCCTAGCTGTTAGTAGGGCGTAAATTAGTCAAACAAACAAACAATTTGGATAACCTTCTACTTCTAGAAATATATAACTAAAAACAGTAAACAAATAAACATACAGAACTTTCTGGAAATAGATCATTCTAGATCCCTACTTATAATCAACATGTTTACAAACATGTATGTTTATACATGACAATATTCTAGAAAGTTATATAACCTAAATTAATGATATGACCTATATATATAATTAGAATGTATTGATAATATAGCTATAGGAGTTATCTCCTTTATTTAACAACTACATGTATTTAGTGTCATACATAACACTAAGCATTGAAAACATATTTGTAAAATCAGTACAAATCAATTCGTGTCGGCATTTCCGCAAGTGCCGTAAAAGTAAATAACGGACGGCGCTTCAATGCTACCGCACACATGAAAACCTATTATATTTTCCTATATAATGTCCCATTTGTTAGGCAAAAGAGGAAATATTACAGTGTTAGCGAAATGAGACATATCAGTTTAAAACATTTTCATACCTTGACAAAGTTGGTGTCACCATGATTATTTGTGGCAAGAGACACATAAAGGCTCTTTTGATTTAAAAAAATGATAGACCAGTAAATTAATTGACAGACAATATAAATGATGACAAAGGATGTTTCTGATAAGCCACATGCATAATCAATGTAACTGTTTGCAATGACCAGATTAAATGTGTTACATAAGGAAGGTTGGAAAAAGTGAGAATAAAAACATAATATTGTCCGTTTTACCATATGTCTAAAAGATATAGAGAGGAAAATGGTATATCAAGAAAATGTGATAACCATCCCACATGACATAAGAGGCTTTCAGTATTACATCAGTCTTTCGAAAAGTTTACGAAACTCTAAATTTCAACTCCTACGCCAAGGGGTGAGGGACGTATCCCGTTTATGTCCCAGTAGCAGAAGGATAAAGGCCTCTCACTCTCCAAATACAGCAGCTGGGAATGATCCGTTTCACTCCCTGGCCAAGTCTCCCATGACTCCATAAGGTAAAGTTCCGGTATGCACTATGGCGCATGGCCTTGTTAGCATTTTCCACTGAGCACGGTGTCTACCCATCATATCCCTGAGGTAGGTGTTTCCAAGGGCTAAAACTTGGGGATCAAGGACTAAAGTATCCTTTGGCTGAAAGAAAGAAAATAATTTTGCATAATTATATATCTCATTTACCATTTCCTTAAATACATATCAAACAAACAGACAAATAAATACATATGTAGTTGATTAGGCATGTTTGATTAGAAAAAGTAAATATTTCTTATACGCTATTTGCTTCTTGACTTTGTGACACTATAAAAAGTGAACACATAATTATGAAGTAAAATGACTTATGATAATATGTTTCCAAAAAATGGGATACAAAAAATAGGCACCGATGTCGGGAATGTGCAGCATACATGGTAAAACTACAGTGATACGCTGCAAATGTCCGACATCATCCCATCCAAAGTCTCTGAACAGTACTGTTGTATTTTCCTAATATCAGAAAAAATATATTCTTACATACCTTTCAAGCGATGATATGATAAGAAATTCTTAGAAAAAGGGGTACCACCAAAGACTAATCATGATAAATTGATCATTATGAACATACAAGTATATAACTTGATCTGTATACATATTTGAGTAGTATACATTATAGTGGGTAAAACAGCTAGTAAAGGGTGTCACTGGCACATTATATGATTGAAATTACGTAAACTTGTACATGAAACATTTGAAAATCACTCGATTGTCTAATCAATAAAGCCATATGAATTGTATATTATACATAAAAGTTATCCGGGGTCTATGAATCAAGGACTAGATACGTTAAGCAGAATATGAATGACAAGATAGATTATAAATTTCAAACTCATACAAGGACATAGTCATTCAGATCCCCCGCCAATGGAGATATTAAAACTGAAATAAGTTTGCTTGTGGAGACTTGTGTATGAAAAAAAAAGGAAAAAGTGCAAAAAATGAAAACCTAAAAATAGCAAAAGGTACTACTAGACCATAAAATGAATGTGTCTATGAAGTGGAAATATCTCTGCTGGTTCCGGAAATGAACCTGCTACAAAAATATGATATTTTCAGCAATGTTTCTATGGTTACAGAAAAAAGCACAAAAAGTGAAAACCTAAAAATAGCAAAAGGCACTACTAGACCATAGAACAATGTGTCTATGAAGTTTCATGGAAATATCTCTGCTGGATTTAGAGTTGTGCTCCGGAAACGATTCTTACACAAAAATCTGCCATTTTCAGCAATGTTTCCATGGTTACAGGAAAAAGTACAAAAAATAAAAACTTAAAATAGCAAAAGGCACTACTAGACCGAAGATTAATGTGCCTATGGAGTTCCGTGCATATATATCAACCGGTTTTCCAGTTATGCTGCGGAAACGAACCTGGTTCAAAAATATGATATTTTAAGCAATGTTTCCATGGTTACGGAAAAAGTGCAAAAAATGAAAACCTAAAAATAGCAAAAGGCACAACTAGACCATAAGTACAAAAAGCGAAAACCTTAAAATAGCTAAAGGCACTACTAGACTATAAGACCAATGTGTCTATGAAGTTTCGTGGAAATATCTCTTCTGGTTTTAGAGTTATGACCGGAAACGAACCTGGTACAAAAATATGATATTTTCAGCAATGTTTCCATGGTTACGGAAAAAATGCAAAAAATAAAAATCTAAAAATAGCAAAAGGCACTACTAGACCATAAGACCAATGTGTGTATGAAGTTTCGTGGAAATATTATACTCGTTTTAGAGTTATGCTCCGGAAACCATTCGTGCGGACGGACGGACGGAACCCATTTGTATATCCCCCGCCAACTTCGTTGGGCGGGGAATAATAAACATGTGATAAGAAACCCAAACTGACATTGTGGAATATACGTTTTAGCCTTCATGATAAGAGGACAACTGTTTTGAATGCGAATGTGACAAGAACAGACGATATACTACTGATCATTACTTCTGATAATACAAAAATAATAAACTGAAAATACAATACAGTGAGCAGACATATTTTTACACCATTCACCTATCCATCTCTAGTCGATGTTGACGTTCCAGCCTCCTAAGCACCAAATCCTGGCCAAGTGGTTGTGACCTCTCATCCGCCAAAATAATCAGGAAATGCAAGGGGAGCCTTCCAGAAGGCAAATCCGTCTCTCCTTTTCCCGCTAATGAAAATAACTCCCCCAGCTGTTCGCCTGTTAAATCAGCGACTTGTTAAGCTACCTCCTTGAAAGACAGATCTTCTGTTTGTCGCCCCACAGACACCCTTGCCAGGCCCTTTAGGGATGTTACCGCCACCTCATCCTGCAACTTTCTGATTGCTGGCAATTAACTCAAACCTTTTAAGCTGTCCCTTTACTTCAGTGTAGTTGGCATCCCCATCTGAGTGTATGAAAACAATGATCTTTAATTAAATAAGAAGCCCTATTAATTATAGTATACACCACCTATGGGCGACGACCTTATTTTATATCATATTCTGTATTTTCACAATTATAAACTACCTAAATGTATAAATGTCTTTATAATAACACAAACTTTCTAATAATAATAAATCACATCCTTCACTAGAAATCATGTATTCTCCTTAACAGAAGCATTATATTCAACACAAGCTGATTGGACAGCCATCAACACTTAATTCGAAGGAGTGTATTCTTTAAATGTGGTATCTGAATATATATAAATTGATGTTGACCGACAGAATGTTCACCAAGAAAATGCGGGTTATTTGAACATCCGCCGGTTCATTCATCTCTGTAGCTCTAAAACGGAAGGGCAACAGTTCCACTATACAAGAAGACACAACACGAACATACCACAGTCTCCGAAAACACGCACCTGTTTCCATCTACTCTCGCGAAATTCATTTGATCATGTAGTCTACCACACGCCTTGATCCACCTCAAACACTTATTCAAATTTGTGGAATGGTAACAAAGTTACACTTATTAATCGGTTACGATACCTTTCGTCTGTATTACATTTCCCCCAAACACATCGACGGGCCATTGTTGGTTTAACGATCAAAACGTAAAATAGTACCATGCATCACAAGCATGTATCACGGGTTTGTTTGTGATGCAACAATGGCGACCAAAACATCACAGCTCCGGACAAAATCCCGATCTATTATCTCATTGGTCAATTAATTGATTCTCATTTGCGTATCAGAACTATGAATTTGCTCAGTCTTTCAATACTCATTTAATCATTTTAAAATCAGATTAATTAAACATATTATTTTGTCATAAATGTTCAAGATGCATACCTGGTAGCTACACCTCTATGAACATCTGTCATCACACTTGCTCCGTCTGTACTGTTGCAAGACCAACCATCTGCTAGGGATCAGAGTTAAAATGTCGGAACGAGGCTGGCCGTTTTCAATTATTCGGAACAACCGGTTCGGCCATTTGTAAAAGCTATTAGTTCAAGTATAAAGTATCCCAAACCTGCTGTTTTTGACACAAGCTTACGAGTGCTTTGTCAAGGCTCCTTTGAAATAACATAAAATCATCAGATCTGTCTTTAATTCACAAACGAACAACTAGAGGTCCAACCAGTCAAAATATATAAACGGAAACGGACTTACTCTCGGAGTGAAGCATTCGACTGACAGAGTGTGTGACATTTCTATAAATAACCTCATTCATACTGGAGAGTTGCCAGTCGAAGGCAGCCAAAGGTAAGCTAAGCGTGGTGACTACGGCAGACATCTTGATGGGTTAGGAAGTTTCAATCTGATTAAAATACAGATCGATAATTTATTTCGAATTAATACCTCTGATGTCAAACAAAATTTGTAAGGAATGAAAGTTTTATGTTGTTTGTATGTTATATAACTTTGCGAAAGCTTGGAAAAAAACTTGGGGAAAATAAAATTCACAAAACAAAAACACAAAAAACTGGATTATTGAGGATGTACATGTATACCACGTTCTCAGAAAGTTCAACTTATATATAATCTTACATATTTTTTGAGACTTGGAAAACACATATTCACATAATGATCAGGTGCATTTATAGCTATTTATATGTCAGTTGTGTTTTAATTATCTGTAATGCTGGCCATACACTTTGTATTACTCGGTATTACTTGATAAACATGTCTTTAATTATTAACAGTTTCTAGCTGTTGTGAAGACTTATTTGGATTTATCGTTTGATTTTATAATAAAATTTTCATGTCTGTCATTATAAAATAATTGAATCAAAATCTTAATCTTAAAGATGTATTTCTTGTAATTTTCACTGAAACGACATGTCGTTTTAACATTTGATATTTGAACATGGACATGTATCTTGATGATTTAGCTCCCTAAAACCATTTGTCAGCCTATAAGAGAGCCGAAATCTAGGGATAATATATTCCTGGTTTTGAATAAAACGCCTTCAATCATCGCCATGTTCAGTACCTTCGGGTTTTGTCGGAATTCCGAATCGTATCATGTGACTGGCGTCCACACGTCCTGCACGTGGTGATCCAGGTAACTAGTGTAAGCGCATATGTGTTTGTTTACGTTTTCCTTCTGGCTAATATCAGCAAATCTTGCTGGTATATGTCCACAGAGCGAGTATTTGAAACATCTAATTTACACATACAGTAGTTGTAATTCAATATTGTGTGTATCAAATATTGTAATGTGCGAGCATTATTTTCTTTGTCGATCCAGTCTGCTGAGTCGACCACAAGTTTTGTTTACGAAAATAGTTGACATTTCTCTTGGTTTCACAACTCTCCATGAAAGCTGGGTCCACGTCCCGAGACTGGGTGCACTGCTCTCATGCAGATGCACACCACTTTTGGGGGTGTGGTGTGCGTCCACGTGATATCAGTGTAGCTGAAGGCTTTCACAATAGCTCCAATTTGAGCCAACCTGTTTGCCGTGGGTTGCATCTCGTATCCGGAATGGCTTTAGATTTTCAAGATCAAAAACTGTCTGTATGCACTTCTGTCAAAAACGAAAACCACACAATGATCCTGACCTCACACTCAATGGAATTAAAATTCCAGTAGTTGAACAAACTAAATTTCTTGGACTAATATTTGATTCGAAACTGTCCTTTGTTCCACACATAAAACATCTGAAGGATAAGTGCTCGAAGGCGCTGAACATTCTACGTGTTCTGTCCCTTTCAGATTGGGGTGGAGACCGTGAAATGCTTCTGCGTATCTACCGTGCACTTATTAGATCAAAACTTGACTACGGCTCGATTGTCTATGGATCGGCTCGCAGCTCCTATCTACAGATGCTTGACCCTATCCAGAATCAGGGACTGCGTCTCGCACTTGGAGCTTTTCGAACAACACCTGTGAAGAGTCTCCATGTGGAAGCTAATGAGCCATCTCTAGACGATCGACGTAAGAAATTATCCTTACAGTATGCTGCTCAACTGAAATCCAATCCCAAAAACCCCGCATTCGATCTTGTATTTAATCCACAACACCAGGACATATTCGGACAAAATCAAAAGCTCATACCAACATTTGGCATCAGAATTTCAAAATTTTTGCTGGAACTTAATATAACTTTCGACACCATTGACGAGTACACCGTATCGGATGTACCACCATGGCTCATTCAAACACCTGATATCAATTTATCTCTACATGAGAGGGCAAAATCCAGTGCATTACCCGAAGAACACAAATCCTCCTTTAGGGAGTGCATTAGGGCTTTCCCTGACCATGTTCAGATCTACACTGACGGATCAAAAGATGGTGATCATGTTGCGGCAGCATGCTGTACATCTAATCACTGCTCCTCTATCGGACTCCCGGATATTGCCTCCATTTTCTCTGCGGAAGCATGTGCTATCGATCTGGCGCTTCACCATATCGAAGAACACCGCATTGAAAAGGCAATCATCTGTTCAGACTCTCTTTCGGTTCTTCAGGCTTTGAAATCAAGAAGCCCTAGAAATACTCTAATCCAAAATCTTTTAATCCGAACCTTTCGATTATCTTCTAAAACTCAAATTACTTATCTCTGGATTCCCAGTCATGTGGGTATAAAGGGGAATGAACAGGCTGATAAAGCAGCCAAGACTGCTCTTCGCCTAGCACAAACAGATTTGAAACTACCATACACCGACATCAAACCTTCAATTCAGTCAGCCATCAAACACCATTGGCAACAAAGGTGGTCTACCGAAACAAACAATAAACTGTTTAAAATTCAACCTACACTTAATCCTAAACTGTCCAGTCGGAGAGACCGCAGAGAGGAAGTTGTTATCTCTCGGCTTCGAACTGGACACACATATTTTACACATTCCTATCTATTGAGAGGGGAGGATCCTCCCATATGCCATGCATGTGATTCTTCTTTCACAGTGGAGCATATTTTATTGCATTGTATTGATTTTAAGCACATACGAGATAAGTACTACGATGTCTCCGACATGTACACTTTGTTTCATGCCGTGAGACATAATCGTATTTTTAATTATCTCAAAGAAATCGGTATTTTAAACAAAATATGAACGTTTTCTCATCATATCATCGTATCAACTCAACATTTCATCGTTTCATCAACTTTGTGCATAAGTTTTCTCATGTGTTTTAGCCAAAACTATTTTATCCAATGCAAACCTTTTTTTTTTATCAAATAAACCTTTACAATCTGTGTTTTAGTCCTTACCTGCCTTTTCTTACCCTGATCTTTTATCCTGATATTAATGCATGACTTGTAGTTTGGCCCTAAATGACCTTAGTTGTCGATGGGCCGTAAAACTTAAACAAACAAACAAATCGTATCCGGGGGAAGAAGGTCCTGGTGGTTGAATAGGTTTTGCTCTTTTTTCTTCCTTTTTTTACTGCTACACACTACTTTGGCTTCAGACTCTGGTTAGACGAGAGGTAATATGGGCCCTGTATTATCAATCGGCTGGTCATGCCGAGCCCTTGGTTCGTAGATCTCTAAGAAGGCGGTGGCTTAGGGTCAATCGCGAGTTTAATTTGGATTGTCTTGATTCTGATCGATCTTGCGGGTGTACAATCTTGCGAGCGTGTTGTCGCAAGCTTGATTTGAATTATGTTTGTTCGAAATATTCTTCCGAGTATACTATCTGTGTAACCCTGACACTTTGACATTGGATATCCATGTCATCATGAGTGTCTCCCTGTTGGGCTCCGAGGTGGGTGGGGGCACAGCTAGCGAATTGTAATTAACTCTAGAAGATGGCTTCCAAAAACAAACAAAATGAACTACAACCAAAATCTCCCCAAAAGGAATCAACCACAAATCAACAAACAAAAAGCGGTACAACAAACACATTCCCACAGTTTCTGGTCATGTCCTCTACACAGAGTGGCAAGACCACTGCAGGTTTCTAACCCTTAATATTGCGAAAGGGCATCAAAGGCATTGCTGGAGATGTTAATCTCCTAATAGAGGTTTTCCGCAAGCAACAAGCGGAGAACCTCCTTGGAACCACCAGTTTTGGCGGCCTCACTGTGTGTGTAAAACCACACTCATCATTGAATTGCAGCAAGGGGGTAATCAGGTGCCCAGCCTTGCGCAATGACAATGAGGCCGACATACTGTCATACTTCCAAGAGGAGTGCATTCCGGTCACGTACGTGAAGAGAATCATGAACAGAAAGAGTGGGAACTTGGTCCCAACACACACTTTCATATTGACGTTCGCAACACCAACGTTACCGCAGAGCGTAACTGTTGGTTACCAGCGTTATGCTGTTACCGTCTGCATTCCAAATCCATTGAGGTGCCGTAACTGCCAGAGGTACGGCCATCATGAGAACAATTGTAGACGGAAAATGGTATGTCAGTACTGTGGCCGTGAAGGTCACGATGAAAAAGACGAGTATATGTGAACATTGTCAACCGTCACTGCGTCAATTGCGGGGGTGACCATGCTGCGTCTGCTCGCACCTGTCCTGCCTGGACTCGGGAGAGGTGGGAGATATTACGGGTCAAATATACCCGAGGGTGTCTCTTTCCCCGCGGCTAGGAGGATAGTCGAGCGTTCAGACCTGAATGTTGGCAACCTATGCTCAGATCACCCGCGCAAAGTCGCCTGTTGACAGTGTCACCGTCAAACATGCGTCTGTACAGGCCTTGGTTTGACAAGCCTAACTGGGGGACAATGATATCCCAGATATGGCTGATGCTAAGACCTGCAAAAAAATCATGGGGGATCCTAACAGGTTCAAGTCTGGTCCATCTAAGCCACAACTAAAAAACCACAACAAAAACCACCTGGAGCTAAAACGCCCAATCCCACTGGCGTCTCCAGGACTTACACAACACCAAACACAGAACATTAGAAAACAAGTTACTGCCGCTCGTCATAGACGTGCTACATCTTCACCGTCTATTGACGTTATAAAAAACTCCCTAATAAAGCCAAGCGCCCAGCTAATACACCACCGCAGGAGCAACGCCAGACCAAAACCACACAAGGTAAAGCTGGCGAGGTTCCCTGCACTAAACAACAAACCCAGTAAGGGATCAGATGACCCTATCCTTGGACGGAACATCTATGATGTTCTATCGGACGACAGCGAGTTTGGTGTCAACCGAAACAAACAATAAACTGTTTAAAATTCAACCTACACTTAATCCTAAACTGTCCCAGTCGGAGAGACCGCAGAGAGGAAGTTGTTCACTATCTCGGCTCCGAACTGGACACACACATATTTTACACATTCCTATCTATCAGTATGGGAGAGGGGGAGGATCCTCCCACATGCCACGCATGTGATTCGCCTCCTCTCAACAGTGGAACATTATTTTAGTGCACTGTATTGATTGTAAGCACACATACGGAGATAAGTACTTTTACGATTGTCTCCAGACATTGTACACTTGGTT
The DNA here is from genome assembly GCF_041381155.1 of Argopecten irradians. Classification (NCBI taxonomy): domain Eukaryota; kingdom Metazoa; phylum Mollusca; class Bivalvia; order Pectinida; family Pectinidae; genus Argopecten; species Argopecten irradians. The sequence goes on from NC_091147.1 coordinate 4,768,896, forward strand.
TCATGCCGTGAGACATATATCGTATATTTTTAATTATCTCAAGAGAAATCGGGTATTTTAAACAAAATATGAACGTTTTCTCATTATCATATCATCGTATCATCTCAACTATTTTATCCCCATGCAAACCTTTTTTTTCATCAAATAAACGTTTTACAATCTGTGTGTTTTAGTCCTTACCTGCCTTTTTCTTAACCCCTGATATTTTATCCTGATAAGAATGCATGACTTGTAGTTTGGCCCTAAAATGGACCTTAGTTGGCGCATGGGCCGTAAAAACTCAAACAAACAAACAAGCGTCCCCCAGGGTGGTATCATATCCGTCACACTTTTTGAATTAAAAAATTAACAGCATAACTAAATGTCTTGGCCAATCTACGGAAGGGTCTCTATTTGTGATGATTTTTTGATCTGTTACAGATCAAAGAACATGCACACTATAGAACGACAACTACAACAATGTTTAGGCAAATTACAAAAATTGGGCTGACGAAAATGGCTTTGAGTATTTTCAAGATCAAAAACTGTCTGCATGCATTTCTGTCAAAAACGAAAACCACACAACGATCCAGACCTCACACTCAATGGAATTAAAATTCCAGTAGTTGAACAAACTAAATTTCTTGGACTAATATTTTATTCGAAACTGTCCTTTGTTCCCCACATAAACCACCTTAAGGATAAGTGCTCGAAGGCGCTGAACATTCTACGTGTTCTGTCCCATTCTGATTGGGGTGCAGACCGTGAAATGCTTCTGCGTATCTACCGTGCACTTATTAGATCAAAACTTGACAACGGCTCGATTGTCTATGGATCGGCTCGCAGCTCTTATCTACAGATGCTTGACCCTATCCAGAATCAGGGGGACTGCGTCTGGCACTTGGAGCTTTTCGAACAACACCTGTGAAGAGTCTCCATGTGGAAGCTAATGAGCCATCTCTAGACGATCGACGTAAGAAATTATCCTTACAGTATGCTGCTCAACTGAAATCCAATCCCAAAAACCCCGCATTCGATCTTGTATTTAATCCACAACACCAAGACATATTCAGACAAAATCAAAAGCTCATACCAACATTTGGCATTAGAATTTCAAAGTTTTTGCAGGATCTAAATTTCGACACCATTGACGAGTACACCATATCGGATGTATACCACCATGGCTCATTCAAACACCTTGATATACGCAATTTATCTTTGCATGAGAGGACAAAGTCCAGTGCATTACCCGAAGAACATAAATCCTCCTTTCGGGAGTGCATCAGGACTTTCCCTGATCATGTTAAGATCTACACTGACGGCTCAAAAGATGGTGATAAAGTTGGCGGCAGCATGCTGTACATCTAATCACTGTTCCTCTATCCGACTTCCAGATGCTGCCTCCATTTCTCTGCGGAAGCTTGTGCTATCGGTTCTGGCTCTTGACCACATCGAAGAACACAGCATTGAAAAGGCAATCATCTGTCAGACTCTCTTTCGGTTCTTCAGGCTTTGAAATCAAGAAACCCTAGAAATACTCTAATTCAAAATCTTTTAATCCAAACCTTTCGATTATCTTCTAAAACTCAAATTTACTTATCTCTGGATTCCCAGTCATGTGGGTAATAAAGGGGAATGAACAGGCTGATAAGCAGCTAAGACTGCTCTTCGCCTAGCCTATAAGCTGTAATAAAGTGGCAACATGAAGTGACAACACTATAACCAAGAATACCACAACAACAAAATACCACGTCTGGAGCTAAAACGCCAATCACCACAACATGGCGTCTGCCAGGCACGTGTACATGGCAAGGCCGGTTCCTTACATGACCAAACACTGTCACCGATACCCCATTCGTTAACAAATAGCAAAAAAAAATATTATACGCCATCCGCAGAGCTTCCGTCAGCGTAGACGATGCTGCGACAAACACTCTTCATCCCATGATCTATCACCGTCTTGACGGTAAAAAAACTCCCTGAGATAAAGCCAACTAGCGAACCAGGAAATACAATACACCACTGGCAGGTAGCAACGCCAGAGTCAAAACCACCAAGGTTAAAGCTGGTCGAGCCCATAGGTTCCCTATGGCACTAAACAACTCAAACCACAGTATTGAGGGATCAGCGTGAATGCTTCTACCTCGGGCATTTATTTGATCCTTGGACGGAACATCTGATGGATGTTCAGCGCTATCGGACGACATGAGGCGAGTCCAGTTTGGGATGACGAACACATTAACTTGCTATTGCCACCACAATGAAAGTCCTAAGCTCAATCGGTAGTCCATCTGTCTAGTCGGGTCCCACATAATTTATCCTATATGCCTCAAGGGAACCTAACGCCAATAGAGACTAAATCCACATACTATCTTATGTATCATTTAATGGAACATCACGGCGGAATTTTAAGCGAGCTCAGAAGCAACATAGGAAGAATTTAAAAACATTTTGCGGGAACTTAACAAACAAAAAACACCATTGACCTTATTCTCGACCGTAGTTATACGCCAGCCATGCTCATTCAAAGAACTGATTTGCGGAAAATGTGACAAACATTCACAGTCTCAAGACCATGCTATCTCCCGTAACAATTTACAATATAATCCTATCTCGACAAATCAGGTGGAACCTGCCGCTCCAACATGGGTTTCCGGTGGGCACGAGGTTGGCCCGGTATCCCATTCAGGTGGTCTGATGGGTGATTATTGTGCGGTCGGTGCATGTAAATATTTAATTAAAAAACTGGCTCTCTCCTAATCCAGATACACATTCACTGCTAAAATACACCATTACGTAGAGTTACTATCAGCTTGTTTGTGCATATCGTAAGAGACACGCAACTCTTCACACGACATCATGTGTCAAATAAACTGGTTCTTTCTGTACCTTACTCTCTGAAATCAATTTATACATCTAGTGCTGCTGGAATAAACCGCCAGTATAGTCGTTTCCACAACTCCGAACTTCGAGTGCCTATATTCTAAAACGACAACATTAGACGTAGTACCACGTGACCATAATACGGGGAACTTCCCATTGTGCACTTGAAGATAGAGGTAGTGACTGTATCCGAAGATTAGGCTGACATTAAAAGCAAGCTTAAGATCTGCCGTGTATTCGCACTAACTGCCCAACAAGATTCTTAACACATCCCGACCTCATAGGCTCGTTTGACCCACATTGATCTACGTTGTGTAATGTGACGAATGTCTTGTACTGGAGTATGCTATATGGCATTACGTATGTGTAAACAGGTGCATAGAATATAATAAAAATGGGGCGATAACAGGTTTACAGTACTGTGGTCCTATAGCAAAACTTAGACGGTCACTAACAACAACCACATGGAGCTTGCGCAGATCCACCGGGGATCTGGACGTAACAATCAGGCCAACACCGGAATGGTTCATTTAGAAAAAAGTTCATTACGCAGAGGAGCTCGTCATTGTCGTGGATAGCATTTAGTGAACACGTCGATGACGACCAAAAAAACCTCCCTGAGTAGAAGACACGAAGCGACGACTGCAATTCTATACACTCTAACAAAGTAGCAACTGCCATACCAAATTTCCGTGCAAACTCTAGGCAATGTTATCACCTCAATTAAAACATTTACAAGCTCTGTACGGGATCAGAAACCTATCCGCTATGGTGGAAGTACTGATGGCTGTCTATCGGGACTCTACAGGAGTCTGTGACAAACAATGTATCGCCACAAACAACCTACTTAAAATTTGGAGTCCTAGCGGTAGCCTCGACAGATCTCAAATCCGTCCTCACAGGACCAACATATGGGAGCTCATATAAGACGTAAGTCTCTCGCTTACCCCCCACAGATACAGTCGAGAATCGTTTATCGAAATTGGTAAACATCAGTGGACCATGAAAGAAAAACCTCATCCAATTCTTGCCCTTCAGAAAATAAATTCTGAAAGAAGTAAAATCGCAATTCTTTTCATACCCATAGAAAACTCCAAAACTTGCCGCTTCATTGGTGAGTTCTTCTTGCATTAAGATGTGGCATGGCATGTAACAAGGGGGGTGACGTTTCTCTCTGTGGACACATCAAAAGCGCGTTATCACTTTCAAGCTGTAGACTATTCGCATAGAATCTTGCAGTACTTAAAAAAACATCTGGTATAATTTACCTCAAATTACTTAAAAGTAGTGTAAGGTGAGTGGAAGCCTAGGCCTACCTCGAGTTTCACAGAATTGCTCGTTGTGGACCTCTAACGGTCATCAATAGCTATCTCGGCTCCACTGGGTACCTGGACGATAAATTATGACTTGTATCGAAAATTTTATTTAAAAATTTGTGTTTATGAGCAATGCACCAGGGAATACTGTTACACTCTCTTTTGGATTGCCTATAAATCTTGTTTGAACTCTTCGAGCAGTGACCCCCGACAAGTATCTTAGGAATGATTTGATGAGTCAACACCTTCCGAAGCGTGGTATTGATGCTCACTTTCTCATAGCGCTTAAGGAAAATAAGTCACCAAAACTTGAGGATATCCGTATGCGTTCATGTACATAAGGCGGGAGCTGTTCAATTTAAAAATTTGTAGCAGAAGCATCACGATAAATTTTTTGAACGTATGATATACTCAGTATTAGTTTGGTTCCTGTCAATCAGAATCACAATATAGCTACAGAAAACCTTACATAATCGGCTTCTCGCGCAAAAACCTGAAGTTTCGTCTCTCAATATATTCATTTTCAATAGATCTCAGAAATTGCCCTATGACACCACCTACTCTGTTTTATACTTAGAGCAAGCTTTTCGGCCAAGCCGTACCTTCAAGAAAAGTACTTGTACTCAATTTTAAAAATGGTAGAGTACGTCTCAAAAATTAATCAAATTACTTGGACAAGAGTTTACGTCTCAAACAATTAATTTCCAATACATCTTCGAAGAAAGTTTGGTTCACAAAATGATTGTTAAAATCAGTGGGAAAAGAAGGAAGCAACCCCATCTCTGGGTGGGTATATTGTCCACCTTCATTAACAAACAATAGAAATACTTTTCCTTCAAAATCCAAATAGCTGGACGCTCTTTGCCAAAAAATTTTGCTAAAAATTCATCATCAAGCGTACAAATCATTCCAAAGTAACATTCAAAAAAATTTAAAAAGAAAAAGGAAAAAGTGAGGTGCTTAATTTAAATCCTCCGGCTGACGAAGTGAACTAGTTAACTTAGGAGCCTTTCGAGTTACCAGAAATTGCTCGAGTCCCTTGAGAAATCAAAGGACTCGGCAGGAGGGCTGGAGTACAGAACGCCAGAATTCCATATTATGTTTTTTTAAAATCAAATTTACCGAGACTCTTCACTAAAATGTCTTTTAACAGAATATTTAATCAAGTTTACTCTCGTATTGGCAAAATTCCCTGAGTCTTGCCCTTGAAGGAATCTACTATTATTATACCCCTTCCGAAGCCCATGGAAAAGATGCTAACCGATGGCCACTTAACTATCGTCCTATTTAGCCATTGGCGAGTTGTATTTGTAAAACTCTTCATGTAGAAGTCAACTCTACTAGCAACGTATGATATCATTACCAGATTAGTTTAAGGTTCCTGGAATCAAACAATATGTTTTAGGTCAGCTATTGCACAAAGCGGACTTTAGAAATCACGCTCAGGGGATACGGTAGACCACTTAGTTAGACTAGAAGGAAACAGTTTATATACTGAGAAGCATTTTGAGGCCGAAAAGAACATCATTGTGTAGGCCGTATTCAATTTGACCTTGAAAAGGCATACGACACAACTTGGCAATATGGAATCATGAAACGATCTCCATGATATCGGTATACGTGGTAATTTGCCAAAAGTTTATATCAAATTTTATATCTGACAGGCCATTTCAAATTTCGAACTGGGATTTCAACTTATTCAGAAACAGAAACACAGGAGATGGGCGTCCCTCAGGGTGGTATCTTGTCCGTCACACTTTTTGGACTAAAAATTAACAGCATAACCAAATGTCTTGGCCAATCTACGGAAGGGTCTCTAGTTTGTGGATGAATTTCTTGATCTGTTACAGATCAAAAAACATGCACACTATAGCACGGCAACTACAACAATGTTTAGGCAAATTACAAAATTGTGGGCTGACGAAAATGGCTTTAGATTTTCAAGATCAAAAACTGTCTAACTGTCTGTATGCACATTCTGTCATGGCCCTGCAGGTAGGGCGTTAGAAATTGTACCTGCTGCCCCTATTGCATGATCGTAAAAGGCGACTAAATTTAGGATCATTTTCTCTTCTTCCTAAATGACTTTATCTTTCCTAATGCCTCCCTTGGCAACCGCCTCACTTTTGGCCTTGAGTTGAGTGTTCGCTCCCTTGTGAGGAAGGCTCTGGGTTCTGTCCCCCGGCCGAGACGACACACCAAAGTCTGTAAAAGTGGTAGTTTCTGCTCCTACTTAGCGCTCCGCATACAGGGAGTGGGACGACTGGTTCGCCCGTTGTCAGTATAATGTGACCGTTGGAGGGTGTGTTGCTTGGTGTCTTCGGCGGCATGCTTCAGTGATATAGCACTCTAAAAAGGGCAACAGTTCCACTATACAAGAAGACACAACATGAATATATAGCAGTCTCCCAAAACACGCACCTCGCACAACATACACGCAAGCACACCGCATACATGGGAGGCCGTTCTTACATGACCATAGCTGTTAATAGGACGTTAATTAATTTCTGTCAAAAACGAAAACCACCACAACGATCCAGACCTCACACTCAATGGAATTAAAATTCCAGTAGTTGAACAAACTAAATTTCTTGGACTAATATTTTATTCGAAACTGTCCTTTGTTCCCCACATAAACCACCTTAAGGATAAGTGCTCGAAGGCGCTGAACATTCTACGTGTTCTGTCCCATTCTGATTGGGGTGCAGACCGTGAAATGCTTCTGCGTATCTATCGTGCACTTATTAGATCAAAACTTGACAACGGCTCGATTGTCTATGGATCGGCTCGCAGCTCTTATCTACAGATGCTTGACCCTATCCAGAATCAGGGACTGCGTCTGGCACTTGGAGCTTTTCGAACAACACCTGTGAAGAGTCTCCATGTGGAAGCTAATGAGCCATCTCTAGACGATCGACGTAAGAAATTATCCTTACAGTATGCTGCTCAACTGAAATCCAATCCCAAAAACCCCGCATTTAACCTTGTATTTCAATCCACAACATCAAGAAATATTCACACAAAATCAAAAGCTCATACCAACATTTGGCATCAGAATTTCAAAATTTTTGCTGGAACTTAATATAACTTTCGACACCATTGACGAGTACACCGTATCGGATGTACCACCATGGCTCATTCAAACACCTGATATCAATTTATCTCTACATGAGAGGGCAAAATCCAGTGCATTACCCGAAGAACACAAATCCTCCTTTCGGGAGTGCATTAGGGCTTTCCCTGACCATGTTCAGATCTACACTGACGGATCAAAAGATGGTGATAATGTTGCGGCAGCATGCTGTACATCTAATCACTGCTCCTCTATCCGACTCCCGGATGTTGCCTCCATTTTCTCTGCGGAAGCATGTGCTATCGGTCTGGCGCTTGACCATATCGAAGAACACCGCATTGAAAAGGCAATCATCTGTTCAGACTCTCTTTCGGTTCTTCAGGCTTTGAAATCAAGAAGCCCTAGAAATACTCTAATCCAAAATCTTTTAATCCGAACATTTCGATTATCTTCTAAAACTCAAATTACTTATCTCTGGATTCCCAGTCATGTGGGTATAAAGGGGAATGAACAGGCTGATAAAGCAGCTAAGACTGCTCTTCGCCTAGCCCAAACAGATTTGAAACTACCATACACCATAGGCCTTGGTTGACAAACCCAACTGGGACAATGATGTCCCAGATATGGCTGATGCTAAGACCTGCAAAATAATCATGGGGGACCCGAACAGGTTTAAGTCTGGTCCATCTAAGCCACAACACAAACCACAACAAAAACCACCTGGAGCTAAAACGCCAATCCCACCGGCGTCTCCAGGACTTACACAACACCAAACACCGAACATTAGAAAAAAAGTTACCGCCGCTCGTCATAGACGTGCTACATCTTCACCGTCTATTGACGTAAAAAAACTCCCTGAGAAAGCCAAGCGAACCAGCAAATACACCACCGCAGGAGCAACGCCAGACAAAAACCACCAAGGTAAAGCTGGCGAGGTTCCCTGCACTAAACAACTCAAACCCAGTAAATAGGGATCAGGATGACCCTATCCTTGGTACGAAAACATCTATGATGTTTCTATCGGACCTGTACGACTGCGAGTTTGGTGACAACACACTTGTTATCGCCACCAAATAACAATCTCGCCTTTCTTCAAGTAGTTCACTGTCGGTCCCACAAACTATCCTCAGGGGACCACTCATAAGAGACAAACACTATGTCATTACTCAATGGAAACATACGCGGATTTAAAAAGCGAACATAGGAAGAATAAAAACATTTTATACAAACTGAAAAAAACCATCCATATTCTGCCTTTTCAAGAAATAATGCCCCCATGAGGAAGACACCATCAATCTCCGACAATTTACACTATACACACCAAAAACTCCAACAACAGGTGGCCGCCCATCAGGTGGTGTGGCGGTGGCGGTGCATATAAAACGTTCCTCACAGACACATTCAGCTAAATACCACCTTACAAGCTGTTGCTATAAGCGCAACTCTTCACCGAAAAATAACAGTCTGTTCTATATATTTACCTCCAAATACTCCATTTAGTTGTGATGAACTGAGTAACATCGTATCACTAAACTACCAGTGCCATATATTATCATGGGTGACTTTAACGGTCATAATAGCCTCTGGGGATCCCCAGGCACTGACGATAGAGGTAGACGTATCGAAGATTTTATTAATAAAAACAGCTTATGTCTTTATAACACCAATGCCCCAACATATTTACACTCTGCCTCTGGCTCGCTTACCCACATTGATCTATCGTTGTGCCATCCATCAATTCTTCTGGATTATGATTGGATGTGTCAACGGTGATCTCTGTGGGAGCGATCACTTTCCCAATTATACTTAAAAAACATAGGGTCACCAAAACTTGAGGAGCCCTATTCCTCGTTGGAATCTACATAAGGCGGACTGGGTTCAATTTGTAAAAATTTGTGCGACAGAGAGAGGCTCATTGAGGATAAAATTTTTGAAACCTCGATGACCCCATTAAAATTTTCACAGAAGCGCTCAACTTCTATCGCTAAAAAAAACCATACCAAAAGCCGTGCCAAAACCTACAAAAGTTTCGTCCTCTCAAATGATTTTCATTTATTCAATAGATCTGGTAGAAATTCCGCTCTGAGGGCGGGTTAATTGGCTTCGCTAACCGTCTCAAACTATAACAATTTAAAATTATGGAGAGCAAAACGCTCTCGTAAGAGTTCAATCAAATCCGACCAAAGGAAACAGTACTTGGAAAGAGTACGTCTTCAATAAATTTAATTCCAATAACATCTTCGAAGAATGTTTGGGACAATGATTGGTAAAGAATTCAGTGGTGAAAAGAAAAGCAACACCATTCCTTCCCACCTCGCATCTAACAACAATGAAATATTTTCTTCACAATAATCCGCAAATAGCTGGACGCCTTTGCCAGAAAATTTTGCTAAAAAAAATTCTATCCATCTCAAAAGTCATTCACACATAAAGATTTTTTCAAAAAAATGTTTAAAAGGAAAAGGAAAAAGAGACGTCTTAATTTTAAAATCCTCCAATAGTGAAAGTTACAATAGGCCTTTCGAGTTACCAGAATTGCTCGAGTCCCTTGAGAAATCAAAGGACTCGGCAGCTGGACCAGACGAAATTCCATATATGTTTTTTAAAACAATTACCAGACTCTTCACTAAAATGTCTTTTAAACTATATATTTAATCAAGTTTACTCTTCTGGCAAAATTCCCGAGTCTTGGAAGGAATCTACTATTATACCCCTTCCGAAGCCCAGGAAAGATGCTACCGATGCCAATAACTATCGTCCTATTTCATTGACGAGTTGTATTGTAAAACTCTAGAACGTATGATATATACCAGATTAGTTTGGTTCCTGGAATCAAACAATATTTTAAGTCCTTTGCAAAGCGGCTTTAGAAACCGCAGGGGAACGGTAGACCACTTAGTTAGACTAGAAACATTTATACGAGAAGCATTTGCCAAGAAAGAATCCATCTTGTGGCCGTATTCTTTGACCTTGAAAAGGCATACGACACAACTTGGCAATATGGAATCATGAACGATCTCCATGATATCGGTATACGTGGTAATTTGCCAAAGTTTATATCAATTTTTATATCTGACAGGCATTTCAAAGTTCGAACGGGTTCAACTTATTCAGAAACAGAAACACAGGAGATGGGCGTCCCTCAGGGTGGTATCTTGTCCGTCACACTTTTTGGACTAAAAATTAACAGCATAACCAAATGTCTTGGCCAATCTACGGAAGGGTCTCTATTTGTGGATGATTTCTTGATCTGTTACAGATCAAAAAACATGCACACTATAGCACGGCAACTACAACAATGTTTAGGCAAATTACAAAATTGGGCTGACGAAAATGGCTTTAGATTTTCAAGATCAAAAACTGTCTAACTGTCTGTATGCACATTCTTGTCATGGCCCTGTCTGGGTAGGGCGTTAGAATTGTAGCCTGCTTGCCACCTATTGCCATGAACGTTCACATAAGGCGATCTGTAATATTTTGGATCTTTTCTCACCTTACTTACCTAAATGACTTTATTTCTTTCCCTTTTGCATCTCCTTGCACCGCCTCACTTTTGGCCTTGATGTTGAGTGTTCGCCCATTGATTGCAGGAAAGGCTCTACTGGGTTCTGTCACCCGGTCAAGATGGACACATACATTAGTCTGTATAATATAGTGTTAGTTTCTGACATGCTACTTAGCGCTCCGCATACAGTGTAGTGGGACAGGGATGGTGTTCGCCCCTTTTGTCTCAGTATCAATGTGGACCGTTTGGGGTTGTGTTGCTTTCGCTTGTCTTCGGCGGCATGCTTCAGTGATATAGCACTCTAAAAAAGGGCAACAGTTCCACTATACAAGAAGACACAACATGAATATATAGCAGTCTCCCCAAAACACGCACCTCGCACAACATACACGCAACACACCGCATACATGGGAGGCCGTTCTTACATGACCATAGCTGTTAATAGGACGTTAATTAATCAAACAAACAAACAAACAAAAGCACTTCTGTCAAAAACGAAAACCACACAATGATCCTGACCTCACACTCAATGGAATTAAAATTCCAGTAGTTTGAACAAACTAAATTTCTTGGACTAATATTTTATTCGAAACTGTCCTTTGTTCCCCACATAAACCACCTTAAGGATAAGTGCTCGAAGGCGCTGAACATTCTACGTGTTCTGTCCCATTCTGATTGGGGTGCAGACCGTGAAATGCTTCTACGTATCTATCGGGCACTTATTAGATCAAAACTTGACTACGGCTCTATTGTCTATGGATCGGCTCGCAGCTCCTATCTACAGATGCTTGACCCTATCCAGAATCAGGGACTGCGTCTCGCACTTGGAGCTTTTCGAACAACACCTGTGAAGAGTCTCCATGTGGAAGCTAATGAGCCATCTCTAGACGATCGACGAAAGAAATTATCCTTACAGTATGCTGCTCAACTGAAATCCAACCCCAAAAATCCTGCATTTAACCTTGTATTTAATCCACAACATCAAGAAATATTTACACAAAATCAAAAGCTCATACCAACATTTGGCATCAGAATTTCAAAAATTTTTGCTGGAACTTAATATAACTTTCGACACCATTGACGAGTACACCGTATCGGATGTACCACCATGGCTCATTCAAACACCTGATATCAATTTATCTCTACATGAGAGGGCAAAATCCAGTGCATTACCCGAAGAACACAAATCCTCCTTTCGGGAGTGCATTAGGGCTTTCCCTGACCATGTTCAGATCTACACTGACGGATCAAAAGATGGTGATAATGTTGCGGCAGCATGCTGTACATCTAATCACTGCTCCTCTATCCGACTCCCGGATATTGCCTCCATTTTCTCTGCGGAAGCTTGTGCTATCGGTCTGGCGCTTGACCATATCGAAGAACACCGCATTGAAAAGGCAATCATCTGTTCAGACTCTCTTTCGGTTCTTCAGGCTTTGAAATCAAGAAACCCTAGAAATACTCTAATTCAAAATCTTTTAATCCAAACCTTTCGATTATCTTCTAAAACTCAAATTACTTATCTCTGGATTCCCAGTCATGTGGGTATAAAGGGGAATGAACAGGCTGATAAAGCAGCTAAGACTGCTCTTCGCCTAGCCCAAACAGATTTGAAACTACCATACACCATAGGCCTTGGTTGACAAACCCAACTGGGACAATGATGTCCCAGATATGGCTGATGCTAAGACCTGCAAAATAATCATGGGGGACCCGAACAGGTTTAAGTCTGGTCCATCTAAGCCACAACACAAACCACAACAAAAACCACCTGGAGCTAAAACGCCAATCCCACCGGCGTCTCCAGGACTTACACAACACCAAACACCGAACATTAGAAAAAAAGTTACCGCCGCTCGTCATAGACGTGCTACATCTTCACCGTCTATTGACGTAAAAAAAACTCCCTGAGAAAGCCAAGCGACCAGCAAATACACCACCGCAGGAGCAACGCCAGACAAAACCACCAAGGTAAAGCTGGCGAGGTTCCCTGCACTAAACAACAAACCCAGTAAGGGATCAGATGACCCTATCCTTGGACGGAACATCTATGATGTTCTATCGGACGACAGCGAGTTTGGTGACAACACATTTATCGCCACCAAACAACCTACTTCAAGTAGTCCTGTCGGTCCCACAAACTATCCTCAGGGACCAACATAGAGACAAACACTATCATACAATGGAACATACGCGGATTTAAAGCGAACATAGAAGAATTAAAACATTTTATACAAACAAAAAACCCATCCATATTCTGCCTTCAAGAAATAATGCTGAAAGACACCATCAATCTCCGACAATTTACACTATACACCAAAACTCCAACAACAGGTGGCCGCCCATCAGGTGGTGTGGCGGTGGCGGTGCATAAAAACGTTCCTCACAGACACATTCAGCTAAATACCACCTTACAAGCTGTTGCTATAAGCGCAACTCTTCACCGAAAAATAACAGTCTGTTCTATATATTTACCTCCAAATACTCCATTTAGTTGTGATGAACTGAGTAACATCGTATCACAACTACCAGTGCCATATATTATCATGGGTGACTTTAACGGTCATAATAGCCTCTGGGGATCCCCAGGCACTGACGATAGAGGTAGACGTATCGAAGATTTTATTAATAAAAACAGCTTATGTCTTTATAACACCAATGCCCCAACATATTTACACTCTGCCTCTGGCTCGCTTACCCACATTGATCTATCGTTGTGCCATCCATCAATTCTTCTGGATTATGATTGGATGGTCAACGGTGATCTCTGTGGGAGCGATCACTTTCCAATTATACTTAAAAACATAGGGTCACCAAAACTTGAGGAGCCTATTCCTCGTTGGAATCTACATAAGGCGGACTGGGTTCAATTTAAAAATTTGTGCGCAGAGGAGCTCATTGAGGATAAATTTTTGAACCTCGATGACCCCATTAAAATTTTCACAGAAGCGCTCACTTCTATCGCTAAAAAAACCATACCAAAATCCGTGCCAAAACCTACAAAGTTTCGTCTCTCAAATGATTCATTTATCAATAGATCTGGTAGAAATTCCGCTCTGAGGCGGTACTTGGCTTCGCCAACCGTCTCAAACTATAACAATTTTAAAATTTGGAGAGCAAAAGCTCGAAGATCAATCAAATCCGACAAGAAAAGTACTTGGAAAGAGTACGTCTCAAAAATTAATTCCAATACATCTTCGAAGAAAGTTTGGGAAATGATTGGTAAAATCAGTGGGAAAAGAAAAGCAACACCATCCTCCCACCTCATTAACAACAATGAAATATATTTTCTTCAAAATCCGAAATAGCTGACGCCTTTGCCAAAAATTTTGCTAAAAATTCATCCATCAAAAGTCATTCCAAAAGATTTCAAAAATTTAAAAAGGAAAAGGAAAAGAGACGTCTTAATTTTAAATCCTCCAATAGTGAAAGTTACAATAGGCCTTTCGAGTTACCAGAATTGCTCGAGTCCCTTGAGAAATCAAAGGACTCGGCAGCTGGACCAGACGAAATTCCATATATGTTTTTAAAACAATTACCAGACTCTTCACTAAAATGTCTTTTAACTATATTTAATCAAGTTTACTCTTCTGGCAAAATTCCCGAGTCTTGGAAGGAATCTACTATTATACCCCTTCCGAAGCCCAGGAAAGATGCTACCGATGCCAATAACTATCGTCCTATTTCATTGACGAGTTGTATTTGTAAAACTCTAGAACGTATGATATATACCAGATTAGTTTGGTTCCTGGAATCAAACAATATTTTAAGTCCTTTGCAAAGCGGCTTTAGAAACCGCAGGGGAACGGTAGACCACTTAGTTAGACTAGAAACATTTATACGAGAAGCATTTGCCAAGAAAGAACATCTTGTGGCCGTATTCTTTGACCTTGAAAAGGCATACGACACAACTTGGCAATATGGAATCATGAACGATCTCCATGATATCGGTATACGTGGTAATTTGCCAAAGTTTATATCAAATTTTATATCTGACAGGCATTTCAAAGTTCGAACGGGTTCAACTTATTCAGAAACAGAAACACAGGAGATGGGCGTCCCTCAGGGTGGTATCTTGTCCGTCACACTTTTTGGACTAAAAATTAACAGCATAACCAAATGTCTTGGCCAATCTACGGAAGGGTCTCTATTTGTGGATGATTTCTTGATCTGTTACAGATCAAAAAACATGCACACTATAGCACGGCAACTACAACAATGTTTAGGCAAATTACAAAATTGGGCTGACGAAAATGGCTTTAGATTTTCAAGATCAAAAACTGTCTAACTGTCTGTATGCACTTCTGTCATGGCCCTGCAGGTAGGGCGTTAGAATTGTACCTGCTGCCCCTATTGCATGATCGTAAAAGGCGACTAAATTTAGGATCTTTTCTCTTCTTCCTAAATGACTTTATCTTTCCTAATGCCTTCCTTGGCACCGCCTCACTTTTGGCCTTGAGTTGAGTGTTCGCCCTTGTGAGGAAGGCTCTGGGTTCTGTCCCCCGGCCGAGACACACCAAAGTCTGTAAAAGTGGTAGTTTCTGCTCCTACTTAGCGCTCCGCATACAGGGAGTGGGACGACTGGTTCGCCCGTTGTCAGTATAATGTGACCGTTTGGGGTGTGTTGCTTGGTGTCTTCGGCGGCATGCTTCAGTGATATAGCACTCTAAAAAGGGCAACAGTTCCACTATACAAGAAGACACAACATGAATATATAGCAGTCTCCCAAAACACGCACCTCGCACAACATACACGCAACACACCGCATACATGGGAGGCCGTTCTTACATGACCATAGCTGTTAATAGGACGTTAATTAATCAAACAAACAAACAAACAAAAGCACTTCTGTCAAAAACGAAAACCACACAATGATCCTGACCTCACACTCAATGGAATTAAAATTCCAGTAGTTGAACAAACTAAATTTCTTGGACAAATATTTTATTCGAAACTGTCCTTTGTTCCCCACATAAACCACCTTAAGGATAAGTGCTCGAAGGCGCTGAACATTCTACGTGTTCTGTCCCATTCTGATTGGGGTGCAGACCGTGAAATGCTTCTACGTATCTATCGGGCACTTATTAGATCAAAACTTGACTACGGCTCTATTGTCTATGGATCGGCTCGCAGCTCCTATCTACAGATGCTTGACCCTATCCAGAATCAGGGACTGCGTCTCGCACTTGGAGCTTTTCGAACAACACCTGTGAAGAGTCTCCATGTGGAAGCTAATGAGCCATCTCTAGACGATCGACGAAAGAAATTATCCTTACAGTATGCTGCTCAACTGAAATCCAACCCCAAAAATCCTGCATTTAACCTTGTATTCAATCCACAACATCAAGAAATATTTACACAAAATCAAAAGCTCATACCAACATTTGGCATCAGAATTTCAAAATTTTTGCTGGAACTTAATATAACTTTCGACACCATTGACGAGTACACCGTATCGGATGTACCACCATGGCTCATTCAAACACCTGATATCAATTTATCTCTACATGAGAGGGCAAAATCCAGTGCATTACCCGAAGTACACAAATCCTCCTTTCGGGAGTGCATTAGGGCTTTCCCTGACCATGTTCAGATCTACACTGACGGATCAAAAGATGGTGATAATGTTGCGGCAGCATGCTGTACATCTAATCACTGCTCCTCTATCCGACTCCCGGATATTGCCTCCATTTTCTCTGCGGAAGCATGTGCTATCGGTCTGGCGCTTGACCATATCGAAGAACACCGCATTGAAAAGGCATAATCATCTGTTCAGACTCTCTTTCGGTTCTTCAGGCTTTGAAATCAAGAAGCTCTAGAAATACTCTAATCCAAAATCTTTTAATCCGAACATTTCGATTATCTTCTAAAACTCAAATTACTTATCTCTGGATTCCCAGTCATGTGGGTATAAAGGGGAATGAACAGGCTGATAAAGCAGCTAAGACTGCTCTTCGCCTAGCCCAAACAGATTTGAAACTACCATACACCATAGGCCTTGGTTGACAAACCCAACTGGGACAATGATGTCCCAGATATGGCTGATGCTAAGACCTGCAAAATAATCATGGGGGACCCGAACAGGTTTAAGTCTGGTCCATCTAAGCCACAACACAAACCACAACAAAAACCACCTGGAGCTAAAACGCCAATCCCACCGGCGTCTCCAGGACTTACACAACACCAAACACCGAACATTAGAAAAAAAGTTACCGCCGCTCGTCATAGACGTGCTACATCTTCACCGTCTATTGACGTAAAAAAACTCCCTGAGAAAGCCAAGCGACCAGCAAATACACCACCGCAGGAGCAACGCCAGACAAAACCACCAAGGTAAAGCTGGCGAGGTTCCCTGCACTAAACAACAAACCCAGTAAGGGATCAGATGACCCTATCCTTGGACGGAACATCTATGATGTTCTATCGGACGACAGCGAGTTTGGTGACAACACATTTATCGCCACCAAACAACCTACTTCAAGTAGTCCTGTCGGTCCCACAAACTATCCTCAGGGACCAACATAGAGACAAACACTATCATACAATGGAACATACGCGGATTTAAAGCGAACATAGAAGAATTAAAACATTTTATACAAACAAAAAACCCATCCATATTCTGCCTTCAAGAAATAATGCTGAAAGACACCATCAATCTCCGACAATTTACACTATACACCAAAACTCCAACAACAGGTGGCCGCCCATCAGGTGGTGTGGCGGTGGCGGTGCATAAAAACGTTCCTCACAGACACACATTCAGCTAAATACCACCTTACAAGCTGTTGCTATAAGCGCAACTCTTCACCGAAAAATAACAGTCTGTTCTATATATTTACCTCCAAATACTCCATTTAGTTGTGATGAACTGAGTAACATCGTATCACAACTACCAGTGCCATATATTATCATGGGTGACTTTAACGGTCATAATAGCCTCTGGGGCTCCCCAGGCACTGACGATAGAGGTAGACGTATCGAAGAGTTTATTAATAAAAACAGCTTATGTCTTTATAACACCAATGCCCCAACATATTTACACCCTCTGCCTCTGGCTCGCTTACCCACATTGATCTATCGTTGTGCCATCCATCAATTCTTCTGGATTATGATTGGATGGTCAACGGTGATCTCTGTGGGAGCGATCACTTTCCAATTATACTTAAAAACATAGGGTCACCAAAACTTGAGGAGCCTATTCCTCGTTGGAATCTACATAAGGCGGACTGGGTTCAATTTAAAAATTTGTGCGCAGAGGAGCTCATTGAGGATAAATTTTTGAACCTCGATGACCCCATTAAAATTTTCACAGAAGCGCTCACTTCTATCGCTAAAAAAACCATACCAAAATCCGTGCCAAAACCTACAAAGTTTCGTCTCTCAAATGATTCATTTATCAATAGATCTGGTAGAAATTCCGCTCTGAGGCGGTACTTGGCTTCGCCAACCGTCTCAAACTATAACAATTTTAAAATTTGGAGAGCAAAAGCTCGAAGATCAATCAAATCCGACAAGAAAAGTACTTGGAAAGAGTACGTCTCAAAAATTAATTCCAATACATCTTCGAAGAAAGTTTGGGAAATGATTGGTAAAATCAGTGGGAAAAGAAAAGCAACACCATCCTCCCACCTCATTAACAACAATAAAATATTTTCTTCAAAATCCGAAATAGCTGACGCCTTTGCCAAAAATTTTGCTAAAAATTCATCCATCAAAAGTCATTCCAAAAGATTTCAAAAATTTAAAAAGGAAAAGGAAAAGAGACGTCTTAATTTTAAATCCTCCAATAGTGAAAGTTACAATAGGCCTTTCGAGTTACCAGAATTGCTCGAGTCCCTTGAGAAATCAAAGGACTCGGCAGCTGGACCAGACGAAATTCCATATATGTTTTTAAAACAATTACCAAGACTCTTCACTAAAATGTCTTTTAACTATATTTAATCAAGTTTACTCTTCTGGCAAAATTCCCGAGTCTTGGAAGGAATCTACTATTATACCCCTTCCGAAGCCCGGAAAGATGCTACCGATGCCAATAACTATCGTCCTATTTCATTGACGAGTTGTATTTGTAAAACTCTAGAACGTATGATATATACCAGATTAGTTTGGTTCCTGGAATCAAACAATATTTTAAGTCCTTTGCAAAGCGGCTTTAGAAACCGCAGGGGAACGGTAGACCACTTAGTTAGACTAGAAACATTTATACGAGAAGCATTTGCCAAGAAAGAACATCTTGTGGCCGTATTCTTTGACCTTGAAAAGGCATACGACACAACTTGGCAATATGGAATCATGAACGATCTCCATGATATCGGTATACGTGGTAATTTGCCAAAGTTTATATCAAATTTTATATCTGACAGGCATTTCAAAGTTCGAACGGGTTCAACTTATTCAGAAACAGAAACACAGGAGATGGGCGTCCCTCAGGGTGGTATCTTGTCCGTCACACTTTTTGGACTAAAAATTAACAGCATAACCAAATGTCTTGGCCAATCTACGGAAGGGTCTCTATTTGTGGATGATTTCTTGATCTGTTACAGATCAAAAAACATGCACACTATAGCACGGCAACTACAACAATGTTTAGGCAAATTACAAAATTGGGCTGACGAAAATGGCTTTAGATTTTCAAGATCAAAAACTGTCTAACTGTCTGTATGCACTTCTGTCATGGCCCTGCAGGTAGGGCGTTAGAATTGTACCTGCTGCCCCTATTGCATGATCGTAAAAGGCGACTAAATTTAGGATCTTTTCTCTTCTTCCTAAATGACTTTATCTTTCCTAATGCCTCCCTTGGCACCGCCTCACTTTTGGCCTTGAGTTGAGTGTTCGCCCTTGTGAGGAAGGCTCTGGGTTCTGTCCCCCGGCCGAGACACACCAAAGTCTGTAAAAGTGGTAGTTTCTGCTCCTACTTAGCGCTCCGCATACAGGGAGTGGGACGACTGGTTCGCCCGTTGTCAGTATAATGTGACCGTTTGGGGTGTGTTGCTTGGTGTCTTCGGCGGCATGCTTCAGTGATATAGCACTCTAAAAAGGGCAACAGTTCCACTATACAAGAAGACACAACATGAATATATAGCAGTCTCCCAAAACACGCACCTCGCACAACATACACGCAACACACCGCATACATGGGAGGCCGTTCTTACATGACCATAGCTGTTAATAGGACGTTAATTAATCAAACAAACAAACAAACAAAAGCACTTCTGTCAAAAACGAAAACCACACAATGATCCTGACCTCACACTCAATGGAATTAAAATTCCAGTAGTTGAACAAACTAAATTTCTTGGACAAATATTTTATTCGAAACTGTCCTTTGTTCCCCACATAAACCACCTTAAGGATAAGTGCTCGAAGGCGCTGAACATTCTACGTGTTCTGTCCCATTCTGATTGGGGTGCAGACCGTGAAATGCTTCTACGTATCTATCGGGCACTTATTAGATCAAAACTTGACTACGGCTCTATTGTCTATGGATCGGCTCGCAGCTCCTATCTACAGATGCTTGACCCTATCCAGAATCAGGGACTGCGTCTCGCACTTGGAGCTTTTCGAACAACACCTGTGAAGAGTCTCCATGTGGAAGCTAATGAGCCATCTCTAGACGATCGACGAAAGAAATTATCCTTACAGTATGCTGCTCAACTGAAATCCAACCCCAAAAATCCTGCATTTAACCTTGTATTCAATCCACAACATCAAGAAATATTTACACAAAATCAAAAGCTCATACCAACATTTGGCATCAGAATTTCAAAATTTTTGCTGGAACTTAATATAACTTTCGACACCATTGACGAGTACACCGTATCGGATGTACCACCATGGCTCATTCAAACACCTGATATCAATTTATCTCTACATGAGAGGGCAAAATCCAGTGCATTACCCGAAGTACACAAATCCTCCTTTCGGGAGTGCATTAGGGCTTTCCCTGACCATGTTCAATCTACACTGACGGATCAAAAGATGGTGATAATGTTGCGGCAGCATGCTGTACATCTAATCACTGCTCCTCTATCCGACTCCCGGATATTGCCTCCATTTTCTCTGCGGAAGCATGTGCTATCGGTCTGGCGCTTGACCATATCGAAGAACACCGCATTGAAAAGGCAATCATCTGTTCAGACTCTCTTTCGGTTCTTCAGGCTTTGAAATCAAGAAGCTCTAGAAATACTCTAAATCCAAAATCTTTTAATCCGAACATTTCGATTATCTTCTAAAACTCAAATTACTTATCTCTGGATTCCCAGTCATGTGGGTATAAAGGGGAATGAACAGGCTGATAAAGCAGCTAAGACTGCTCTTCGCCTAGCACAAACAGATTTGAAACTACCATACACCGACATCAAACCTTCAATTCAGTCGGCCATCAAACACCATTGGCAACAAAGGTGGTCTACCGAAACAAACAATAAACTGTTTAAAATTCAACCTACACTTAATCCTAAACTGTCCAGTTGGAGAGACCGCAGAGAGGAAGTTGTTCTCTCTCGGCTCCGAACTGGACACACATATTTTACACATTCCTATCTATTGAGAGGGGAGGATCCTCCTACATGCCATGCATGTGATTCTCCTCTCACAGTGGAGCATATTTTATTGCATTGTATTGATTATTTTAAACACATACGAGATAAATACTACGATGTTTCCGACATGTACACTTTGTTTCATGCCGTGAGACATAATCGTATTTTTAATTATCTCAAAGAGATCGGTATTTTAAGCAAAATATGAACGTTTTCTCATCATACATCGTATCAACTCAACATTTCATCGTTTCATCAACATTGTGCATGAGTTTTCTCATGTGTTTTAGCCAAATTTATTTTATCCCATGCAAACCTTTTTTTTTATCAAATTAACGTTTACAATCTGTGTTTTAGTCCTTACTTGCTTTTTCTTACCCTGAACTTTTATCCTGATATTAATGCATGACTTGTAGTTTGGCCCTAAATGACCTTAGTTGTCGATGGGCCGTAAAACTCAAACAAACAAACAAAACCATACACCGACATCAAACCTTCAATTCAGTCGGCCATCAAACACCATTGGCAACAAAGGTGGTCAACCGAAACAAACAATAAACTGTTTAAAATTCAACCTACACTTAATCCTAAACTGTCCAGTCGGAGAGACCGCAGAGAGGAAGTTGTTCTCTCTCGGCTCCGAACTGGACACACATATTTTACACATTCCTATCTATTGAGAGGGGAGGATCCTCCCACATGCCACGCATGTGATTCTCCTCTCACAGTGGAACATATTTTAGTGCACTGTATTGATTTTAAGCACATACGAGATAAGTACTACGATGTCTCCGACATGTACACTTTGTTTCATGCCGTGAGACATAATCGTATTTTTAATTATCTCAAAGAAATTGGTATTTTAAACAAAATATGAACGTTTTCTCATTATATCATATCATCGTATCATCTCAACATTTCATCGTTTCATCAACTTTGTGCATGAGTTTTCTCACGTGTTTTAGCCAAAACTATTTTATCCCATGCAAACCTTTTTTTTTATCAAATAAACGTTTACAATCTGTGTTTTAGTCCTTACCTGCCTTTTCTTAACCTGATCTTTTATCCTGATAATAATGCATGACTTGTAGTTTGGCCCTAAATGAATTAGTTGTCGATGGGCCGTAAAACTCCAACAAACAAACAAAACAAAAATCACAACTCTCGTGTTACTTCGAGATTGTCGCGACGATGTTCGGAAGAGTTCGGAATGATTCGGCCGCTTTCGAGCCTATTTTTCACGTGTACACGTTAAAAAGATTTTTTACTTTTATAATTAATAATACTTCTAGTGCTGCAACTTTATAAAAATTGGTAAAATTTGAAAGTTTAAAACTCAAATGGAGAAAAATATGTATAACACTTAAACAGTTTTTACTATGACAAAAAGAGCGAAAGTGATAGACCATACAACTTTAAATGATTTTCGAAGTTAACTTGCTGTCATATGTTGGTACATATATAATCAACTGTATGTTTTATAGATATTCAAGAGCTGTGGATCGACAGAACAAGAGGGCAACTCTTGGATTTGGCTGATCCTGTTTTTAGTGCTAGATAATTAGAAGATTATCATGCAGTTGATGAAAGGTCCAGAAAGGTCTGTACATTCCATGTGCAAGGGAACACTGGAGCAAATATCATACAAACAGGATGTGAATGTTCAGCAGATAAGAGAGGACAATCAGAATTTCACCACAGAGAAAATTAACCTTTGCCACAATCTGATTAAAATACAAATCCTTATTATCACTACGTTTGATATTTGAGATCCTTTATATAACGGAGTGGTTATAAGGATCTGTATTTTAATCAGATTGCCTTTGCCAGAAAATACAAGACCAATCCTTAACACTAGAGTCTCTGGAAGACAATGATGAGAAGGTACTACACTGGTCTTCAAAGGTACATAACCTTGTTTAGACTGTTCCACTTACTGGACCATTACATCAGTGGTAATGGCAGAAGTGTTTTGACAAACTTTCAGAAGGTACCGATGGTGCTAATAAAGTTGCGTTTGGGCTTGAACACTCAAGACCTTGCATACAGATTTGGTGTTTCTGCAACACCAGTGTCGAGAACTTTTGGTCATGTTATAAATGTTATGTACTGTAGTATGAAAGACATGATTATGTGGCCTGACAGGAAGCAATTGATGTCAACTATGCCATTGGAATTTAGGAAGAACTTTGGAATTAAAGTTGCTGTTATCATTGACTGCTTTGAGATTTTTACAGAAGGACCATCAGACCTCCTGGTGCGTGCGGAAACATGGTCAAATTACAAACACCCACAACACTATCAAACTACTTATTGGAATCCCACAAGGATTTGTGTCATATTTATCTTCAGCCTGGGGTGGACGTGCCGGTGACAAAATGATTACCGAAAGTTGTGACCTACTTGATCATTTATTGCCAGGTGTTGGCTAATGGATGGTTTGATATCGCAAAAAGTGTAGGTCTACAGTCGGCTGAGGTAAAAAAAAAATCCGGCTTTCCCAAAAGAAAGGAAACAAATGTCTCCCCTTGAGGTACAGGAAACTAAGAAGATTGCCCATGTCAGAATACATGTGGAAAGAGTTATTGGACTTGTTAGGAATAAATACACATTTCTAAAGGGAACATTACCAACGGATTATATGCAAAATGATGAAGATGAAGTGCCAATGATAGATAAGATAGTAAAAAAATTTTGTGCTTTGACAAATTCGAGAGTTTTTGTGATACCATTTAATTGATCTTGCAATCATACTCATTCCTGATTGTCATAGATTACAGTGCATTTTAACTGAACTTAAAGACAGTGACTGTCATGTGATATGTGAGTTTGTTAGTAATTGTTACTAACAAATGAAACTGTCCGTGTTCAATTAATTACTTTCATAAAGTTACCTCTAGCTAGCTACCGTATTCGACGCAATAAGCGCCCCTCCTCTTTTCGAGGCCTCATTTCAAAATCATAACTGTATAGGTTTGCAATAGTTTTGTCCTATCAATCACATATTGAGTTGAATACGGTAGTTTTGTTTATCTTGGTGAGATAGTAAATGCGCATGTAAAATTCATTCCAAATTATGTTGCACTGGTGCTAAATTGTGTATAAATGTATAGCCTATAGGAACTTGGGTCAACTGTTGTTATAAAGTTTTTAACATGTTTAAATATTTTCCTATTTCACTGTTGCAAGGTTGTCAGTGCTGGCCATTTACCTGTTGTAACCAAAGATAGCATGATTATATATGGTTCAAGAGTTTACATACTTCACTTTACTCAACAATCTGATTAAAACACAGATCCGTTAAATAGAGGATCTGACAATATCCTATAAGGGTTTACGTCCAGATGACCTTTATACCACGTGTACTTCAGAGCAAATGCAGTTTCTGCGCCTTACAACATTAATTGAAATCGTCTTTTCGCCCCAGTATATATGCAATTAGCTTTGTTGTGCACTTCGGGCGAGATGACTACATACACGAAAATAATTTGGACAGCTTTTTCAACACCATTGACGAGTACACCGTATCGGATGTACCACCATGGCTCATTCAAACACCTGATATCAATTTATCTCTACATGAGAGGGCAAAATCCAGTGCATTACCCGAAGAACACAAATCCTCCTTTCGGGAGTGCATTGGGGCTTTCCCTGACCATGTTCAGATCTACACTGACGGATCAAAAGATGGTGATAAAGTTGCGGCAGCATGCTGTACATCTAATCACTGCTCCTCTATCCGACTCCCGGATATTGCCTCCATTTTCTCTGCGGAAGCATGTGCTATCGGTCTGGCGCTTGACCATATCGAAGAACACCGCATTGAAAAGGCAATCATCTGTTTAGACACTCTTTCGGTTCTTCATGCTTTGAAATCAAGAAGCCCTAGAAATACTCTAATCCAAAATCTTTTAATCCGAACATTTCGATTATCTTCTTAAACTCAAATTACTTATCTCTGGATTCCCAGTCATGTGGGTATAAAGGGGAATGAACAGGCTGATGAAGCAGCTAAGACTGCTCTTCGCCTAGCACAAACAGATTTGAAACTACCATACACCGACATCAAACCTTCAATTCAGTCAGCCATCAAACACCATTGGCAACAAAGGTGGTCTACCGAAACAAACAATAAACTGTTTAAAATTCAACCTACACTTAATCCTAAACTGTCCAGTCGGAGAGACCGCAGAGAGGAAGTTGTACTCTCTCGGCTCCGAACTGGACACACACATTTTACACATTCCTATCTATTTAGAGGGGAGGATCCTCCTACATGCCATGCATGTGATTCTCCTCTTACAGTGGAGCATATTTTATTGCATTGTATTGATTTTAAACACATACGAGATAAATACTACGATGTCTCCGACATGTACACTTTGTTTCATGCCGTGAGACATAATCGTATTTTTAATTATCTCAAAGAGATCGGGATTTTAAGCAAAATATGAACGTTTTCTCATCATACATCGTATCAACTCAACATTTCATCGTTTCATCAACATTGTGCATGAGTTTTCTCATGTGTTTTAGCCAAATTTATTTTATCCCATGCAAACCTTCTTTTTTTTTTATCAAATTAACGTTTACAATCTGTGTTTTAGTCCTTACTTGCTTTTTCTTACCCTGAACTTTTATCCTGATATTAATGCATGATTTGTAGTTTGGCCCTAAATGACCTTAGTTGTCGATGGGCCGTTAAACTCAAACAAACAAACAAACAAAAAGCTTTTTCAAACTCTTTCGTCCCCAGTCAAGATTCTGGCAGTGCCAATTTGATTGGCTATTTCAAAAGGTCATCTTGACGTGACCCCTAATGGAATGTTCTCAGATCCTCTTATCCAACGTAGTGATATTAAGGATCTTTATTTTAAAGGATTTGTGCAGTCAAAATTTTTTAGTCAAGTATACATAGGAATTGCCTTAACTTGGGCAAAAATCAGGGCCTCC
Organism: Argopecten irradians; assembly: GCF_041381155.1. Classification (NCBI taxonomy): domain Eukaryota; kingdom Metazoa; phylum Mollusca; class Bivalvia; order Pectinida; family Pectinidae; genus Argopecten; species Argopecten irradians. The sequence continues at coordinate 4,795,146 of NC_091147.1, forward strand.
GAATTCACAGCCATCGGGATATCGAGTATGACGCCGATTTATAGGTCAAATTCGCTGACCTCTCGATTATGCATATTTTTGACCCGTAAACCGGATGTGACGTATGAATAGTCCGGGGGGAAAATCCGGGAACAGTCGCACTGCCTTGTTTACATCGCTGATCGGTGGTGAGTGACGTGTTTTGACAGCACTGTCATCAGGTGAGATCGAGCTCATTACACAAATATAGTCTTAATGTGTGGACTTACAAGTACCCATAATGGTATATTGTGCTGCATTTGGTTGCTCTAATCGATTGAAAAAAGGTAGTGGAATTTCGTTTTTCAAGTTTCCTAAGGATGTGTCTCGGAGGAAAACATAGGAACATATTTGCCGGAGGGCCGATTTCACTGCTACCAATCATCATACTTTGTGCAGTGAACATTTTTCTATGAATATGTTTTTGTATCATCCGGACAAGATTGCTGACCTAGGGATGCAGTCTCCCATGAGAACATTGTTAAAAGATACTGCTGTACCTGACATTCGTTTGCACCTGGGATCGGAAGCTGAAGCCTTTTCGCCGAAAGTCCGTGGTGCATTTGCGAAGCGTCAGAGAGCAGAAGTAATAGATATATATTATATAAGACTTTAAAAAGATGTTTTTTATTATTACATCATCACTGTTACAATTATAGGCTAAGCAACTGTGATAAACTTTACATGTATGTACCTGCATGTCACATGGTCAATTTTCAACAGGTCAGGAGTTTGATGTTCTGTCAATATTATACACAAGTCGCATATAAAAATACCCCCTCTATACAATTTTCACGTTTATATTTCAATATGTAATGATGTATTCATAATATAAACCTGTTGTTTTTAAATAATTAGTATTTATATAAGTGAATTGTAATAATTTAGATTATGGGTTTTTGTCCTGTAATAGAGATGCTTCATTTTTAAAAGATTGTAATTAGTGATGGTTACAATCATATGTGTAAGCTAACATAAAAAATGACAAAGTACACTAGCCTGACTAGCTGGTTTTTTGTTTTTGTTTTTTTTTTGAAATATATCAATTCTTGCAAGCATCTGTACCTCGTTATATAATCATATTGTAATTAGCTGTGATCATGTATAGATATCGTATATGAATCAGTTGTAATGTCATTATATGCACAAATTATAATGAATAATTGTGTGTAAAAAAATATTACAAATATATTTTCATCCTATGACATTGATTTCTATATAAAAATTCATAGTGATTGTATACAGTAGAGTGTAAGCTAACCTTTACACCTAGTGCACTAGTAACCTACAGGTAAACTACACCCAGATACAAATGTAGGTGATCTACACCTAAACACCCATACAGGCTAGTTACCTGTGATTCTCACCTGACAAAACAAGCCAGAAACAAAACCACATGGGGTCTTTTAAATAGGTAATACAGGTACAGAGGCTGTCACAGCATGCTTCATTTGAATAAAATGCTATTGAATAGTGGACCCCTGGGGTTACCTATGACACCTGACTGATCATCATCTCAGGTAAGGTGTCACCTGATCATGAGGTGGTGGTGGGGTGGGGAAAGAGGGAGGAAATGGCCCTAGGCCTGGTGACCATGACGACAGACCTGTGTGCCTTGATAGTCATTTATACAGGTATGTCTGTATCACCATGTACGTGTACATCGGTAATTGTACCTGTATATGTCTGTGACAGACTATTGGGTAAATCCAACATGATCTAAATTTACCGGTTGAAAAAAAAATTAATCTGTATATGATAACAATATTGCATTTTATGTGTAAACACTACAAACAGATTTATGATTAAATTGTCTAACAACTTTAATTTCAATATAGATCTTTCTGTGTTTATTATACGAAATGTATATCACCCAAAATGACAATACAATGAATAAATCAAAATCAATATACATCAATAAAATATGTTTCAAATATTTTAATGTACTATGATATATTTAGAACTACATTTGTATAAGTTTAAACAGAAAGTACTCTCTGGTTTATACCACTAATATGCTAATTATAGACTCATAAACATTTATTTCTAAAACTTATAAGATTGTTCATAGTACATGTATGAAAGAAAATGCTTATCTCATTAATCATTACCGACAATTTTGTTAAAGTATTTAACAACAGAAAATCCAATTACACTATTGAAATATCGAGTAATAACTGAATTACCACTCCTAAATATAAATATTACACTATTTTAAATGATGTATGAAAATAAAATCAGACAGATTTGTTAGAATAAGACTGAAAAGCAACTGTTACTACATGTGAAACAAGGTTTATCAATATTTCTAAGTAAAAAGTACAGCTACATATGTACATGTATCTAACACAGGTGTCCAATTGCACTGCCCATTACCTGTATATGGGTTTTAGTGGTCACACCTGACATAGTGCACAACTAGCTTACATGTAGCTAGTTTAAATGTAGTGCACTCTGCACTCCAAGTGTAGTGCACTCTGCACTCCAAGTGCACTAGGGTTAGGTTAGCTTACACTCAACTGTACATTAATTATAATTGTCAGCATTACATGTACATGTACAATGACTTGCATTGTTTTTTATGTAACTAATAAAGTGTATTATGTCATTATAGGTCTTGAACGGAGCTTTAGGTGACTTTACAAGGGAGCTTTTAGATAAAGAGAACATTGGTACTGATTCTACATCAATTGATCATGATGATGTCCAAGAAGAATTTGTGGATCTACCTCCCATAAACCACCATCAGAGACAAGATTGTGTGATTAGTGGCCCCAACACAGAGAAACCTACTTTGATAACAAAGAGTGTGCAAGTAGACTCAAAACCATCTCAAAGGACTAGAAGAATCCAGGTCCGTCCACGGCTAACAAATGAACAGGTTAGTGTTGGGATACAATGTTGTTTGATTGAGGCTCCACCTCTCAGGAAGGAAGCCCTTGATTCAGATGTTGAAAGTGAATCAGAATGTGAGATGGATTGGGATGACCATAGTGATCAGCAAACTTTTATGGATGACAGTGATGAGTACAATCCAGATTTAGAAAGTGATTGCGATGATGATATTGATGATGTCGATGACGATATTCAAAATTACATCTTGGCCAGTGACGTAGACATTGGATCTGAAAAACAGTTCCTTGTTTCGGAATCAGCACTGAACAAGATATTATCTGTGTGTAGAACATGTGGTAGGCACTGCCAAAGTGTTATAAAACTTGTGAAGGGAACAATGATCTGTGTAGCTTCGGTTTGTGATGAAGGCCATGTATTCGAATGGAAAAGCCAGACATGCCAAAATTCTATGCCATGGAGTAACCTGCTTGTGTCAGCCGCAGTGTTTTTTAGTGGGGCAAGTTTTTCAAAAACTCTACAACTATTTAATCACATGAACCTCCAGATGTTCTCCAGGAGAACTTTTATGAACATTCAATCTGGATATTTGGTACCAGCAACACTTAAGGTATGGGAGACAACTCAGGCTGAGATGCTGGAGACACGCCAAAGTCAAAGTCTAACTCTAGGAGGAGACTGTCGATGTGATTCCCCAGGTTACTCCGCCAAGTACGGTTCTTATTCCCTAATGGACCTCCAGACAAATGAAGTCCTTGATGTCCAACTTGTACAGGTAAACATAAGTTCAATCACAAATTACTGTATTTTTATTTGTTGCCGCAGTATCAATATTATTATTATTATAAATGTTAACAATGAAACCGATGCATCCATTATGAACATTGGATCTCCTATGTGCACACAGAACATAGAAAATTGAGTCGGTATCATTGCACATGATTACAAGACCTTGATCTCTCATGACAGGAACATAATGCTAAGACATGTAATCCATTCAAATTTGGCAGTTGTTTCTTACAAAATACATATTAGATAGTATGTCAAGTAGCCACCACATCTATATAAATTATATAGAATCAGTTGTTGATTTAGATATGTTTCTGAATTCAGAGTAATGAAGTGAAGGGATCCACTCACATGGAGCTTGAGGGACTCAAGCGATCTATTAGCCATCTGGAGGAGAATGACATCGGAATCAAGACATTGGTCACTGACAGACATGTAATGGTCAAGAAGTATATGAGGGAGCAACATCCACGGACTGACCATTACTTTGATGAGTGGCATGTTGCCAAAGGTATTTACATAATATAAAAAAATAGCTAGCAGCATTTAACACATGAATTTTTCATAATAATAATGATAACAAAATAGTATACATAAGAGCATATAGTAAATACATATGTTTTAAATTTCATACTGATCAATAACTTTCAAATATCAAAATTTATTTATATTTGAAATTGGCTAGACATTGTCAGACAAATGTACCAAGGACAGGTAATTTAATATATGTTTAACTTATCTTCAAAGTAACTAGTTTACATTTATCAGAGGAACCGATACAATTATATGTAAAGCAATTATAATTTTTAAAAGAAAATTTTATGCAATTTTTTATGTTTTAGGAGTTACAAAGAAATTGGAAGGATGTGCCAAAAAGAAAGGAGGGGAAGTTATTCGCCCTTGGATTAAGTCAGCCAGCAACCATATGTACTGGACAGCCATGACTTCAGGAGATGATTGTGAAATGAAAAGGGCAAAGTGGAAATCCTTAGTCAACCATGTTGCTGACAAACATGAAGATCATTCAGATCTCTTCCCGCGATGCCAACATGGTCCCACTGATAGAGATTGGATGGAAAAAGGTACATGCAATGACATGTTTTCATTAAATTATAAAAGCAAAGAGCTTTGAGTATGAACTGGATGTAACTGCATTTTTGTAACTTTTTTTTCTGTGTATTCCATTCTGTAAAAATCATGTCTTCATTTTAGAATAGCATTAAAAGAAAATATACATCTATAAAGCATCCTATTCCCGTCTTTGTTTATTACAGAGTTAGCTCCCTTGCTGGTAGGTATCCATTGTGACGTCATTATTTTGTGGGTGCAATTCACATCATTTTCTCCGAAAAGTGTTATGTATTCGCAAACACATCACGTCACAATCAACAGCTACCCTCAAGGGCAGACAACTCTGTAATATGCAAATACAGAATAAAATGTATGAAAACAACAATGAATATATTTGTTCATTTGCAATCGTAACTGTTAATTTATTTGTGCTTTCAGGCTCAAGGCCCCACAAAATGTTAGCAGCAGTTGTTCAGAGTCCATACTTGCTAAAGGACATTGGGAAGCTTTCGCCTGTCCACCAAACCTATGGCCTAGAAGTATACCACAATGTTGTAAACCACTTTGCCTCCAAGAGCAATCACTACTTCTACACAGCAATGCTTGCCAGGTATATATGTTTCTGAAATGTTTTGCCTACTTCAGACATCAACAGTTCATAGATTTTTGATAAAATTACTTGAAGATCAGTTAATTTAGTTTATACGTCATTTTCTTCACATGTTCATATTTCAATAATATTACATGTACCGGTATTTAAAAGTGAAAACTTCAATCTAATTCAAGATTTTAAAAAAGTTTTTTAAAGTCTCCAGTAGAGTATTTATATGTTTGTGTTGTTTTTAGATTGTACCTTGCTGCCTTACATTATAACGAAAACAGCAACAATGCCAATTTTATTACTTTTTTCTTCAGGTCTAAGCATTGATGTCACTATATTCTAATTTTATCAGTTTTTCAGCAATATTTTTTGCAAACTGTTTGAATCTCAGAATTGTGCTATTACTGGTAAATAATCATAAATGTATGAAATCATCATCAAAAAGAAATTGTTTCTGATGTACTCTAAATCACTTATTTTGTGTATACATTATTTGCATCTTCATTATTTTCATCATAATTGAGAATATAAAAATGTTGTCAGGTTTCAAAACAAACGTTTACTAAGTCTCTCTTTTTTTAACATACACATTTATAAGTAGGAATTTATTTTAAAAATAGGGCCGCGATGGCAGTGTGGTTAATATGTCTCGACATATTACCACAAGCCCTCCACCTCTGGGTCGTGAGTTCGAATCACATGTGGGGCAGTTGCCAGTAACTGACCACTGGTTGGTGGTTTTTCTCCGGGTACTCCAGTTTTCCTCCATTAGCAAACCTGTCGCATCCTTACATGACCCTTGCTGTTGATTGGATGTTAAACTTATTAAACCAAATTCAAAATCATTTGTATTCTCTTGTTTTAGGCTATGTTGCACTGTTGTTACAAGCTGCCATTGAGAGGAGACTGGATATTCCAAACCATCAAGATGCCACAAAGGAAGGAAGGGAGCTATTGGGAGAGATACCTTCCCCTATCACCCACTCATACAACAGTGTAGAGAAAAGTGAACTGATTCAGAACCACAGATCTCGATTCTGTTGATGTCTGTAGAATAAAGGATGCCTAGTTGACTGCTAACGTTTAAATCTTCTGGTTATTGAATGGACTAAATCAATTTACTAGTGTGTCACCAAAGGATTGGAAAGGAGATTTTTTATTTCTTCGGACAGTGCAACAAACAAGCCGTCACAATGCAATTTATTTTTTTTCTAGGAAACACCATTTTGTATTAGTTTATATTACCATCCTTGTGAAAGTTATGGAGAGAAAAGGTCATCTATGATGTACCAAAAATGTTATTCGACCTATTGGCTCATTTCAGATTACTACTTTATATATTGAACTGTTGGCTTTGTACAATGGTTTGGCATGTTGTTATATTGACATATTTTACTACTTTTTAGTGAGTTTATACATACATCTAATGTAAAGAAGAGAAATAACTTAATCAAGTTTTGTGGTGTAAGGTATACACGCTCCTCTGCTACTTACTTCAATAAAACATCAAATTTATAGCCACATAGCAAATAAACCTGTTTAATACCTATAACTTTATAATCACTTTGCAGTAGACCAACTGTACTTGTCAAATACGGATTTCTGTTGACTCAGACTTAATTGTACATACTATATTTTCCTTCTTAACTTATAGCAAATGAAATCTGTATAATAATAATTCAGAAACCTGGCTACAGCGGCCTAATATGCTGGTCTTATTGACATCCAGTTACGACAAGTTACAATGTATTGTAATTTAAAAAAATGAGAAAAAACATAACAAATAAAGATTCAAAATTCATGATTTTAATGTACATGTAAATTAAAATTTAATCCACAAGGTCCAATAAATGGAAATGTTAGATGATTTTTTAAAGTCACATTGTCTCTAAGGCCTCACATACTTAAAACCACAGTATTCCTCCGAGGGGAATGCTTCGCGGATACTCCGAACGACACAAGCAGGCAGGACTTTTCGGTTTCTTTTCCCAAGCCGCTGCCATATCCATCTGGTAAACCTACGATATGCCACATGTCGGTATAACCTGAAAGGAAAAAAAAGGAATTTGTCATACTTTATCGTATTAATGATGATGTAAAGTTTGCAATGGTATATTAAATTGGCTGTCAGAATAGAAAGTTTGGGGATTTCAGAAATATTTTTGTATTGTGAACAAGAATAGGATATAATATTATCAATATACATGTAACTTACTCATGCATTGGCTCATTATCCCCAAAAGGGCCATGATGATCTGCAAACTCCAACATTGACACTTCCAAAACATCAGGGTTCAGACAGTTAGCCACGAATCCATCATGCAGTGTAATGCATGTTATATCTTTCGCCTCTGTTTTGGTCTGGATCAGGGTGACTTCTTGACAGCACAAGCATTCAGTCTCTGTGGGCATACTGGAACACATGCTGCAGTAAACCACTAATAGCTGTTTATCGATGTTCATATAGAATGGATTAGATTCTAGATCTACAAACCATGCATCGTTGTCTGTGCGTGAATCTCGAGCTCGAGCATGGTCGTCTTGCTCGTCGTCCGTTTCGCTCTCCGATGACTCGCCTTCAGAAATAATATCCTCCAAAACTTGCCTTGTTGGCTCAAATTGATAAGGAAGGATATTCATATCCATTTCAACACCGGGGACATCGCTATCATCGCTGTCAGACATGTTGATTTTGTGATGTTTATATGTAGCGGTAACCTGAAGTCCCGTACAGTGACGAGAATAGCTTGGGTAGTCTAATACCCGGACTATTCTGACGTCACACGGGTCACGTGACCGCTAGCTCATTATCTCTCATCGCAAATGGACAGCTCCCCCGAATCGTCACGAAAACAAAGCTATAGAATCAAAAGCAGGGCGTCCGCATGTGAGAACTTTATTTTAATGGTATAAGGAAGCGATATCGACCTATAAATCAAAATAAAATTTTTGACTGCACAAATCCTTTAATCAGATTGTAATAAGGATCTGTATTTTAATCAGATTGTTTACTTATGAGGTAAATTTGATATCAATATTTTATGAACAATAAATTTCGTGGATTTGTAATGTTTTTCTTGCATGGATATATCACTTACACTGGAGCCTTTTTACCTTTATGAAATTTCAAATTCAATTTCCTTTTTGAATCGAGTCAAATTTTAAATTTCATTGCCACCATGCCAAACTTCACATTTGATTGATTAACACTAATATTGATAATAGTCACCAACTTTGTACCTTGAATTTTACTTTGGTTTGTCATATCTTGTTCCATGTATTTCACAAACTGGTAACAACCAATATATACTAGTACTGGATTCAGGTTGCCTGTCTCTAGAACACTCATCCGTTGATACTCCGGTGGTTACTATCACATTTTATCCTGCAACTACCCCACATACTGACGGATAACTACTGCCGGATAAACTTGTGCTTTATCCGTCAATACGAAATGCTTTATCCGTCATTACGATCACGTGAATTTGTTCCACATCTGAGGTAATGTTTTCGAACTTGCACAACATACACGCAACACACCGCATACATGGGAGGCCGTCCTTACATGACCATAGCTGTTAATAGGACGTTAATTAATCAAACAAACAAACAAAATTGGTTAATGGTAAAGGTATGCACTGTAAAATATGCAAATGGGCAATTTTTTTTAGTATGTTCACATTGTTTCAATGATATTACACACTGTATAGAAACACTAGTACTGTTTGCGAATGCGCTTATATATTTCCCATGGTAGTAAAAAGGAGTACACTCTCCTTCGGTTTAGTGAATGAATCATTTCCTGCGCATCAAAGATGCGTCTTGCTTCGAGCAAAACCAAGTAAATAACTGTCAATTTGCTTTCGTTTTGAATTTCATAATGGATGCAGGATAAACAGAATACACTGTTAGTATCTTACAATACAAGATTTATTTTGGTACTCGACACGGAAAGCCGAGATGGCCTCGTCATCTCGTCTTTTCTAAGTCTCGCACCAAAAAAACCCTTGCATTGTAAGATACTAACTGTGTATTCTCTATATATCCACCCCTCGACTATCTCATAGTAAAACTAAAGGCAATGTATAGGACAACGGTAGTTTAACCTATTGAAAAAAAATGTAAAGGTGCTCTGTGCATGTGTTGTTTTTAATTAAAGAGTCGCTCTCTCTGTGAAGTCACTGCAGGCCTGTGACTGGTTAGTTTACTTCTGCTGAACTGCCTCAAGTTTTACTACGAGAGAGTCTGGGGTGAATAATGGCAGTGACTAGTCTGGGGTGAATAATGTCAGTGGTTGAGTAACCACAGTGTAAAATTCGATGATGTAAGACTCAATGGATGAATGACTCTAACAACAAGATATCTCCACCGTATTCAAAGTTATGTTCCTTTAATTATAAAGGTTGGAGGGGTAGGATAGTATTGTAACGGTACATATGTATTAAAAGTTTGTCACCAAAGCGACAGTTCTAGGCGTACAATACTATATTTGGCCAGAGTATCTGACATAAAACCACTAGCACCCATGTCACGTTAATTAGCCTGGCATATTGTAACACTTAAATGACCCTGCAGGCTGTCATAACGAAGTAAATGAAATCGAACAAACACACCTTTGAAATCTGGTAGCTTATATTTCATATTAGCTAAATCATGTTTCCTGTCGTAAATTTTAGATGTGAAGCCCAATAGAACAAGAAACGTGTTTAAGCTAAAATTATTAATCCAAACTAAGTCTTTCCCTTAAAATGTCAACTTCATGCAGGTCGTCATTCTACAAAAGATGTATGCTTGTGTTACAAAAATATATATAATAGAATTATTTTTGATAAATTATACAATTTGTTAATATTTTTAATATATAACCAGAAAGGTATTTAATAGAAAGACGACAACATGGAAATTAAGAATGTTTGTGAAATTGAATAAAAACCAAAAAACATCTGGATTTTCAATTTTAATAACTTATGTATTAATTCAATATAGGAATTGCATAGATATTATCTAAACAATGGAATTACTAGAGCTTCTGTATAAACTTATCACACAATGATCATAACTTTTCCATAAATGTCAATTCTAAAATGTTTCAACTGTTCAAATTTAATGACATTATGTATCTTATTGCAATCTGATTAAAACACATATCCTTATAACCACTCCGTTCATTAGAGGCCTCTTATCCAACGTAGTGATGATAAGGATCTGTATTTTAAATCAGATTGTTATATATGGTGAACTATACAATTAACTGGCAAATTTACAGCATTAATTTATAATTTGTTACATATACAACATGTTGTACATTATTCTGCAGTGCTTTTAATTACTTCTTTTTGATCAATGACCTATGTCCCTTAAATCCCACAACAATGTCAATAATTTTCAGTAATGATAAATATACATATGTTTGCTTTCGCTTCTTGGTCTTTGCTGACGTGAAAACGATCTCTTCCACGGGCTTACCAGTCACTTTTGTAACAATTGAAGGGAGAAGCCAGTATGCCTCTTGTTGGGTAACAGTTTGGGAGTCTCTCAGTTTAACTGAAGCATGACCGCACGACTCACTTAGTCTGACCATACAATTACAGTGTGAACTAACAACATTGTCGTTATTTTCAGCTATTAGCCACGGGTGTAGTGGGGTCTCATTCATTCGCTGGGAATGTCTAACGCGGACAGAAACAAGACAAACATCACACGCGGTAGCGTTGTCCCCTGGCCGAGACACACCAAAGTCTATAAAAGTGATAGTTTCTGCTCCTTCTTAGCGCTCAGCATACAGGGAGTGGGACGACTAGTTCGCCCGTATTCAGTATAATGTGACCGGTCGGGGTGTGTTGCTTGGTGACACAACATGAATATACCGCTGTCTCCCAAAACACGCACCTTGCACAACATACACGCAACACACAACATGCATGGGAGGCCGTCCTTACATAACCATAGCTGTTAATAGGACGTTAATTATTCTAGTATGATTATACCATATCAAATTTAGATAGTATTCTGATAGGCTTTATTATTTACATATTTTAGATTCATGCCCATGTCAACGCCATATCATCTACATATACGCTAACCACATGTATATGAACTATATGGAAGCCACGAACAGCCATATACTGAGGGTTCCTCATAATACACAAGTACCCAGATAAATGAACGTTTGGTGTTGATGCCTGGTGAGGTGTTACTTCATCGGGGTTATGACCCTTGCAGGATTTATGGTGCACTAATTGTACGTTATATTGTACACTATGGAGGCCCAGCTGTGTGTTGAGGCAGTGAGATCATAGTGCTTGGTCGTTGGTGATTGGTACACGACCATACACCTTAGGGAGCGCTCGGAAAATATTGTACATGTATTAGTACAGTCTGCTGTTCGTCTGGGATACAGTCTTACAGTACAGCACCTAATGTCAGACAGGTACAACTGGTCATATCTGTATATGGAACGACAGTGGGAACACCAGGATATCGTTGACATTGTGTACTGGATTTGTTGAAGCAGCGGTGTAGCGGTGTGGGGCTCATGAACTTTATATATAGGGCATGAATTAGTGATAAGAAGTTATTGTATTATTACTAGATAGGTGTAAATTCTTAAGTTTGTTGTTACTTCCTAAAGTGTGATTTACTGAAAGAGTATTGTGGGAGTGTATATAGCTATGAGATGTTGTATATTTTTATAGTCTATGCTGTAAATTGTAATAAATGTAAATATTGTAATCTGTTGTTCTTTCATTTGTGAAACATGTGGCAATATGTCTCGGTTGGGTTAAAATTATCAATGGAGTCATTGTGTTGGTATCGGTTGTCTGACTGTAGAATCTTCAGACTAGTCACATTCTGCACAATAAGTCATTAAGTTTCTTTTCTATTCTTTTTTTACTTTTAAGCTTTAAATCAAGTCAACCTAATTGGAACGTCTGGAAACACAGATAATATGTCTTGGACATCGGTAGCATATGCAAGCACATGAATCAAAGACTATCTTTTGTTCTGGAAATTCTTTCTAACCTCAGTCAAAAGCCTATTCTAATGTATTCCCGTCAAAGGCGTCGTCCCCCAGTAAATAATGTAAAAGAATGTGTTTAGGAATGTGCGTTTTATTTTCACATGCCTCTAGATAAAGGTAATTGAGATTAAGTTTTGTCAAACAGTTCCAAGGCAGTGTTCTCTCGTAACTTTCATCACCTACAATGTTGAATGAATAAAGAAGTCAAGAACTGTGAATGGTTATATAAAAAAACTGAATTTACTGAAAGTTGGTGAATATCCAGTTAGTTGTTGTATGGACTAAGTGTTTAAATTTAGACGGGGAAATATTATTTTACACTGCACGCCAAACAGTTGCTATATTTTACTATTTTTCATGATATGACAAAATGCATTGTTTACGATCAATTCAATTATGACTAATTTATTTTTATTGTATGTGTTACGAGTATGATGTAGTAACGTCCTCTGTCTTACAAGAGAAACCATTTAATTGAAAATGATTAAATATAATGCTGTTTAACAATTGATTTCTGCTACTGGAAAATATATCCTTTACACCAGACTCAATTCTATACATATAATTTATAATAACAGTTATTGAATGTAACAACATTTCAGGTTGCCAACTAGCTCCTTTTAATCTTAAGAGTTCCCAATGCCAGAGTGAGACCATTTAAGCATTGAACATCTTTCCGTTGGCATCGATAGAAAATATGAATGCAAACTAAACAAAGGCAAATTCCATGATGCGCTAGCGCGCTTCATGTTGAAATTGCTTCTGTTCAGATGATGAAAAAGATTGTGACTCTCTTTTTTGGTTCCGAGACCGTGATCTGCCTCTGGCATCCAACCTTGATAGAACTTGCTGGTTATATTCTGTACCATCGCAGCCTGCCGCTCATCATTGGTTAATGGTACCGGCTGGTCCCTTAGTTGAGCCGCCTCGTGGTCACCATCATGATGACCAGATCTTGAGGACAATTGCAGCCTTTCTTGGCTGGCCGATCCCGACGTTGCTGCTACAGCCCTTTTTCTTGCAGGCCCCTGTCCAGCACTAGCTAAAGTTGGCATATTGGTACCTGTTACTTGTGCACGGGACCTGGCAGGTGGCACTGCTGTCATTCAGTTTTTGGGCACCTTTTAATTTTTGACTTAATACTGTCTTTTATATCTGTCCACTGTCCTTGCTCTTTCTGACCATCTGTAGCATTATTCACTTGTTAGGCAATTCTAATTAAACATTGCTCTATGAGCCTGAATGGCTGAACAGGTGCTATGTATAGAGTATATATGAAAATGATATTAAATTCATTTCCATGACCAACCATGCATAAACCGTTGGTTGAAATATATGATTATATGATAATATGATGTATTTAAGCACCTGCCAGAACTATTGCACAAATACTGTTACAAATAAATTATAAATTGATCAATACACACATGTATATATATGTTGTGTAATTTATAAATTATAATTATTAATGACTTATTTGGCCTGAAAGTGCTGACTAAACTTGTGCTATATTATAATATTTGAACAAAGTTTGCAAATAAATTGGTAATTGGTATTTTAACACAGCACCATACAGCTTTGCAACATGTTTAAAAACTGTTACAAATACACGACCATAATCTGACCTGCAGGTCAAGTATCAATATCGATATTTGCATGCACATAAAATATAAGCATATCAATGAAATATGGCCTGAAAATGCTGCATAAATGCTTGTACATGTACAAAGCCACATTCTAATCATACATTTTGAACCATCAGCACTTTACAGAAATGTAACACTACTAAGTACTGTTACAAATACACGACCATAATCTGACCACCCGGTCATCTAGTATAAACATCTATGGTGGTAAAATGTATGGCCTGAAGGTGCTGTATATATACGATGTATTATCAGTATAAACAATGTTTATAGAATGTTTATAGTAGAACCAGTATCCACAATGATGTCTACCATGTTTCCATTGTTCAAACAAAATGATTTTTTGGGCTGATTACTCTGTGTTTTGGTTGTCGCCATAAACATATAGCCTTCGCCGTCAGACTCATCGCTTTTGTCGTTTAAAAAAATTGACATTTGTTCCGCGTTGATCTACACACTTTTTTGAAATGTCCAATCTTCTTACACGCATGACATGTTTTCCCTTTGGCCGGACAAGGGCGGTGTGGATTGTGGGGGTATGGTCCACCAGAGTTGTAACAAGTATTACTTTTCTTACTAGTCTTTGCTCCCCTGTCTTGATATTTCTCAGAATTGTCAAACGGTTTATTTTCATCATTAGGGGGTTTATCCCGTCCATATGCAGGTTTACCTCTACCGCGTCCTCTAGAGCGACCTCGGTTCTGATTACGAACATACTTCACTTGCTCTGTGTTACCTGTAGTTTCAATTTCATGTGCCTGCTTTTCACTAAAAGATCTGGCACACTTAAGTGTATTCTTCATTGACATGTCACCATCACGCAGCGTACGATGCCTTAATCTCGTTGAAGTGCACGACTGAAAGATTTGGGACTTTATCTCGGAGTCTAGGTCTGTGAACTCGCAGTTCTCTGCTAATTTTCTCAACCTCATGTGATATTTGTCCATTCAAATCGCCCTGCGTCCGTGTTATCGATATTTCTTGAGAACTACGAAAGGGATTTTGCTCAAACTTCACATTGAGGTTACCCTTGGTCCCTAGTTGTGCTATACAGATTTTGAGGCTGATCGGAAAAACAAGATGGCCGGCAGGCAGCCATCTTGGATTTTGGCAGTTGAAGTTTGTTATCGATATTTCTTGAGAACTACTGAAGGAATTTTGTTCAAACTTCACATTGAGGGTACCCTTGGTCCCTAGTTGTGCCATACAGATTTTGAGGCCGATAGGGAAAACAAGATTGATTTTGATAGTTAAGGTTTGATATCCCTATTTCTCAAAAAGTACTAAATTTAGGATCTTATCTTTTCTCTTCTTCCTAACTGACTTTCTCTTTCCTAATGCCTCCCTTGGCACCGCCTCACTTCTGGCCTTGAGTTGAGCGTTCGCCCTTGTGAGGAAGGCTCTGGGTTCTGTCCCCTGGCCGAGACACACCAAAGTGTATAAAAGTGGTAGTTTCTGCTCCTGCTTAGCGCTCAGCATACAGGGAGTGGGACGACTGGTTCGCCCGTTGTCAGTATAATGTGACCGGGTGGGGTGTGTTGCTTGGTGTCTTCGGCGGCATTCTTCAGTGATATAGCACTATAAAAAGGGCAACAGTTCCACTATCCAAGAAGACACAACATTAATATACCGCAGTCTCCCAAAACACACACCTTGCACAACATACGCGCAACACACCACATACACGGGAGGCCGTCCTTACATGACCATAGCTGTTAATAGGACGTTAATGAATCAAACAAACAAACAAACAAATCTTTCTCAAATTTAATATGTAGGTTCCCCTAGGGCCCCAGATGTGCATATTGCATTTTTGGACCAATCGGTGAACAAGATGGCTGCCAGGCCGCCATCTTGGATTTTGAAAGTTAAAGTTTGTTATCGCTATTTCTCAGATAGTACTGAAGGGATCTGTCTCAAATTTCATATATAGGTTCCTCTAGGGACCTTGTTGTGCATATTGCATTTTGGGACCGATCGGTCAACAAGATGGCCGCCAGGCAGCCTGTAACGTCGGACAAGCGGACGAGTTAGGTTGGTGGATAAGAGAACAACAACACTAGCAAATGTTTAATAGAAAATTATTATTATTTACGAATTCTACAAAAAAATCTAAGTCCTCGCACACTCGCTAATACACTCGCTCACATTCATTGAAAGTTCCAATTAATTTTACACCAACAAGAGTCTCTGCATATGCCTCCCAAACTCCACAGGCGAATAATATCTCGATCCTAGACCGCAGCTTAGGTTCCTTCACACGCACGTTACATGTGCGTGTAACTCGAGACCATCACTTCTCGAGTGTCCAAACACATCACCTCTTCACGTAGAAGGTTGTTCGTACGGGTACATCTGTACCACCGTAGGTTGACAATACCCACATTTTGCGTAAGACCAACTCCCTCTGACTCTGTCGTCGACCCGCCTGAGCCACCGTCGCACTTCCTGAGGCTGACCAATGTTATATGCTTTGGTCCTGTTGCCGAAGCTGCGATGTTGCGGTGTCCTTACTCCATCATGGAAAGCTTCAAATATAACAACATAACCCATTATCATTCTTTCTACAACTTCCTCACCGCACTTATACTAATATTATAATTCTATTAAAACATTACCCTATTATGCTAGGACAATAAATTACTATCAAAACATAGTACAACTATATAATTCATATAATTAAACTAGAAAATAGTCAAATAGCTGAATCGGTCCATTCCGAGATTATTACACAATATGACAAATACAGCAAGTACGGGCTTTCATACATTTTTACACCGACGACACTGACTGTTTACTATAATTTTACATGTATAATAAGTGTAAATAAGCTATATACATTAATAATACCATAACCTTTCCTGAAATATCAACCTAAAATAAGTTTACAGATGCTCCACCGCTGACAAATGGTATATTTTCACTATAAAAAACAGGAGCAGACGATTTAGTATTTTTCGTCAGTTACAAAAGATACTTACTTTACACCATTACCACCATCGAAAAGTTTGAGCTTCTAATTTTACTTCAAGTTAAAAATATGAAAAATAATTAATTGCATCCCGAAAAAATTCTGTGACAATATATCCTATATGGAATGAAGTACTGATTGCGCATGCACCAAGGCGAAATAAAATATTTTATATCATTTTTTTTGTGTTAATTAGGCATATATATACAATATTAAACACCAATTATTGTTCAAATGATTAACATCATGTATGCTCTGTCGGCGGTGGAGCATCTTTAACTACATAAACGAGATGCGTAAACAATCAGGTACTGAATAGTAATCAATGGCTACGCATGAATGGACCGCATGATACGACTTCACTAGCGTCACATTTAAGGGGAATATAAGCCATTCAAATACAAAAAAGGTACTCACCACAGTCTGTCTCCTGTGCCTGTGTTCCACGATACTATGTATAAAATACACTGACTACAGGTACATGTAGTCACACTTCTGCCATTACTCTCGGCATAACATACCTGTAGTTTCCACACGTGCATTTCCGCTCCCGTACTCTCATTTGCGCCATACCTAGCGTACACGATATATACATAAATAATCAGATTGAGACATAAATAAAACAACAAGACATCAAACATACATATTTACATTGAGAATATCATGCGATCGTGACACAGCCATCTTGGATTTTGTTATTCAAAGTTTGTTATCGCTATTTCTCAGAAAGTACTGAAGGGATCTGTCTCAAAATTCATATGTAGGTTCCCCTAGGGCCCTAGTTGTGCATATTGTGACCGATTGATCAACAAGATGGCCGCCAAGGAGTCATCATGTATTTTGATAGATGAAGTTTGTTGCCGCTTTTTCTCAAAAGGTACTGAAGCGATCTGTCTCAAAGTTATTATGTAGTATGTTTAAAAAAGTTTAAAAAGTAGAGAAAAGATCCATCTTTCCTTTGTCAGATATAGATCATTCTTTGGTGGGCGCCAAGATCCCTCTGGGATCTCTTGTTTCATTTTCCTTTTGTTTTGATTGACGAAAATTGTATATTTCATATTCCCGATTTTTCTTGAGGCTGAAACACATCTGTTGCTTGTCTGTACACGTCCAGTTCACTACCGTCATTCAAATCAATAACATGGACAAGTGTCAGCGTAGAAAATATTTCGTACACACCTCTCCTGCATAGTGTAAAAGCAGTGCCTTTTTATGTTTGGACGTGCATGGCTATTGTTAAATTGGCAAATCGATCTTTCCATTTAATCCATCTACTAGCCGAAATGGTGGGAAGGTTGGGAAATTATCCATGTTGGGCGATTTGGACCTAACACGTGGTGTGTGGGTTGTTCACCGAAAAATCAGCTTAAGTCGAACAGAACGGGTGTTTGGGCGGTTCTGTGGCTTATTTGTGTACCACGGGTCACCAGGATATCATCCTACCATTGTTATCCTCGTCGCCAATGTAGTGTTTGGTAGTTGTGATTAAAAAGATACGACAACGTGTACTTCTGACTGCATACTGTATTCACCGGAAGGCAAGACCAACAGACAGACAGGTAGCGACGTAACAGTTACAAAGGGATAGACTAATATACGGATCAGGATCATGGCGGATTAAACAAGACATTACAACAATCAATTAATCAAAGTTTTAAATTATTATTGCTAGTTAGCAAGCTTTCAAAATATGCGAATGTCTGACAGCATATATTTAAAATAATATCATTTTAAATAAGAATAGAAAAAAAAAATTATAATGTGATAAAACAAAGGGAGGATTTACTGAAATGTCCTGTACAAATTATAAGTGATTTACACACATCGTTGTTGCATGTCCCGTATTTATACAATAAAGACAGTTTAATTTCATTTTATTTTTCATACGACGCGCAGCATCGTCAGTAAAATCAGGACCTTGGCGTCTGAAGTTCTGGAATTTTAATTTTACTACGTTCAGCAGCGTAATACTCCACGTCTGGCGTCAATGACATCACACCTCTACATTAGTGGTGCTGAGGATTCTAGCTTTACCGTTGTTTCTTCTTTTAGTTCTCTCTTTTTGTTTAAGCTCATCTGGGACGAGAAGCATAAAAGCCATATCTTCCGATATAAGACGGTAGACCAGATGAAACCAGGAGATGTTATTGTTGTTAGAACTATATGTAATCAATTTTATAGTAATGTTCCTCTGTTAAAAGTTTTTAAACCGAATGGAACTTTAATTGGAGCATATATATCTGTAATTAAATACTGACCTATTAGCAATCCAGCATAGAAGAAATGCGCTCTTGCGACAACTTCTTCGTTGTCGTGATTTAACGTTATGGCGTGCCGGTAGTTGACAGGAGATTTTCTTTTGCAAAGTGCATGATGTGATTGAAAAGCTTCCTTTGGGGACCCCTAAGATCAGGGGCCGCTTCCCCGCAAACGTTTATTTCTAGGGAAGGTGAATTCTGATGTTGTCGTGGTACTTTATCCCGGCCACTGCGTCCGTGAATAAGTTGGATCTTATATAAAGAGGAGACGTCTCAATGGTATCCTCGTCAGTGACCAAATCAAGTGTTCTGCCCTACAGGAACATCCTTTGGTATGTACGTAATATTTCGGTTGGCTCTGATACGTCTTTCCCGTTGTAAAAGGTGAAAACACAAATTGAAAAACATGTCTGTTACGAGCAAATATTTTATTCATTGCATTATATATAACATAACCTCATCGATAAAAAGTGTATATGCATCTGGCCTAACCTCAAGTATTACTGTTGAATCGTAGATTGTTGTGTAGTGTGTAAATCTTGGCAAAATATACACAAACTTGTAAAGAGCCAGTTTCCAAAATGGTCCTTTCCCTGATTCAAATTTCCTGTTTTTGATGCATTGCCCATGTTGTTGTGGTCACACATTTATAAAGTATAAATAGTTAGGTCACTTGTTTTTATTGCTCCTGAAAGTTGCACCTTTCAGAAGCCGTCGAAGTGTTGATAAAATGTGTATGCTATATTAAATATTAATGAAAATATAATCAAATGATAATCAACGTAAATAATTCATTTATGGCATGATTGTGACAATACCCTCTACCTCTACCCTATATCCTCTTCCCCTACCTTTTATCCCTATCCTTTCCCGCCTACATCTACCATTTACCCTCCACCTCACTGCCGCATCAAAAAGATTTATCAAGAGAGAGTTTAACAAAACAAAATTCGTTAATGTCCTTTCAAAAATGTACCACGATACACACAGGAGTACATAAGTACTCAAATTTGCTTGGCAGCTCTTGACTAATATGGAACACCATTAGAAAACTATTTGTGTCCTCAAATATATGGTGTTACAGAATGGAATACAATGCTTTTGTGGTATTACGTAAGCATATCCACGGTACAAATTTTGGTAAAATAAAAGAAAAGTATACAGCAGTAGGTGCACCAACTGCCAACATTTAAATATGTGAGGCGGCTATCGTCCACCGTAATTTTTAAACTTCAGTTTGGTGAATTGGGAAAATAATACACGCATGCGCCGATGTATTACATGTGTAACGTAAGAGGCTTACAGGCCTAAGCGCTTATAGTCTATATTTTTTGTCATATATCAATCTAAGCTGATGGTCACGTCATGTGTTACGTATACCAGTGACTGGGTTCGAAGCAGTAGCCAGAAAGGTTCTTTTCCCATTGATAACTTTTAAACCTGGTATATAAGACCTAAACGAAACAAATAGCCCACAGGGCCCATATTACGCACTTGATTTATTTTTACTTACAACAAACACTTCTCTGGCATAGAAACTGACATACAAGTGTTATGTATTGAAATATGGATTCAAATTACCTGAAGATGTCAGCGATGGCGGGGGCTGAGATCTTGTTTGCTCCCGAAATTCTCTGAAAAATAATCGGAACTAGACTTCAAACAAAAAGTTGTTTGATCTTTATTATTTTAGATAAAAAATGATTCCGGGTAATTGTCCTTAAACCAGAGATGAAATTGAGTGAAAATCACTATATTTCAATATTATAAAAAGTCAGTGGTTTCGCCCCCGTATATATTGAAGGTATTATGTCTACAACCTCAGAATATTTTAGCTCACCTGGCCCGAAGAGCTTATGTCATGGCACAGCGGCCGTCGTCCGTTCGTCAACATTTCCATTAAATCGCTACTAGTCATAGAGTTCTGCATTGGATTATAACCAAATTTGGCCACAAACATCCTTGGGGGAAGGGAACAGAACTTGTATAAATTTTGGCTCTGACCCCCAGGGGCAGGAGGGGCGGGGCCCAATAGGGGAATTAGAGGTAAATATTCAAATTCCTTCAGAAAAGAAACAATGAACTTGTATTCAGAACATTACTTGATATTACAAACCAAGTGAGCGATACAGGCCCTGGGGGCCTCTTGTTTATTTATAAAAGAATTGGACATTAATCAGTATTATTTCTATATACATTGATTTAAATCCCTGGCTAACATTTGGTGTTAACTATTTCACATTACTGTCGTGACTGCCTAACCGTTGACGAATAATGTGTAGTAGTTATCGCACGACAGCAGTACTTCTTCGGTGTGCACTGGGGCTATATTAAGAATTTCTACAGCTATTAATAAAGTAGGAGTGGCTTGTTCTGCACTGCAGTTATCTCGCGATCGTTCAGGATACACGAGACTTAGTCAAAAAACATGGCAGCGCCCTACGCTAACAAACTTGGTCCTGTGTTTTCGAATGGTGTACCCACCGAAGATAGCGTTCGGGATACGATACTGCATTATCATTTCCAAGGACTTTTATATAGTGAAATCAGCGATAAAATTGGAGTAACGAAAGGAGGGTGTCATAAAATAGTAATTCCACAAAACGTGGTGGTACTCTTCAGCCGGTCCAGAGTCGTGAGCAAGGTGGTAAATAAGTCATGATGTGTTGCAATTTATAGAATACGGAAAAAAAATCACCAAGCCAGTTATGAAATAAGGAAACAACTTTTAGATCGAAATGTGTGTACACTTCAGAATGTTCCGTCTGCAGGTCGAATCAGAAATGCGTGTGTAAAAAAACTGGGTATGACGAGAAAAATTGTTCAATCTGTTCCAGCCGAAACACAAAACGGCAGCACATGAAAATCGTATGGATGCATTTATCGCTAGAGCTTCTGATTTCACCCCAACAGCTCCATTTTTTCGACGAAGCTTCGGTCATACGGACAGCTGGAAACAGAAAGTATGGGCATAGTTTTAAAGGGATACCCGCTATAGAAATACAACGATATGCTAGCAATGCTACCTACACAGTTAATCTAGCTTGTGGCTACTTTTGCGTTGATTATTATGACATTTGGAATGGCCCGTCAAATGCCATGGAGTTGGTAAATTTCTTTGACGAATACATGCAGCAACCCAATGAACTAGGAAATCCAGTGTTATCTTATGGAGACAGTGTGATAATGGACAATTGTGGTTTCCACAACCAAGGAGAGAGACTTCTGAAAAACATGCTAGGTACACGTGACATTACATTAATATTTCAACCTCTATACAGCCCAGAATATAACGTTGCCGTGTATCAGTTTAACTTGATGCGAAATGGTCTACAGATTTAACAATGATTTCACCTTCGATTTCAAAGAACTTTCTATTGTCAGATCAATAAATGCAATTACAGATTCTGTCCTACCAAGATTGCTTGAAAAGGGTGGCTATGTTTAAGAAGATATTGTCACCATTTTAAATTGATACATACACTGTACAGCTGACGTGATATAATTTCCAATTTAGTCTTTGTGATACTAAATCCTATTTATAAAAACCCTGTGACTTAATTACCATAAATTTTGACTTTTGAACTAATTACATGTATAGAAAACATTTTCTCAGGCAATCTTTTTTATAACCAAACGACACTAGAACATCACACTTAGTAAAGAAGTCTGTAATGTCTTGATGACAGGCAACTTCCTGGTATATTTTCTTTTACATCCGTTGTTGTAATAATTGCTTCAGTTATATGAAAATTAAGTTAGGGGTGGGGCATTAATTTCTGTCCAGATTAATTGCCTTGCTCATTTTATTTTTATATCATGGTCTTGATGTGTCGTGTTCGCAAAGTAAGATCTGCTCATTGGTACATTGTATATTGATTAGTAGTTACATATAATACTACGAGTCAAACCTAATTGTTTCATGATTGATGTTTCAAACCCATAAATTCTTTGCTTTTAATTAAATTTTGTCAGAATTGATATAATTTGCTACTGTCTTATTTTTTTTCTTCGAATTCAACAAATGAAATTCCATCAGAACGCTACAATTCCATTAGCCAGGAAAGCACCTACTATGCAGTTTACAGTTTGGCATAGTCCACTAAACCTGCTTATAATATTAGGCTTTAAAAAAATGATAATAAAAAACTAGTAATATAAGCAGGTTTAGCGGAAAAAGTTTGACTAGGACTTTTATCAACTTGAAATATTCATCCTGACAGTGTTAAAATAAAACAATGGTTTCACATATCTGGTGAATACTGGACACGTTTTGGACACAAGTTTCATATAGGTTGGTCCAAAATGAATGTCCCAAGAGAGAAGCCATATGTTTCAAGATGAAGAAAAACTAGAGTACCCGGAGAAAAACCAAAGTAACCTAAATTCTGTAAATTTGTATCTAGCAGCTGCCACATGTATTGATATACGATACTCGCAACCTGGAGGTGGAACACCATTGCTAGAATGCAGAGAAAATTTGGGAATGGGCTCGAGAGATCTGGAGAATGTCAGATTTCGATATACCGTTATCACTGTAATTGACCCAATAAGTACCCCTCATGAGCTGTTTTGTGATCTTGCCTCTAATTAAACGCACGTGCACTGTTTGAAGGTAAATCCAATGTAGCTTATATGCACTGGTTGTAGTTTACTTAGTTTCTTTTAATTTGCAAATTGATTGATCTATAGCTTACGTTTGTGAAATGTTGTTAGACGGCCAAATAGGTGTATATAATTATACTTTATATATACTTAAATATTTTATTTAGTCCATCATTTTTGCAATATAGGTAATGCCCTGGGCACTTATTGAGTCAAATACAGCATTTAGCTTCACAGAACAGCGCACAAAGAAAATTAAAATGTTCATCTCATATAATATGGTTTATTAAACCTTAACAAAAAAACAGACACCATATTTATGGCACAACAACAAAATAAAATGTAATATTGTGAATTGTTTTACATCCACTGTATAAAACAAGCCAATAATACAGTAACCACATGATGATAGACAAATACCAGCACAAACGTTTATATACGAAACAAGTTTCTGAAAACAAATGTAAATAATGACAGGTAAATGTCTCTTGATCATTATACATATAGCTTTATATGAATTTGAATATTTTGTATTCGAACTGAAACCATGCATGTACAAGATTAGTTTCAGAAAAAAAAATAGATTGCCATTATCAAATATTGATATATCAGTATCAAATGGGAATAAAAGGCATAATTACAATATTAAAACCAAACTGATGTCAAAATAACATCCATTTACAACAAACTGATTTTTTTCAGGAATGTGGGGGATAACATAAATCAGTAATTTATATACAAAAGATACGTTTGGATCCAATGTGCAAATTAATTTTTGCTAGGTTATATTATTCAAATGTTCTTCCTCCTCTATCTAAGGATATTAAATAATAAGAAAAAATGGTACATATCTTCAAAAAATTAGTGCAGGAAAAAATGCAAATTATCCATTTCTCATGGAGTGATCAAAAACATTCATATATTTTAACTCTCAAGACTGATTACGAGAATATTGAAACATGCAGTCTAATCCTGTGGTGGCGTTGGTGGTGGGGATGGAGTCGAGCTATCGTCTTTTAGGAAAGGAGGAAAGATATCGACATTCATGGTTTCATTGGTCACTGAAGAACTGAAGTTGGGTACTGCTGCTGTTGAATTCATGTTTGTTGGAGTGCCTTACCACATCATTGGATACTTATATGGCACTGGTTGTACTGGTATATTCCCTGCCAGTGAGTCTATGGATAGTTAGGATACATCATTGGGGATTGCACCGGAGAATATGTCGGTTGAGGACTACTGAAATCCAAAGTGGGAAGTGTACGAGCAGAAGCATCAGATTTTGGAATCATTATCATCTACGGGTAGTTTATATTTGGTTGACAACATTTTTTCGCGAGTTTTCATTCAATTCGTCAATACATCTGCACCGATTGTTTTGATATTTTCAGTAATTTCCCATTTGTGGCTAGTTTAATGAATCTTTTTTTATAAATTTTTTTTTAAATGCTGATTTCCATCTTTTCCTTTGTATTTTAATGCGAATGCTGTCTGCAATCTCGGTTTCATCATTTTAAAGCAATTTGTTGTTTTTGTCTGCAAAATGTTATAATATTTTATAAGTTTTAGAACTTTAATTGATTATTTGCAAAATATAAAAACAATGAAACACATATTCGACAATTTCATGTTGTCAATTTAACATATTTCACGTACCTCTTGGATCTCGGCCTTATGCTCCCGATGTTTAGCCAATAGTCCACAGGTAGAAAACCCTTCACATTTGTCAAATGCGCATGACTGCCCACCACGATTCCACGTGATTTTGTTACCTTTTCTGTGGCACTTATCACAGAGTCTTGGTTAAAACACCACCAGGAACAGGGAGAGGCTCCAGTGTGTCCGTACAGCAAATCATGTCTTTTAAATCATTCTTCTTTTTGACAAGTAGGATCGTGAGAGATTCTCTCTCATCTTTCAATCGCGAGAGTTCATTTTCCATATAAGATGACTTGGAACTCGGGTCTTCAGACACCTGAGACTAGTTAGGCCTATCGGAGTTCGTACTGTCAGAAACATGGCTTTGAAAGTCTAATCTTTTCGGTCTTTTCGAAGTTAGCTCAGAGCTTGAAAAACTTTCGGCTGATTCCCGCGACTCCTCTAGGATTTTGGCTTTACTTTCAGGCGTCTGTAATTTTATTATTCTGTCGCATAACATGCGCTTATACACTTCAGATAAATTCATATTCTTCACTTCAGTTGGTCTCAAAGACAGTAAAGGCGATTCACTTGTTACAGCATGTTTGAATAATTCTTCTTTAAAAACTATAAGCCTGGATCAATAGACTTGATAAACTCCTCGCCTAGACTGACACCTGCCATGTTGTTTCGTTCGCCTAAAAAGTTCTAAATATAGTCCGAGTACACACCGAAAAACTACTGCAGCTGTGCGACAACTACTACACAATATTCATCAACAGTTAGGCAGTCTCGACAGTAAAGTAGATCACGCAAACACTGTCAAAAGCGACCAAATCGGGGAATCTTCCGAATTTCCTTTCAAACTGTGGTTCTTATTACCTCTTTGGCGTTCGCCTAAAAAGTTCTTAAAACATCCAACACATTTAACAGTTTAACAGCTACGCAACCTGATTTGCACAATCAGCCATATCGTTTCTTCCGTGAAGTACAATAAAGGTTTGAAAAAAATGTTGCTATATGTTAAAAAAAAATTGCTTCTGTGTTGTGGGGAAATTAAATTGCCTCCTGAAAGCTGACAAAAAGAGAATTGTGCTGACCATTAACTAAAGGGATACACTTTTATAGTAACAGTAGCACATGCATGCACAGTTTTGCCTTTAAGAAGGACTTAACTCTCTGCCATTCCTGATAGCAACAGTTATATATAGAAAACTTACATTTATCACACAAGTGCAGTCTTAGTCTGTCGAAACGTTTGGTTGGATCTTCAAAATTTCTGTATCTAAGGATTGAAAAGGTTTCATCCATCTTAATTGGAAGTCCCTCAACAAGTGAACCATCAGGAAAAAAACCAGTTACATCTGATCGCCTGATTTAAACTTCTTACGAAATAATCTGTTCTGTTGGACAAACTTCTCATATGCTGCCAGTCTAATTTCTTCTGATGTATATGTTGTTGTCGAAAAGGGGCCAACGACAACAAAACCTCCACACGAAGATAAACTAGTTGCACTGATTCTACAAAATCTTCCTGTTTTGAAATGTCTGTGGCCGACGGTCATCTGTAATAATACAAATATGTTGTAAGAAGCTTAAACCATACTTTTGATCAACGAATATTTCATTATAAATCGATATCTACCAACCTCAATGATTTTTGTTGTTGAGTAATACTAACCAAAGTTGTGCTGCATTCTCGAGGAGATGTAGTTGTCCTTTTTTGTTTCCTTGCTGACGTCGATCGTTGGACCGTAATGTAAGCTGTCGTTTATAAGATTCAAATACGCCATATCTTGAATTCTCTTGCACTGAAAAAATATTTAAATGATAGTGGGTCTAGCATGAGTGTGTAATATGAAATTCATTAAACGAGTTCAATAACTAATATACCACGAGCCTTTAGGAGAGTAGCATATCGAATTATTATTAGTTTAATATATTTTATATAGTTTAATATATTTTATATAACAGTGTTCTGTATGACACTAAATACATGTTGTTATTAGATAAGGGAGATAACTCCTATAGCTATATTATCAATATATTCTAAATCTAGGTCATATTATTGATTTAGGTTATAGAACTTTCTAGAATAATATCATGGATAAACATACATGTTTGTAAACATGTTGATTATAAGTAGGGATCTAGAATGATCTGTTTCCAGAAAGTTCTGTGTGTTTATTTATTTACTGTTTTTAGTTAGATATTTCTAGAAGTAGAAGGTTCTCCAATACTCATAAATAAGGGTTTAGCTATATATACTCCAGCTGTCCAAGGCTTATCAGAACTGTAATGAGTCATGTAATTAGACATATCAAGAATTGTACAGCGCCATATAAGATTCTATTGGACTTTATCTGTGGTTTATTATCAACACTTTGTGTGGATTTATTCATATTGCCTGGAACTTTACAAATCATCTGTGGACATTCATTTGTGATATTTGTTAATTTGAAACCTGGAAGGATCAAGGATTAAACCAGGACATTCGCATACAGATAAGTAACACTTTAAATCATCTTATTACCACCACCAATTACTTTAGATATTGTAAACCATCTCTGTATAATATTGTATATATAATTAAATTTCGTTTTGAATTTAGCTGCTGGTTTCTCATTTCTGTTATTCATTCATGTAACAATAGTCACGAGTGAAAGATTTTTTATCACATAATAAAGCGTTAATGAAAATATACATAAAGCATGGAATTTATTTTCTATATTAAAGTGGCGAGATCAGGTTTTTGGAACGTTTACGTCCATTGCAACAACCGCGTGACGTCATATTCAAAAATTAAACGAGGTTACATGAACATAAAGCCAATAGTAATGCGAAAGTAGAATCAGTTGTAATAATTCTATTTCCCTTCGTGTATGCATAAAATTACAAAAGATAAAGAAGCATGGCCACTTGATATGCTGAATTATGATATAAACTTTTGTTGGGTTACATATATATGCATAATGATGTCACGTTATTGATGACGTCATCCAGTTAGTTGGTCGTTTATAGTAAGCATTACCTCCTGAAATGCTCATAAATGGACGAAAGCGCTTGCAATATATATTTTTTTTTCAAATATTTCTTATATATTTTCACATCTTTAAGTCTCATACTATTTATACGATATATATATTATTATGTATTCCAGAGCTTGGTGGACAGGAAATGCAGTCATCCATGTTGACAAATGCATTATTGCCTTTACTGTGTCTGACCTACACAAGCAATATTTCTTCACGTGAATTTCACGTGAACCAAGGCAAAAAAGTGAAATTCACGTGAATATTCATGTGAATTTAAAGTGAAGAAGTTATGTCGGTATTGAAATGATAAGTTTTAAAGTTTTAAAAAGCACTGATTAACAATTTATTTTGAATCACTTTCAAATGTCAAAGGTTGAATGCTGAAAGTCTCGTCTTTTCCATTGATGGCATTTGAAGCACTTGCATCACTTAGTACTCATCCCATAACTTGCTAAAACAGTTTCAATTTGTGTAGGTCTTTCAACTCTTCAGGATATTTGCCTGGGCCAGTTTGTTTTCCGTAAAATCAAAATAAGAAATAAGAATAAAATTGGTGTATGTAAAGCTGCAGCTGTATTGCTCACCTGGATATTACATGATTTACATTCATTATGGCAGAGCATATGGGAATGGCAAATAATACACTGAAAAATGCCAATTGCATATTCGTCTTTGTATAATAACAGAGTTAGCTCCCTTGTCGGTAGGTACCCATTGTGACATCATTATTTTGTGGGTATAGTTCACATATTGTTATCTTTGAAAAGTATGACATTGGTAACGACTGCAAACAGATGACGTCACAATCAATTCCTAACTTTGTTTGTTTGTTTGATTAATGAACGTCCTATTAACATGAATATATAACAGTCTTACAAAACACGCACCTCGCACAAACATACATGCAACACACCGCATACATGGGAGGCCGTCCTTACATGACCCTGGCTGTTCATAAGACGTTAATTAATAAAACGAATAAACCAACCTCTAAACAATAGAACAGCCAATCCTTAAACACTATCTTTTGTTTTGATGCGGTCAAGGTATACGCGTATCACATCTTCACGCATGGTCGCACACTCCTACAGATATACGGAGTGAAGCATATGTGTGCACATGTGGTTACGTAATGATATATGATCTTTGAACTATTTCTCTCGCTAACCCAGCCCCTTACCTCTCCTAGCACCAGCTGTAGATGAATATGTATGTCTTATCGCAGTATGAATTTGTGTGTGTTAGTCTATAAATATGTATGAGAATAATGTTAAATTAATGGAGGAAAGAACTCATGTTTTAAAAAGGAATATAAATTAAGTTATATAATATTCTGGCTATATTTACATGTTACACTGATTATGTGTGTGTTAGTCTATAAATATGTATGAGAATAATGTTAAATTAATGGAGGAAAGTACTCATGTTTTAAAAAGGAATATAAGTTAAGTTATATATTATTCTGGCTATATTTGCATGTTACACTATAATCAGAAACTCATAATGTATAACATGTGTTGAGACTATATATAACATTATTTTTATGTTTTACGTGTGTACATGTATGTTTGGATAAAATCAGGAAAATATATGAAAAAAAATATCATATATAGTGAAAAAAAACCGCCTTGAAATAAAAGTATAATAATAAAATGTTAAAAATCAGGCACCGACGGTGAGATTTGAGAGATCAGCACTTACCACGACACTACACAGAACTTAATTGAGACGGCTAACATTTGTTAAATAATGAAATACAGTTCACAGTAAAATGTTATCAACTTCAACTGATATTGAATGCTGCTGAATAAACTTACAGAATGATCCTTAACTACCTTATATTGTTTCTGGGTGCAAACTATTTCTATAGGTACCTCAAATGTGTGGTTATTCTTCAAAACACCAACCTGGTGTTTTTTTTTAACTCAGCTGGCCCGAAGGGCCGGTGAGCTTATGTCATGGCGCGGCGTCCGTCGTCCGTCCGTCCGTCCGTCCGTCCGTCAACATTTCCTTTAAATCGCTACTAGTCATAGAGTTCTGCATGGATTGTAACCAAATTTGGCCACAAACATCCTTGGGGGAGGAGGAACAGAACTTGTATAAATTTTGACTCTGTCCCCCCCCCCCCGGGGGGCAGGAGGGGCGGGGCCCAATAGGGGAAATAGAGGTAAATCCTATAAATCGCTACTTGTCCTAGAGTTCTGCATGGATTGTAACCAAATTTGACCACAAACATCCTTGGGGGAGGGGAATCAGAACTTGTATAAATTCTGGCTCTGGTCCCCCAGGGGCAGGAGGGGCGGGGCCCAATAGGGGTAATAGAGGTCAATCCTTTAAATCGCTACTTGTCCTAGAGTTCGGCATGGATTGTAACCAAAATTAGCCACAAACATCCTTGGAGGAAGGGGAACAGAACTTGTGTAAATTTTGACTCTGGTCCCCCGGGGGCAGGAGGGGCGGGGCCCAATATGGGTAATAGAGGTAAATCCTTTAAATCGCTACTAGTCATAGAGTTTTGAATGGAATGTAACCAAATTTGGCCACAAACATCCTTGGGGGAGGGGGAACAGACCTTGTATAAATTTTGGCTCTGACCCCCCGGGGGCAGGAAGGGCGAGGCCAAATAGGGGAAATAGAGGTAAATCCTTTAAATCTCTACTTGTCCTAGAGCTCTACATGAATTGTAACCAAATTTGGCCACAAACATCCTTGGGGGAAGGGGAACAGAACTTGTATAAATTTTGGCTCTGTTCCCCTGGGGCAGGAGGGGCGGGGCCCAATAGGGGAAATAGAGGTAAATCCTTTAAATCTCTACTTGTCCTAGAGCTCTACATGAATTGTAACCAAATTTGGCCACAAACATCCTTCTGGGAAGGGGGAACAGCAACTTGTATAAATTTTGGCTCTGATCCCCCAGTTAATTGGGGCAGGAGGGGCGGGGCCCAATAGGGGAAATAGAGGTAAATCCTTTAAATCGCTACTAGTCATAGAGTTCTGAATGGAATGTAAACAAATTTGGCCACAAACATCCTTTGGGGAAGGGGAACAGAACTTGTATAAATTTTGGCTCTGGTCCCCCCCCCCCGGGGGCAGGAGGGGCGGGGCCCAATAGGGGAAATAGAGGTAAATCCTATAAATCGCTACTTGTCCTAGAGTTCTGCATGGATTGTAACCAAATTTGACCACAAACATCCTTGGGGGAGGGAATCAGAACTTGTATAAATTCTGGCTCTGGTCCCCCAGGGGCAGGAGGGGCGGGGCCCAATAGGGGTAATAGAGGTCAATCCTTTAAATCGCTACTTGTCCTAGAGTTCGGCATGGATTGTAACCAAAATTAGCCACAAACATCCTTGGAGGAAGGGGAACAGAACTTGTGTAAATTTTGACTCTGGTCCCCCGGGGGCAGGAGGGGCGGGGCCCAATATGGGTAATAGAGGTAAATCCTTTAAATCGCTACTAGTCATAGAGTTTTGAATGGAATGTAACCAAATTTGGCCACAAACATCCTTGGGGGAGGGGGAACAGACCTTGTATAAATTTTGGCTCTGACCCCCCGGGGGCAGGAAGGGCGAGGCCAAATAGGGGAAATAGAGGTAAATCCTTTAAATCTCTACTTGTCCTAGAGCTCTACATGAATTGTAACCAAATTTGGCCACAAACATCCTTGGGGGAAGGGGAACAGAACTTGTATAAATTTTGGCTCTGTTCCCCAGGGGCAGGAGGGGCGGGGCCCAATAGGGGAAATAGAGGTAAATCCTTTAAATCTCTACTTGTCCTAGAGCTCTACATGAATTGTAACCAAATTTGGCCACAAACATCCTTCTGGGAAGGGGAACAGAACTTGTATAAATTTTGGCTCTGATCCCCCAGGGGCAGGAGGGGCGGGGCCCAATAGGGGAAATAGAGGTAAATCCTTTAAATCGCTACTAGTCATAGAGTTCTGAATGGAATGTAAACAAATTTGGCCACAAACATCCTTTGGGGAAGGGGAACAGAACTTGTATAAATTTTGGCTCTGGTCCCCCCCCCCGGGGGCAGGAGGGGCGGGGCCCAATAGGGGAAATAGAGGTAAATCCTATAAATCGCTACTTGTCCTAGAGTTCTGCATGGATTGTAACCAAATTTGACCACAAACATCCTTGGGGGAGGGGAATCAGAACTTGTATAAATTTTGGCTCTGGTCCCCCAGGGGCAGGAGGGGCGGGGCCCAATAGGGGTAATAGAGGTCAATCCTTTAAATCGCTACTTGTCCTAGAGTTCGGCATGGATTGTAACCAAAATTAGCCACAAACATCCTTGGAGGAAGGGGAACAGAACTTGTGTAAAATTTTGACTCTGGTCCCCCGGGGGCAGGAGGGGCGGGGCCCAATATGGGTAATAGAGGTAAATCCTTTAAATCTCTACTTGTCCTAGAGCTCTACATGAATTGTAACCAAATTTGGCCACAAACATCCTTGGGGGAAGGGGAACAGAACTTGTATAAATTTTGACTCTGGCCCACCGAGGGCAGGACGGGTGGGGCCCAATAGGGGAAATAGAGGTAAATCCTATAAATCACTTCTTGTCCTAGAGTTTTGCTTGGATTGTGACCAAATTTGGCCATAAACATCCTTGGGGGAAGGGGAACAGAACTTGTATAAATTTTGGCTCTGACCCCCTGGGGGCGGGAGGGGTGGGGCCCAATAGGGGATTTAGAGGTTTTTAATATTAAAATTCCTTCAGAAAAGAAACAAGGAACCTGTATTCAGAACATTACTTGGCATTACAAACCAGGTGAGCGATACAGGCCCTCTGGGCCTCTTGGTTTTTTTTTTTTTTTTTTTTTTTTTGGGGGGGGGGGGTTAAAAAGCTAGTTCAAGCAAACTTCCGGAACTGCGTTAACATAAATCCGGTAAAACCATATCCGGTCTTTTACCAATGGTTTTACCATCGATAATTGGTTTTGCCGATAAAAACTAATCCACGTGTTTATATCAGGCTGTAATTGTCACAATCTGATTGAAATACAGATCCTTATTATCACTACGTTTAATATGAGCAATCTGATTAAAATACAGATCCTTATTATCACTACGTTTAATATGAGGATCTGACGACATCCCATTAGGGGTCATGTTAAACGTAGTGATAATAAGGATCTGTATTTTAATCAGATTGCATGTACATGAAGCCCTCACCAGATTTTTTGAATAGTTTGAATAGGCATGTTTGCATCATATATTAAAAAAAATGCCGCCGGTGATGAGAATCGAAGGATCAGAAGATCTGTACGTTCACACTAAGACATATTCCTGCTTATTTATATATACAGTGAATTTTTTTATAAGAAAAGATAACAGTGTTATTTTAATCATTTATCTTTAATAGCAAATATTTGATGATGCATGATTTAGTATTTACTAATAGGAAAAAAATCTTTTGTAGATGTAATGTGCATGTAGCTGTTGTTTCGACATGAAGAAAAGTGAAAAAAAAATTATAAGATCACATTGATCACAAATCACAAAGTTTTTTGTTGTTCTTTAATAACCTGGTGTACGATAATCTTTGTTTGTTTGTTATTTTATTGATTTTTTTTTTGCCGAAATGCTCGAACATCGGCGAAGACACCCCTCAGGGCGATGGGTTGGATCTCGCAGAGAGGATGCAGGCCCGTACGTGTTAGTTGATACGGAGGAAATACCAGTTTTTATTTCATAACATTACAATGGAAAATCAAAGTTATGTTATGAGAAAATGTACAACAGTATCTTTTTTTATATTATATCTTTTGATCGAGCCTACTGCATCTTAAAATTGTAAAATCACGTAAACTTGTATGTTGGTCCTGACACCTCGTGGGCAGGAGGGGCGGGGCCTTATAGGGGAAATAGAGGTAAATCTTATAAATTGCTACTTGTCCTTTGAGGAAGGGAAGGGAAGGGAAGGGAACAGTACTTGTATAAATTTTGGCTCTGACCCCCCGGGGGTAGGAGGGGCGGGGCCCAATAGGGGAAATAGAGGCAAAATATTTAAATTGCTACTAGTCATAGAGTTTTGCATGGATTGTAACCAAATTTAGCCAGAAACAACCTTTGGGGAAGGGGAACAGAGTATGTGTAAGTTTTGGCTTTGACCCCCCAGGGATAGGAGGGGCGGGGCCCAATAGAGAAAATAGAGGCAAAATATTTAAAATGCTACTAGTCCTAGATTTCTGCATGGATTGTAAGCAAATTTAGTCAGAAACAACCTTGGGGGATGTGGAATAGAGGGTGTATAAATTATTGGCTCTGATAATTGGGTAAATAGAGATAAGTCCTTAAAATCGCTACTTGTCTTAGAGTTATGCATGGGTTGTAACCAAATTTAGCCAGAAACATCCTTAGGGGAATTGAAACATAGTTTGTACAAATTTTGGCTTTGACCTCTTGAGCGGAAAGAATGGGTCCCGGTAGGGAAATTAGAGGTAAATCTTAAATTCCTAAAGAAAAGAAAAGTGATCCTGAACACTATTTTGCGTTACATTACCAGGTTAGCGATATAATTATTTCAATTATTTTCTTCGTCATCTTTAGTTGTGATTTTATTTATGTGATGTCACATTTAATTCAAAATATCTATTTGTGATTACAAAATGAAATATCTATGTTGCTTGTTAAAATTTAAAAAAAAATGGACCATTAAGTGACTTAACACTGAACCTTCAGCACATGGTGCCATGTCTCAGCCATCTGAGCTACACAAACTTCATACCTTAACATATTCTGACACCAATTCATACGCAGTCTGAATGATATTGAATTAAAATATTTTATCAGTCACATTTGTCTCATGTTTCGGTACTAGCGCATCGGAGGACCACCTTTAGGAATAGTATTAAAGGTGCATTTTACTACGCTGAATAAAATGAACCATAGTAAAAATTGGTCCTCTGATGCGCTCTATGTAAACAATTGCATTTTAGTAAAAGTCACAAATCGCACGATGATGCATATTTGTGGTCATTTAATGAATTATCTACTGCAGTTGAAAAATTACTTTATCCCAAGTCAAATCATTTATAGATCAGATGTGAAGTATATGTATTTAGAACCTTCATATTGTGATATATATTTTTTGGATTTTGAAAACGGTCACTTTTGGGTCGAAACGGGCCGACATGCGCCATGCCTCTTACAGTCACACGGTTAACTTCCTGACCTGATAGATTTCACTGACGAGTTTTTGTTCGTATCACATATAAAGAGCTAATAATGTGTAATACACTCGGACTCCTTTATGTAGATCTTGTATTATTATCATCTTCCAGCAAGAGTCAATATTTGAATGAATAATACATCTAATGCACAGCTGACCGTTATACATATTCTAATAGCATTAACAAAGAAAGAGAGTATGTCATGTAACACGGTATATATAAGTATACTTTACACGGTGAAGGCAGACCAGATTTTAGTGCAGGTAAAGATGGATGTCTCTTTTGTCCCGCCACCTGATCCACACTTAGCCGACTACATCGTTATCACCATCTTCCTCTGTATCTGTTTGGGGATCGGTTTTTACTATGGTTACTATACCAACAAAAACCCGTCAATGGAAAACTACTTTTTCGGGAACCGGCGCCTTCAAATAATACCAGTGGCCATGTCTAATTTTGTGACGTCTATTTCTGCGATCGGAATACTGGGAGTTCCTGCTGATATTTATGTGTACGGAATTAGGATTATCTTTGCCGGTATTGCGTATTGCATTTCGATGATTATCGCAAGTTTGACAATAATCCCTCTTCTTTATCCCATGCAATTGTCAAGTACATATGAGGTAAGACTAATTCTCAAAATGTTTTACTCCCTTTATATCGTTTGGAAAAGTCAAAATTAGAAACATAATCTGAAATGTCCATGGCGTCACATGACTTTCAACAACCATATGAGTATTTCCGCATGAGAAAATAAAATACCTGTAAATTAAACTTGCATTAACGCCCATATGCTTGAGTAACATAGCCTATAAATATTTATCCTTTCTCTTTTTCTGTCATTTTATCTTTTAACATTGCAATATTTCGAATGGTAGAAAATCTGTCGCTCCATACAAAATTTCTAGAATATATACATATATATTATAAGTGTGTATTATAACTTATGAATTGAGCGATGTGTCTAATTTCGTTAAGTATCTAGAAATGAGGTTTAAGTCTAAAGGCGTTCGGACACTTGGAGTAGTGATCGGGATACTTCAGACGGTAAGTTGCTATGCAGACGGAGAGAAAAATAAAATTAATAATTTATAAATCAGTAATTGGACGAATGTCTAGACGAGTTATTAAGGTCATTTCCTTTCTTACGACCATTATTAGAATGGCGGTGTTATTTTATTTAAATGACAAAATAATAGCATACAATTGAAGTTTTACCAAATATCCAAAATGGTTTTCCAAGTAAATGAGGACGTCACATCAGAATATGTCAAAAATAGTAACATTTTAATGATTGTGCATTGCCAGGTGTTTTATATGGGTATTACACTATTTGCTCCAGCCTTGGCCCTTCAAACAGGTAAGAACTGAACATAGGCATTATAACTATCCCTTTGCGGAATGCTTTCAAAACATATTTCACTCGTGTCAGATATTTAATCAAAGACAAATATAGTTGATGCTCATACGGAAGTAAGATTCCTGTATTCACTGATTTTTTTCTTTTTGTGTACATCCGCTATGCGCAGATTCCAACTGCGACCATAAACAAACATTCCAACTGCGCACGAGATATAAGAAGTCACAGTCCTATCCCGTTTACCAGATTTCACCATGATTAAGTGACACCAACCATTTAAAAACATACACTAAGAGATACCTGTCAGCGATATTCTACTACAAATTATCAACATTGACTTTAGACAGTGCTTAACAGATTTGTTTTGTGTAAACTTCAAGCGGCGTGTCATTCAAACTCTTGCATCGGTCACGATATTCCAAGCATCTGATCAACTTTGGAAACTTCCATATATGTAACAATACAATGGAAATAAAGTTTACATTGTCATTCAAAGTAAGTGACGAAATGGATAACTATTTGTATAATGTGACTGGTTGGGGTGCTTCATTGATATAGCACTATAAAAAGGACAAGGATTCCACTATACAAGACGACACAACATGCACCGCGTTCTACATACACGGGATGCCGTTCTGATATGACCCTGGCTGTTAATAGGGCGTTTGGTTGTCTGTTTGATAAATTAACGTCCTATATTTCATCAAACAAATATTTTTTGTACCGGCCAAACACATATAAATTATTATATAACCGCTATCTGGATTATATTCGATTCATTTCACATCAAGCAGCACTTTCGTTTACTAACACCTGTTACCATAGGCCGCATTTGCTGCGGTTCTAATAAATATTCATAAAATTACCCACCCTTTCGCAAAAAAAAAAAATTAAAATAAACAATATCATTTTGACTGCCTGAGATCTTTATCTGATGTACCCCAGAGAGGCAATCTAGCATGACACCACATGCACAGAGACAGAACAGTGTTTTAGCGGACGACTATTTTCAACGATCAAACACGTCTATCGTATCAATATCAATAAAATATTAAATAAACTTCTATAAAACAAAGACCACAATTAACAAAGTCCAAAGTAATTTCGAATTTAAAGTACTGATGAAGTAAAGGAAAGTATTAAATAATGTTTATACTTATTGTTACTTTTTTTCCTTTGCTTGGCTTGGATATATCTGGGTTTCTATAATCGTTGTCTTTTTGTGACAGTGGCTGATATACCTCTGTGGGTTTCAATCGTCGTGATCGGATTCATTTGTACTATATACACAACAATTGTAAGTATTAACATTATGCATGAGTTTTCTCGTGTGTTTTAGCCAAAACTAGTTTATCCCATGCAAATCTTTAATTAATAAGTTCAACATTTACAATCTGTTTTTAGTTCTTACTTGCCTTTTTTCTTATCCTAACTCTTTAGATTGTAATCGTTGTTTATATCCTTATATTAAAACTTGACTTGTGGTTTGGCCCTAAATGACCTTAGTTGTCGATGGGCCGTAAAACTCAAACAAACAATACATGATAATAAACAAGTTTATATGGGCACAATACGTATCGTATTTTCTGGTTTGTTACTTAATATGGTTCTTAGTTTCCCTAAACATCAGAGATGGGTACATATTGTTAGTACATTTGCTATTGTTTACTAATGTCGAGTTATTATTTATCGTGGGCGTAAAAATTACAAGTGCTTTTCACAAAAACAAATGGTAGGACAAAAATAGAAACACGCCAGCTTAACTACAAATAATCTAATATTGATTGCATATTCGTATGTGGATAGCCCTCGATATTACTGTGATGCTGTATCTTGGGAATGAAAAGAGCGTTGTGTGGACGGACGTATTTCAGTGTGACGTCATGATATTATATCTGTATTTACAGGCAGGTATTATTGTGTTGTGTGGACGAACGTATTTCAGTGTGACGTCATGATATTATATCTGTATTTACAGGCAGGTATTAATAGTGTTGTGGGGACGGACGTATTTCACTGAAGTCGTGATACTATATCTATATTTACAGGGAGGTAATAAGAGTGTTATGAGGACGGACGTATTTCAGTGTGACGTCATTTTATTATATCTATATTTACAGGGAGGTATTCAGAGTGTTGTTTGGACGGACGTATTTCAGTGTGACGTCATGATATTATATCTGTATTTACAGGCAGGTATTAATAGTGTTGTGTGGACGAACGTATTTCACTGACGTCATAATACTATATCTATATTTACAGGGAGGTAAAAAGAGTGTTTATGAGGACGGACGTATTTCAGTGTTACAGGGAGGTATTCAGAGTGTTTGTTTGAAGGGACGTATTTCAGTGTGGCGTCATGATATTATATCTATATTTACAGGGAGGTATTAAAAGTGTTGTTTGGACGGACGTATTTCAGTGTGGCGTCATGATATTAAATCTTTATTTACAGGGAGGTAATAAGAGTGTTATGAGGACGGACGTATTTCAGTGTGACGTCATTTTATTATATCTATATTTACAGGGAGGTATTCAGAGTGTTGTTTGGACGGACGTATTTCAGTGTGACGTCATGATATTATATCTGTATTTACAGGCAGGTATTAATAGTGTTGTGTGGACGAACGTATTTCACTGACGTCATAATACTATATCTATATTTACAGGGAGGTAAAAAGAGTGTTATGAGGACGGACGTATTTCAGTGTTACAGGGAGGTATTCAGAGTGTTGTTTGAAGGGACGTATTTCAGTGTGGCGTCATGATATTATATCTATATTTACAGGGAGGTATTAAAAGTGTTGTTTGGACGGACGTATTTCAGTGTGGCGTCATGATATTAAATCTTTATTTACAGGGAGGTAATAAGAGTGTTATGAGGACGGACGTATTTCAGTGTGACGTCATTTTATTATATCTATATTTACAGGGAGGTATTCAGAGTGTTGTTTGGACGGACGTATTTCAGTGTGGCGTCATGATATTATATCTATATTTACAGGGAGGTATTAAAAGTGTTGTGTGGACGGACGTATTTCAGTGTGGCGTCATGTTTATTGGTTTAGTATCAGTTCTTATTAAGGTAAGGATACTTATTTTGGTGTAGGTTAATATCATGTGTTACACATATTTCTAGTTTTGGAAGGTTTATGTTAGTTTAGCAAATCTACGTCGAATATATGACGTCATATATGAAGAACGTGTTCGCGGAAAATTTTAAAAGCAGCAGTCATTGGCCATACTAAATTACTGGCTAAGATATCAATACACCACAACGTAATATGTTTATTTCAAAAATAGGTAAAACACCAATATTAATGCTTTAATAGTTTCTAACGGAGTTAATCAATTTCGATTTTAAGCATTATACGCAATAAAATTTTGGTTTATAATGTAAAGTATAGAGACACAGAAACGAACGGACATTTTTTTCATAGACCCATAATGAGAATAAAGCTTAATGAAATTAAAAATATAGGATCTTACATGAGTTTTCATTTCATATGAAATTTTATGAAACGGGTCTAAGAAGTTTGAATTTTAATATTAAACAAGAGGCCCAGAGGGCCTGTATCGCTCACCTGGTTTGTTATGCCAAGTAATGATCTGAATACAGGTTCATTGTTTCTTTTCTGAAGGAATTTTAATATTAACCTCTAAATCCCCTATTGGGCC
The DNA here is from genome assembly GCF_041381155.1 of Argopecten irradians. NCBI lineage: Eukaryota > Metazoa > Mollusca > Bivalvia > Pectinida > Pectinidae > Argopecten > Argopecten irradians. The sequence goes on from NC_091147.1 coordinate 4,835,867, forward strand.
CTATTTATAGGATTTACCTCTATTTCCCCTATTGGGCCCCACCCGTCCTGCCCCCGGGGTGGCAGAGCCAAAATTTATAAAGTTCTGTTCCCCTTCTCCCAAGGATGTTTGTGGCCAAATTTGGTTACAATCCATGTAGAACTCTATGACAAGTAGCGATTTAAAGGATTTACCTCTATTTCCCTATTGGGCCCCGCCCCTCCTGCTCCCGGGTGGTCAGAGCCAAAATTTATACAGGTTCTGTTTCCCTTCCCCAAAGGATGTTTGTGGCCAAATTTGGTTACAATTCATGTAGAACTCTATGACTAGTAGCGATTTAAAGGAATTACCTCTATTTCCACTATTAGGCCCCGCCCTTCCTGCCCCCGGGGGACCAGAGCCAAAATTTATACAAGTTCTGTTCCCCTTCCCCCAAGGATGTTTGTGGTTTAAATTTGGTTACATTCCATTCAGAACTCTATGACTAGTAGCAATTTAAAAGATTTACCTCTATTTCCCTTATTGGGCCCCGCCCCTCCTGCCCCCGGGGGACCAGAACCAAAATTTATACAAGTTCTGTTCCCCTTCCCCCAAGGATGTCTGTGGCTAATTTTGGTTACAATCCATGCAGAACTCTAGGACAAGTAGCGATTTAAAGGATTTAGCTCTATTATCCCTATTGGGCCACGCCCCTCCAGCCCCCGGGGGGCCAGAGCCAAAATTTTATACAAGTTCTGTTCCCCTTCCCCTAAGGATGTTTGTGGCTAAATTTGGTTACATTCCATTCAGAACTCTATGACTAGTAGCGATTTAAAGAATTTACCTCTATTATCCCTATTGGGCCCCGCCCCTCCAGCCCCCTGGGGGGCAAGAGCCAAAATTTATACAAGTTCTGTTCCCATTCCCCCAAGGATGTTTGTGGCTAATTTTGGTTACAATCCATGTAGAACTCTATGACAAGTAGCGATTTAAAGGATTTACCTCTATTTCCCCTATTGGGCCCAGCCCCTCCTGCCCCCAGGGGGTCAGAGCCAAAATTTATACAAGTTTTGTTTCCCTTCCCCCAAGGATGTTTGTGGCCAAATTTGGTTACAATTCATGTAGAACTCTATGACTAGTAGCGATTTAAAGGATTAACCTCTATTTCCCCTATTGGGCCCCGCCCCTCCTGCCCCCGGGGGACCAGAGCCAAAATTTATACAAGTTCTGTTTCCCTTCCCCCAAGGATGTCTGTGGCCAAATTTGGTTACATTCCATTCAAAACTCTAAGACTAGTTGCGATTTAAAGAATTTACCTCTATTTCCCCTATTGGGCCCTGCCCCTCCAGCCCCCGGGGGGTCAGAGCCAAAATTTATACAAGTTCTGTTTCCCTTCCCCAAAGGATGTTTGTGGCTAAATTTGGTTACAATCCATGTAGAACTCTATGACAAGTAGCGATTTAAAGGATTTACCTCTATTTCCCCTATTGGGCCCAGCCCCTCCTGCCCCCGGGGGGTCAGAGCCAAAATTTATACAAGTTCTGTTTCCCTTCCCCCAAGGATGTTTGTGGCCAAATTTGGTTACAATTCATGTAGAACTCTATGACAAGTAGCGATTTAAAGGATTTACCTCTATTTCCCCTATTGGGCCCCGCCCCTCCTGCCCCCGGGGGACCAGAGCCAAAATTTATACCAGTTCTGTTTCCCTTCCCCCAAGGATGTTTGTAGCCAAATTTGGTTACATTCCATTTAAAACTCTATGACTAGTAGCGATTTAAAGAATTTACCTCTATTTCCCCTATTGGGCCCCGCCCCTCCTGCCCCCGGGGGGTCAGAGCCAAAATTTATACAAGTTCTGTTCCCCCTCCACCAAGGATGTTTGTGGCCAAATTTGGTTACAATCCATGCAGAACTCTATGACAAGTAGCGATTTATAGGATTTACCTCTATTTCCCCTATTGGGCCCCGCCCCTCCTGCCCCCGGGGTGGCAGAGCCAAAATTTATACAAGTTCTGTTTCCCCTCCCCCAAGGATCTTTGTGGCCAAATTTGGTTACAATCCATGCAGAACTCTAGGACAAGTAGCGATTTATAGGATTTACCTCTATTTCCCCTATTGGGCCCCGCCCCTCCTGCCCCCGGGGGGTCAGAGCCAAATTTTATACAAGTTCTGTTCCCCTTCCCCCAAGGATGTTTGTGGCCAAATTTAGTTACAATCCATGCAGAACTCTATGACTAGTAGCGATTTAAAGGAAATGTTGACGGACAGACGGACGACGGACGGACGGACGGACGGCGGACGGACGACGGACGACGGACGACGGACGCCGCGCCATGACATAAGCTCACCGGCCCTTCGGGCCAGGTGAGCTAAAAAGTAAATACGAAAGGTTATACCTAGAAATATACAATTGCATATTACTCAATCTGATTAAAATACAGATCCTTGTAACCACTCCGTTATCAAACGTGGTGATAATAAGGATTACTATTTTTAATCAGATTGCATATTACCGAGCATACTATTCCTAATTATTTGAATGATTTATACCCACATACCCATTGGACGGCTATAACCTGCTTAATTTACACTTAGTAGTGTGATATCAAACTATAATTTACGTTGTTTGTTTGTTAGGGTAGTAGCCTGGTTGGACCACACCATGTGCTGACTGAGGTCGCGACAAAAGGACGTAGGCTGGAGTTCTTCAAGTATATAATAAGCATTATTTTCAAATATCTGAGCGTAAACACATGTACCTTAAGTATGCATTGCTATTAAAAGTTAAATTAAATAAAACATGTACTGCCATGAATTATAACATGCATTCAGCTATACTGCGAAACCTTTCTTATTTGATCCCGTAAAAACTACAACATACGCAATTACGAAGCACACCTTAAAGATAAATTACTAATGTCGCTCTAAACCACACAATTTTTGCTTTTGAGTATTTTGCTATTGGATAATATGATTCAAACTTCAGTTGGCCATACAAATCTGATAAAGATATATACATGAATACAATATATATATTGCCATGTCATTACATATACATAGCGCTACGGTATGTCTGTTCTGACTCTCTTTCATTTCTTCAGGCTTTGTAATCAAGATAACCTAGAAACTCATGGATCCAAAATATTTTGATCCGAACATTCCGATTATCTTCTAAAACTCAAATTACTTATCTCTTGATTCCCAGCCATGTGGGTATAAAGGGAATGAAAAGGCCGATAAAGCAGCCAAGACTGCTCTTCGCTTAGCACAAACATATTTGAAACTAACTTACACCGACATCAAACTTTCAATCCAGTCAGCCATTAAACACCATTGGCAACAAAGGTGGTCTACCGAAATAAACAATAAACTGTTTAAAATACAACCTACACTTTATCCTAAACTTTCCAGTCGGAGAGACCGCAGATAGGTAGTTGTTCTTTATCGGTTCCGAACTGGACACACATATTTTACACATTCCTATCTATTGAGAGAGGAGGATCCTCCTACATGCCATGCATGTGATTCTCCTCTCACAGTGGAGCATGTTTTAAAGATGCTCCACCGCCGACAGAGCATAAATGATATTCATCATTTGAACAATAATTGGTGTTTAATCGTGTATATAATAGTCTAATTAACACAAAAAATAATATAAAATAATTTATTTTGCCTTTGGTGCATGCACATTCAGTACTTCATTCCATATAGGATATAGTGGTACGGAATTTTTTCGGGATGCAATTAATTGTTTTTTATATTTCTAACCTGAAGTTAAATTAGAAGCTCAAACTTTTCAATGGTGGTAATGGTGTAAAGTAAGTAACTTTTGTAACTGAAGAAAAATACTAAATCGTCTGTTCCTGTTTTTGATAGTGAAAAAATACCATTTGTCAGCGGTGGAGCATCTTTAATGAATAGTATTGATTTTAAACACATACGAGATACATATTACGATGTCTCCGACATGTAAAATTTATTCCATGTCATGAGACATAATCGTATTTTCAGTTACCGTAAAGAGATTGACATTTTAAACAAAATTTGAACGTTTTCTCATCTTATCATATTAGCGCAACACTCATCGTTTCATCAACATTGTTCATGAGTTTTCTCATTTAGCTCAAACTATTTTCTCCTATGCAACTATTTTTAAATCAACGTTTTAGTTTGTATACCCTGATCTTTTAGATACAGTCCTTGTGTATACTGATATTAATGCCTACCATGTAATTTGGCCCTAGATGACATTAGTTGTCGATGGGCCGTAAAACTCAATCAAACAAACAAATATAGTATGTATGATACTGAGTATTACAATAACCATCTTTATGTTGTTTGTATGTGTACCTTGAGACTGGATTCCCCCTTACTGATAAATTATAATGTATTTTTAACCAATTGTATCACAAGTGAATTAACGAATTTAGTACAAATATGGCACTTATCATGGTGATCTCCAGTGTAATCTGTCTCTTAATTACGAGTACAAGCAAGACATTGGAGGTGCATTTCCCAGCTGTGATAGTACAATACTAACATGACTAACTTAAAATTGATACAATATTATTGTCTAAATTAGGCAGGTTACATGTATGTGCTCGGGCGAGAGCAAAGCTGAGCTAGGGAGACTACTCCGGTCACCAACCAAACATAGTAGGTCGTATATCAGCCAAAATCAACTTCATTATTTATACTCTTAAAAATTAATTTCAAATTTTAAGTCTAACTTTAAGCATGCTAATTTCACTGTTACGATATATCACTTAAGCATTTGATATTTGACCATTGACATGTAACTTGACGATTTAGCTCCTCAAAAGCATATGTCAGTCTATAAAAAGCCGAAATCAAGGGATCATACATGCATATTTCTGGTTTTGAATACAGCGCCATCAATCACCGCCATGTTCAGTGACTTTTTTGTCGGATTCCGAATCGTATCACGTGACTGCCATTCGACACGACCTGCATGTGGTGAGCCAGGTACCTAGCCAAAGCGCACATGTGTTTGTTTACGTTTTCCTTCTGCCTAATATGAGCAATCATGCTGGTATATGTCCACAGAATGAATATTTGAAACATCCCATCTACACTTTTCCGTAAAATATTGTGTGGATCAAATAATGTTATGTGCGAGCATTTTTCTTTGTAGATCCAGTCTGCTGGGGTCGACTATATGTTTTGTTTATGAAAAAATGTCACATTTTCTCTTGGTTTCACAACTCTCATGACGAGTTCGGAATGATTCGACATCTTTCGAGCCTATTTTTCACGTGTACATGTTAAAAAGTTTTTTTTTTACTTTTATAATTAAAAATACTTCCAATACTGCAATTATATAAAAAGTGGTAAAATTAGAAAGTTTAAAACTCAGACAGACAGAGAAAAATATGTAGGGTACTTGAACAGTTTTCACTATGACAAAAAAAACGAAAGTTATAGATCATACAACTTTAAACTAAAACTAACACACAAAGTTCACCTGATTCTGCTGTTCCTTCATTTAGACATTAAATCATCGCGATAAAATCTCACCTTTTCTTACACAGCCGTCATCATTTGGGAAAACGCGTTCAATGACACCCATTGGTCAGTCATTGCGACACAAGTTATTGCCTTAAAAGTACAACGTTCTCATGGTTGATTGTTGTGCTTAAAGGTACTAAATCATTACATTTACATAGATATATTAGGGTTTTTGACTTCCTGCTGTAACAGTCTTCCTATATCTCTTATCATTGTACGTAGGTTCCAGCTATGTATTTGGCGATGCTCCTGTAGATCTTGATAAAATACTCGTCATAAGAGCTGCGTTTTAATTTATATAATTTAATTCAATTAGTAGAACACAATACAGGATCAATAACAGTACAATGCACCATGAATATAACGTGTACGCATTATGTGGGCACCCGGTGATGTACTCGCGCCTCGTCTACTCGGAGGGAAAGCCTAGCTTTACGCTTATACGGAAGAGGACACTCGGCTCTGTGAGGATAGCTCGTCGCATGTCATGGCGTTCTCCGGCGTCCACTCCACTTCATCTGCGCACGGACCGATGCAACCTGGTGTGTCCAACAAACTGTGCCCGTCGCTCTCGCCTCTATCGTCATGGTCTATCGGCTATCCTCACTGCCCCGAGTCTCCAATACCGTGCAAGGTGTTTGCTCTCACCTGTGGAGTACTCCCTTCCAGTTCCGCTGCTCGAGAGAGCTACTCGGTGAAGAAGTGAAGAGTTTTTCACGCTATATATATCGTTTTGGGGCACGCGAAAAGATAGGAAATGGAGTAGGAAGAGCAAAGTATATTGGGGAAGTATAGAGTGAGGAGTCGCCTGCTAAACCTATATATCTATTGATTTGAAAGACGACTCCTAGATCCTGAAAGGTCCTATCGTGGCATCGTCTAGCAGCAACTAGCCCTACTCATCAAGAGCAGGGGGAAAGGAAGGAACCTAGCCTATCAATTTGGTTTATATAATCTATTATTTTGAAGCCCTTCTAATTTATCTATGTAAAAATATCTAAGCTATATCCTATACCTATCCTCTGGGCCGGCGTTATCACACCTACTCTTCATCGAAAGACCGCAGAGGGGTTTTTATCGTGCAAGGCAAGGCATCCCCACACAGGACACCGTCTTTAAATCCCATCAGATGGACTAAGTGTTAGTGGTTAGTGGTTGTCGTGCGCATGTTCGTGAGTTTATTTATGGTGTCCCTACATTAAAACACAAACCAAGACTGTCTCCGTACGATAACTATTCATCTTGCCAATGTCTCTGCTTTCTGCATAGCCATACCTTTCCTTCGACACATATGATAAGTGCATAATGCGACATTGATGGTTTCGATAGAATGACTGCCTTATCTGGTTTGGTCTGATCTAATAAACGTAATGCTAAGCCTATAGCTATAAGTTCTCTGAAGTACACAGAGCAGTTGTCCGATATCCTAACCGATATGTTTGTGTTGTCGTCAGAGGAAAAAGTACCTAGACCTACTCTACCTGTTGTTGGGTTTTTGGACCCGTCAGTATAGTATTTTATGCTATCACTAATTTATCCTCTATAGTTGCCATTGATATTACCTTAGCGTCTATTCAATTTTGCTTTTTATTGGTGGTATAAAGTAGTTTCATAGTTTATTAATGGTCTAGGTAATAGCCAAGGTGCGATGGGATTCTGGAACTGTTGATCTATGTTGATGTGATATAGATTTAGTTCTGATAAAAGTCTAGTAACCTGATGATCGTATCGTGGTTTTTTATGTTGATATAATTTATCTCTATAAACAGTTCCCTTAGCATTAGCAACTAGTTTAGTGGGAGGGAAAGTTGTACCTATGTTTCTGTCCTAGCCCAATACTTAAGAATGAGTTTTTCCCTCCTGAGGTTTAGTGGCAATTCGCCGGATTCAGCTAATAAACTAACTGACGGAGTGTTTTTAATGGCCCCTAGTGCTATTCTAAGTGCCCTACGCTGTATTACGTTTAGCTCACTGAGTACGTTATGTGAGGCCGAATGAATATACTTGATAACCATAATCTATTTTGGATCTGCTCAGGGCTCAGTAAATATTCAAAAGTGTGTTTTTATTAGAGCCTAGATTGTTGCCAGAAACATATAGAAGTGTGTTAAGGGCCCTTTTACATCATTCCTTAATGTATTGTATATGTGGTCTCCATGATAGTTTTGGATCTAAAATCATTCCTAAATATTTCACTTTGTTAACGTACTCAATGCGCTTGTCGCATAGATATAGATCTGGTTTTCTAATTTTCCTAGCGAAGGACATAGCTACTGTTTTATCCTTAGAGAATTTAAAACCTCATTTATCAGCCCAGTCCTGATTTTTGTAAAGTTCTTTGAATGACTCTACCATTATAATGTTATTTGTGTTCCAAATACTGGTATCATCTGCGAACTGGGCTATGCTAGCTATCTGCTTATTTTTGGAGTGGTCTACTAGATGTTGATGTAACGTATTTATAATTTTGTTTTGTTTGTTTGTTTGATTAATTAACGTCCTTTTACCAGCTATGGTCATGTAAGGACGGCCTCCCATGTATGCGTAGTGTTGCGTGTATGTTGTGCGAGGTGCGTGTTTTGGGAGACTGCGGTATATTCGTGTTGTGTCTTCTTGTATAGTGGAACTATTGCCCTTTTTATAGTGCTATATCACTGAAGCATGCTGCCGAAGACACCAAGCAACACACACCACCCGGTCACATTATACTGACAACGGGCGAACCAGTCGTCCCACTCCCTGTATGCTGAGCGCTAAGCAGGAGCAGAAACTACCACTTTTATAGACTTTAGTGTGTCTCGGCCAGGGGACAGAACCCAGAGCCTTCCTCACAGGGGCGAACGCTCAACTCAATGCCAAAAGTGAGCCGATGCCAAGGGAGGCATTAGGAAAGATAAAGTCAGTTAGGAAGAAGAGAAAAGATAAGATCCTAAATTTAGTCGCCTTTTACGATCATGCAATAGGGGCAGCAGGTACAATACGTATTTATAAAGATGTTAAACAAGGTGGGGGAGATGACGCTACCCTGAGGGACCCCGTTATCTAGCAGTTTCTCCTCTGAATAGGAGTTATTTACTCTAACCTGAATTTTCCTATTTGGTGAGAAATGGGTGAGGAATCTTAGGATGTTACCAGATAAACCTATTTCTTTAAGGGATAATGAAAGTCCTTCATGCCAGACTAAATCATAAGCTTTCTCTAGGTCTAGAAATACCGCTATAGCATGATGGTTTTACTTAGCGAGTTTTTAACCTCTGACGTGAGCCTAACGAGTGCGTCTAGTGTAGACCTATTGTTTCTAAACCCGCTTTGGTTAGTGTTAATGATGTTGTGTTTCTCTAGGTAGTGTTTTAATCTGTTGTTTACCATGGTTTCTAGTGTTTTACATAGATGGGAGGTTAAGGCTATGGGTCTATAGGAGGCTGGATCTTCCTTATCCTTACCTAACTTATGTATTGGAATAACGAAAGCACTGTTCCAGGATTGTGGGTAGGTACCCAATTTTAGAATGGTATTGAACAGATCTAATATAATTTCATTAACGTTATCCGTACAATGTTTCAGGATGGTATATGATAGATTATCAATGCCAGGAGATGTACTCTTCATAGAATTGAGAGCCTTGAGATATTCCTGCATTGAGAAGGGGTGGTTTAGAGTGGTATCGTTATTTCCAAAATCCATAAGTTCCTCTCTAATGCTATCTATGGTTCTGCCCCTGTTGTCCAGAAATTCCTCTGTACAATTATCAAAACTACTGGCTTTTTGAAATTGATTAACCAAAATGTTAGCCTTTTTTACACTAGTCTTGCCCTCTGCGTTTTTACCCATAATGGGCATTTCTCTAGGGGAGATGCCTTAAATAGCATTGATCTTATTCCAGACGGTTTTTGTGTCTGTCTTATCGTTAAGCGAGTCACAAAAATTTAGCCAATGATCTTGCCTGCTCTGTCTAACGATTGTATTATATCTATTTCTAGCTATTCTATAACACTCTAGATTCAGGGCTGTTGGATTTTTCCTACATTTATCCTCCCATCTACGTTTAATGCGTTTGTTAGTGGTGCACGGCCTCGTTCCACCAGGGGTTGTGTTTTGTAACCTGTGGTTTACCTGATTACGATGGATACACCGTGTTGCGATATCTACTAGTGTTTGTGTTATGTTTGCTGTGTGTTTGTTGATGTCATTGTCTTGTATGTTGTCAATGGAGATAGAATCACAATGTTCACTAAAATCACCCCAATTAGCCTTAGAAAATATCCATTTTGGTGGGAATCTAATCTCGTTGCGAATAGGATGTCTAAATTTCACAACTATGGGAAAATAGTCTGACCCTAATGTACTATCATGAGTTTCCCAAAATTCCATGTTAGCAGCCAAAATGGGGGAAGTCAACGTTAGATCTAAATGAGACGTTATCCCTGTCTTAACATCTATTCTAGTGGGCTGATCAATTTCATTAATTACCACTAAATCGTTATCTGATATCCAATTTTCCAAAAGTCTACCCCGGGGAGATGTTTTACAGCTACCTCATAGAGTACTATAAGTATTAAAGTCTCCAGATAAAATATGATGGTCGTATTTATTGATTACATATGTAATTGAGTCTAAGTCTACATTATCTATAACTATAGTGGGACTTAAATAAACATTAAAAACTGCTGTGACTCTATCTTCACTGTGTATTTCTACCCCTAACATTTCTACCTTGGATGTAATATTTGTAGTGTGGATACACTTAAAGGCGAGATTGTTTTGGACATATATAGCTAGTCCCGTTGTTGGGCTACCGAATTTGATTGGTTCATAGTAACTACTTATTTGCAAAATTGGGATTGTCCGGTAAAAATTGCTTTAGGTCAGTAATGTTGCTTTTAAGGCTACGGGCGTTCCAACAGATAGGGCGCCTGCGGCCTTATTATTTGATTGTGTCTCAATCATTGTTGGAATTTTTAGATTTTAACACTAAACTTTGACCATAATGTTATCTACTTTCTCGCCCTCATGTAATATCTGCCTGGGTTGTAAGTGGCGGTGTAGGGGAGGTAACCCTAACAGGTGTTGTCGGTCTAGACTGGGGAGTCTGCAGTATAGACCGTGACTGCGGTGAGTTGTGTGGTGTGTAATTTTGGGTGTCTGTTGGTGAATCTACAGACTCTACAGTAGTGTCTAGTGTGTCTGTAGATGTGTATAATGTACTCTGTACTTCCGGCTCTCCAGGAGTGCAGTCTAACCCTTACTCTTCTATCAGTACAGAGTTGAATACCTCAAACAGTTGTTTCGGCCTTTCATCTAAATTAGCCAGCGCTATGAATAGTGTGCTAATTGTGTTGATATATTGTTGTTTTGTCACTGGCTGAAGTCCTACCTGTGGGTCGGCCTGTTTGAGTGCAAGTTTGTGTATGATGCCGCTAATTGCAGGTGTAGTGATTGTCTTGGTGACAGGTGTGCCTGTGACCGCTTGGGGGTATGTTTTGTTTGTGTTCCGTTGAGGGGCTTTGTGTTTGTTTTGTCTAATAGGTTTATTGTTTTGGGGTCGCTCCCTGAACGGTGTTACGGCGAGTGTGTGGATACCGTCACTGATTGTGTGTGGTAGTTTGGGGAGATTAAATGTCAGTAGGTCGGATGTTGTTGTTTCCCATTTGAAGTTAACTAGACGTGTTGTCCTACTGATTGTTTGACTGATGAATGTGTTTGTCTTGACATGGTGTGGGATGCTGTATATGATTCTTTTTATGTGAGGTCTGTTTTTGTGCTGTTGTTTTGTTGTGCGTGTTGTCCTCCCTCGGGGGCTATATGTCTTTTCCCATTTAGGGGCCTGCTGGACATATAGGGGTTGCATGTTAGTCCCGCTACCCTTGTTAGGACTAGAGCCCCCTGAAGTGCTGTAAGGCACACTAACAATATAACCCCCGAGGGCAGAAAGGTCACCCATGATGTCCCCGCGTGGGATTGAATGCCCCGCCCCCGGGCCTGATTTTGATTAATCCCCTTATAGGGCCTAAAATTCCCGTCCCTGGGGTTGGGTTTGAGTACTACGACCTGTTCCCCATAATGATAATGTATGTTCTATAAAGCTATCAGTGTGATAAGGAGAAAAAATGAGTTAGACCAAGGGCTTGTTAGTACGGGTACTTAGCTGTGTCTAGCTGCTGGAATGGTCTCAGATACTAGTAAACTCCCTAGAATTACACAATCCACCGAATAAAACACTGACACTATAACACTAATATCCAGGAATGAAATACTAAGAACACTATAACGTATCCACGAAAAAGAACACACAAATATAATCCAGGAAAAATGGGCACTGATAAATCCAAAGGAAATCACTATCTAGCACTAATCTAACACTATGAGCACTATCTAGCTATCACGTTAGTGATAGACTAGAACTATGATTAATACCTAATCTCTAAATAAAAAATCACTATGGCGTCAACAGAATTATAACGCTAGCACTATATACTATTCTAATCTGGCTACGGGGTAAGATGATCTCTGCAGGTGTTGACGCCTCGGGATTTTTATAAATGTACAAATCATTACATCAAAACAAATTATAAACCCCCTTTTTTGTATACCCCCTCCCTTAATAGTAGACCTTCCGTCCAACCAAATAGAAAATCAATAATGTTCAGTTCACAATTAAAATTCCAGCGTCCCACGATTGGAACGTCTGCAATTGGCGCGTCCCGAGTTGTTGCGTGTCCCGCGTTGTTGCGTGTCCGGCCTTGTTGCGTGTCCCGTGTATGTTGTTTCCTTCAGAAGACCATCCAACGCACTAAATAATTCCCTCTCCACAACACGAGAGGACCTGGTTATGACTGTCTCCCCGTCTGGACCTGTGGTGGTTCTTGTGGTTGACTCCTCCCTCCTGTTACGCTTGACATAGAGGCAACACTGGACTCCAACCTCCGCCACATATGAAGATGTTGCCGTACTCTTTTTACCATTGTCCTCCTTGTCTGCTTCTGGTGTAGGTTCCGTCGACGGTGTTTTTGTTGGAGTTGAGTGCTTTAATGGTGACGGAACCTTCGTTTGCAAAATCATGGATTGCAGAGACACATCAGGATCTGTGCCACTTGGCAATTCAGCCCTCTGCTCCACGACTGGGTTGACTTCAACTTCGGTCGCCGTTGCCTGAGCTGACGACTGTTTTCGTTTCGGTGGCGCCAGTTCCTGCAGCTCCCCTGGGTGGTTGCGCTTGACGTGACGGCGTACATCTGCCCTCCTTGTCAACGTTTGAGAATACCTACATGGAAAACGAGGATCATCGGTTCTCTCTGGTGACATGCGTCTTTCGTCCGGCCTGGACTGAATCTTACATTTAGCACGTTCGCATCCAACAATATGGTTCTAAAGAGCTCTCATCTGCTCGAAGAACTTCCTACATGCCATGCACCGAAAAGAATTTGATGGCCGGCTGGACTGCCACGATCGTGAATAAGGCATTAGAATGGAGTAAAAGAAAACATTCATTATGATAATGATGTGTGTTTAATATCATTCAAAATCATCATATCGGTGCGGCAACATTCGCATCCGTGTCGGTCCTTGATAACCACCGTGTGCCCTCTGTCTACCCACATTCTACTCATTCCCTAAATTAGAAAACTCACTCTTTAACCTCTACATTGTCATCTTCTACAACGTTCCCAGCCTATATCAAGTCCTTAATACCGTATTTTCCGCAATTTTATCCTATCCCTATGCACTACTTGCTTCCGCACCCTGCAACAGGCTGCATTTCGTAGGTCATATTCGATATCATGCTCGTGATAACATACGGTCCACGCCAAAACGTAGTCAACTTGGGGCTTGTACCAGCCTTAACTGTCGGAAAATATACCCTTATAGACAATATCTTCTGGTTTCAACTTCTGATTACTTGACCGGGAATCGTGGTACAGCTGGCGTAACAGCAGATTTCGTAAAATCAAAACATATCTGTATGCCTGTTCCAGAGCCGTTTCTGTGTCCTGGATGCACCGACTTGCATTCCCTTCACTCCCATCTGGTGTACTTCCCATCATTATGTCTGCGGGCATGACCAGCTCTCTACCCAACATGAGGAAGATTGCTTGAAATTTGTTGACTCGCAGACAGAAGACCTCTATGCCATTAACAAATATGACAGATGCCCATCCCGGTCATTCTGGTTTTCGAAAACAAATGATCTGAGCATTTCTCTAAGTGTTCTATTAAATCGCTTAACCATACCATCGCTCTGCGGAAGGTAAGCAGTGGTTCAATTTTTATAGATACCAATCGTTCGGCACATTTCAGTAAATAGAACGCATTCAAATTGCCCTCCTTGGTCGGAGTGAATGGAAGTTGGTGTACCAAATCTAGTAAAGACCTCTTCTATCAAGATGGTTGCGATTGTAAGTGTTGCTTGATTTGGCATCGGCAACGCCTCTGTCCACTTGGTAAAGTAGTCGGCAACCACTAAAATGTACTGGTTACCGTCTTCACTCGTCGGCAGTGGTTCCGTGATGTCAATAGCGATCCTTTCCATTGGCATGCCGCTCTGGATAACTTGCATTGGTGCAAAACGCCTTCCATATATGTTTTTGCATCGTTCACATTTTTCACATGCAATGATCCATTGGCGCACATCCGCCTCTGTGAGGATAACTCTGGGATCTGTCTCCTGGCCGAATGTATTACTAACAATGACGTCATAGATATACGACATCATAATATGTTTAACAATCATGACGTCGCCAATATGTTTACGATTCATGACGTCGCCTATGTGGCGTTCTTGAGCGATCGCCCCTGTGAGGAAGGCTCTGGGTCCTGTCCCCTGGCCGAGACACCAAAGTATATAAAAGTGGTAGTTTCTGCTCCTGCTTGGCGCTCAGCATACAGGGAACAGGACGACTTGTCCACTATACATGATGACACAATACACCGAATACACATGAATATACCGCAGTCTCCCAAAACACGCACCTCGCATAACATACACGCAACACACCGCATACATGGGAAGCCGTCCTTACATGACCATAGCTGTTAATATGACGTTAATTAATCACAAAGAAACAAACAAACAATTGGTATCCGTCCGTCCGTGATTCTTTTCCAAGCTATAACTCAAAAACCGTTCAAGACAACTCCTTTAAACTTTCTGTATATATCAGAAAAGTCCCTTAGTTGTTGTGCCTTTTGCTATTGCAAATATTCCATGGTAGGTTTTCTGTCATCATGGAAACTTAGTTAAAATACCAAATTGCTATAACTGCAACACCATTCAATTCAACTCCATGAAACTTTCTGGCCTAGTTACCTTTTGCTGTTGCTGACCTTCCATTTTCGGTATTTTTGTTCTTTTACCATTGAAACCTATTCGATAATCATATATTCTAGGTTATGCTTTAATCACTCTTACTTTAAGCGTAATACATGTATTTGGCTTTTCATTACAACTGCGGGGCACGAGGGATAATGCATTGCTCTGCGACTCCTTTCATTGTTTATAATCTGGTATCATTGTCCAAACTGTAACATATATTCAACTATAAACCAACAAGGCAGCATGTTAAAATAATATGTGAACGAAAAGACTTATACAAATTATCATTCGTAAAATAAACAGCTTTCTCGACTAGTTTAACAGGCTTTGCTTAACACTATTATGATTAATCATATACATTATTGTTACATACTTGTCGCAAACCATGTAAACCATGTGCTCGGGCGAAGGCGGAAGCTGCGCTAAGGGAGACAACTTCTGTGATTAACTGAACAAAAATAGCATACAGCAATGCAGCAGAAAAACATTCATAGTGTTGTCAAATGACATACTTTTAAATTCAGCCCAATCCCCGTGATAATTTAATTTAAGATTTTTTCTAGTTTTTTACTCGCTTTCCGCAACTTCGCATAATGTGATATACTGATACACATTTTAGTTCAACATCATTAAAATACAGTACTAAATAGTATCATTCTTTTTTTGTCAGTTTTGACCTTGATCCCCGGGTACGTCACACAACATGGGGTTTAGTGTTTGGAATGCCATTCACTATTCTGCCTAACTGGTGTAACCAGGCAAGTATCCAGAGGTTCTCCTCTCTCCGGAATCTGACGTCGGCCTACAAGTGAGTGGTTTGTTATTCATATCTAATATGATATAGTTGCATATTTTCTAAGCAATAAATGAACCGATATCGGTGTAACTGAATTTAAACTGAAATTATGTTTTCACAGGGTGACAGGCCTGATGGTACTGATTGCTGTAATTCTGCACGTGATAATCGGGTATTTGGGTATACTGATGTACTCCTACTACAACATTTTAGGGTGTGACCCTGTCCAAGCCGGATACGTCACCACCTTCAATCAGGTAAAGTAACCAGAACCTAATTACATTTAGTTTGGTTTGTTGGGGTGTATTGATTGATATCTCCTGCGATATGCTTAATTTATATAGTACTATAAAAAGGCAAGAGTTTTACTATATAACAAGACACGTCCTCCAAACCACCACGCTCTTCACAAATGCACGACACCTCATGCATAGAAAATGATCCTGATTGTTAATAGGACGTAAATGTATTAAACTGAACCAATTTTATAAGTAGTTGACGAGATGATAGCGCAAGATACTCCAGTCCCGACACCAGACATATACATTATGATAGATAGATGTATGGTGCATAATGTCTACGTCAGGGCTCGGGCTAACGAGGTTATTACATTACAATTTAATTTGATACGTTACACTTATTTCTATATGGTTAGATGTCTGAAGTTATGTTTGTATAGTCTGAAAGACGTATACGTCGTGTATTGTTTGTTTGTTTGATTAATTAACGTCCCATCAACAGCCAGGGTCATGCAAGGACGGCCTCCCATGTATGCGATGTGTTGTGTGTATGTTGTGCGAGGTGCGTGTTTTGGGAGACTGCGATATTTTCGTGTTGTGTCTTCTTGTATAGTGGAACTATTGCCCTTTTTATAGTGCTATATCACTGAAGCATGCCGCCGAAGACACCAAGCAACACACCACACCCGGTCACATTATACTGACAACGAGCGAACCAGTCTATAATGACGTTGTACACATAAAAACGATTTCGTGGGAAATTTTAATAACGGAACAGTGATTGGCCATACTGAACTTACCCCATTAGTTTACTTAATAAAGTTATAAGCCTTATTCTAAATATATTTTGGGACTATGAAATTATCAACAAACAATGGACGGACATATTTTTTCAAAGACGTTTCCCGTGTATAAGTATATATGACGAATGCCCTTCAATTTTTGTCCACGCCTTTATAAACGCAAAAGCTAAATACAACTATAATACTTAAACATTCGCAAAATTATAGCACCTCATGAAAAACAGATTTTAAGAAAATTGTGAGAAAACAAACAGTACCCGAGCATACACGATACATAGCGTCAGACATTACGCACCACCCTAAATTTAGGTGAATAGATGGCCCTGCAGCTAGGGCGTTAGAATTGTATGTGCTGCCCCTATTGCATATTGCATAGTCTATTAATGTGGTAGTTTATGTTCCTGCTTAGCGCTTAGCATAACGGGAGAAGGACGACTGGTTCGTCTGCTGTCGGTATGATATGACCGGGTAGGGTTTGTTGCTTGGTGTCTTCGGTGGCATGCTTCAGTGAAATAATACTATAAAAAGGGAAACAATTCAACTATACAAGAAGACACAACACGAACATACTGCAGTCTCCCAAAACACGCACCTCGCACTTCACACACTGGAAACATGGAAGGCCGTCTTTGTATGACACTGGCTGTTAATAGGACGTTAAAATAATCAAACAAACAAAATCGAAGAGCAATGGAAATTTTCCAACGTGATCTTACACCATCAAAATCAGCCAAAAAACGAGAAATTTACCTATTGCGCCGGCATCCATATTTGTTGACCGTAATATATTTCTTTTATGTTCTTTTGTCGAAATTGTGCATATTTATACAAAATTAATTTAGTTTGTGGAAGAATCATACAAATATAATGGGACTTTAAATTACTTGGTAGACCTATAGATGGGTCTTCAAAGCTTGGTTAATCTTAATAACATATTAGTTCACAAACATAAAGAGTACTAATCGACTGATTGAACATCACTTTTCTTAATCTTGGATATACTGCCTAAAGCAGGGTTTGCATGTATTATATGCCTTATATTTATTTATAGATAGTACCATATTTCGTGTTGGATGTGTTACGATCAATCCCTGGCCTCTCTGGTGTTTTTATCAGCTGTTTGTTTAGTGGAGCTCTAAGGTAATTATCATTATACGCAATTATACACTGCTTTTATATTTTTGATACGCTTATATAGCCATTGGTACGGCTCAAATTGACCATACCACGTGTTATTAGATGCTACAATCAATCTCCATGTTGCTTGTTTAACATACTGAATTCCATACATTTGGCCAAGTAACTATATGGTGTAATTATATATTTCTCCAATTTATGAATCGTCATTGTAATTATCCTTTTACGGTGATATTTAAATAATAATGTTATGGAAGTAATGGATACAGAACTAACGTACATAATTATGCAATATTAACTTACATATTGTGCATATACAATTATATGTATATGATCTAGTTCAATTGAATGTTGGTTAAAGGCACGCACTCAAAGATGCTATTACAAATACAATATCCTTAGATCAACTGTCATATTTTTGTTTGTTTGTTTGATTTATTAACGTCCTATTAACAGCTATGGTCATGTAAGGACGGCCTCCCATGCATGCGGTGCGCTGCGTGTATGTTGTGCGAGGTGAGTGTACCGGGAGACTGCGGTATGTTCGTGTTGTGTCTTCTTGTATAGTGGAACTGTTGCCCTTTTTATAGTGCTATATCACTGAAGCATGCCGCCGAAGACACCAAGCAACACACCCCACCCGGTCACATTATACTGACAACGGGCGAACCAGTCGTCCCACTCACTGTATGCTGAACGCT
This sequence comes from Argopecten irradians, assembly GCF_041381155.1. Taxonomy (NCBI): domain Eukaryota; kingdom Metazoa; phylum Mollusca; class Bivalvia; order Pectinida; family Pectinidae; genus Argopecten; species Argopecten irradians. The sequence continues at coordinate 4,854,340 of NC_091147.1, forward strand.
AAGCAGGAGCAGAAACTACCACTTTTATAGACTTTGGTGTGTCTCGGCCAGGGGACAGAACCCAGAGCCTTCCTCACAGGGGCGAACGCTCAACTCAAGGCCAAAGTGAGGCGGTGCCAAGGGAGGCATTAGGAAAGATAAAGTAAGTTAGGAAGAAGAGAAAAGATAAGATCCTAAATTTAGTCGCCTTTTACGATCATGCAATAGGGGCAGCAGGTACAATTCTAACGCCCTACCTGCAGGGCCACAACTGTCATATTACTTGAAAAGTAAATTAAAAATGTTTATACCACCAGCACCCTTTCGTCTGGGATCAACGCTTTATCAGTGAACACTGTTGAGGATATCCTTGGTAACGTCATCAAAAGGTTAAACAAGATTTCACAAACATCCGCTGCGAAATCACTTGGTAAGACTTACATATGCAAATAAACATTACTTAAAACCTTAAAATTGTTGCTACATCTCCGTAATCTGTATGTTAATATTGCAGAAATGTCATCCCTGTGGGTATGTATTGATTGTGACCTCATGCGTTTGTGAGCGTAACGTCAACTTTTGAAGAGAGAAAAAACTAGTTTCGCTCACAAAATAACTACATCACAACCCAGCAAGGGCGGTAACTTTGTAATTTGTATATAAGAGTTTTATAATTGTTTTACCTGTGACTTTCAATGACAATGTGCGCCATCCAAGTATCAATATTAATAAGAAAGATTCTCTGTAATGACAATCTACTGATCTACTTTCAAGGTCACAGTGGGTCAAATAGACTAAAGTCTTTGAATAAATTCTTCTAACTAACTAACCGAAAGGTCCAGGGTACTCATATTTGGCCTGTGATATGTTGGGATAGAGGGCGACCAAAGTTGTGAAAATGAATGACCTTAACCTACTTTCAAAGTCACAGAGTTGAAATAGGCTAAAATATTTGAACAACTTCTCATTAACTGTAAAGCCCAGAGTACTTATATTTGGCCTGTAGCATGCTTGGATGAAGGTCTACAAAAGTTGTGAAAATGAATGACCTTGACCTACTTCAAGTAAGGCCCGGGTATATTTTTTTAGCCAATAGCATACAGAGATAAAGGGCTAGCAAATCGTGAATTTTTATCTTCTTAAGTTCTACTAGTGTAATTTAGCTGACACTTGCATAAAATGATCCTGACATGGTCTCGACCAAATGTTGTTATTTTTTATGTCTATCCGAAATCCAAGATGGTTGCCACACCCGCCATCTTGAAAATATATTTTTAACTCATTCTCAAGTTCTTCCAGTGCAATTTTGCTGGAGATTGCCTGAAATTATACTGACATTGTCCCACCAAAGTGTTGTTATTTTCCGAAAACTCATTTTGAAATTCTAACAGTTCGATTTGGCTGAATCATGCCTGAAATGACCCTGATATGATCTTGACAAAGTAGTGTTACATCTCTGGTTGATCCCAAATCGAAGATGGCTACCATGATACCAATCTAATTAATTTCCTATATGGCTAATGCCAGGTAGTCAGATGACCGTTAAGGCCCTTTGGCCTCTTGTTTTCATATATATTCCATATCTTGCCAAATTTCAAAAGAGTTTTGACAATACCAAAAAACATGTTCCATGGTTTCAAATTCTGTATTATAAATATTACATACATTATTTTCAGAAATATTAATAATGTTTTAGTAATTATTCAAAGGGAGTACACTGGACACATTGAATTGACGTATCTTTGGTTATTTTAAAAGGTATTTCATATTTGTGTTACCAGTGTATGTTTCTAAAGACAGCTTGTTGCTTCCATTTCTGCTCTGATGTTATCAAATTTTTTTTTCGATTAAACAAAAATATATGTAATAACATCCCATTTAATTTAAATTAAATATGTATATGACTTGGTACGAATGGTCTATCTAGTTTATTCAACACGCTAAGGTTTAAATTAAGATTCTTACTATTTTCTTGACACAATTGCATATACTTCGGTAAAGCAAACAAGAGGCCCAGAGGGCCTGTATCGCTCACCTGGTTTGTAATGCCAAGTAATGTTCTGAATACAGGTTCATTGTTTCTTTTCTGAAGGAATTTTAATATTAACCTCTAAATCCCCTATTGGGCCCCACCCCTCCCGCCCCCAGGGGGTCAGAGCCAAAATTTATACAAGTTCTGTTCCCCTTCTTCCAAGGATGTTTATGGCCAAATTTGGTCACAATCCAAACAAAACTATAGGACAAGAAGTGATTTATAGGATTTACCTCTATTTCCCCTATTGGGCCCCGCCCGTCCTGCCCTCGGGGGGCCAGAGTCAAAATTTATACAAGTTCTGTTCCCCTTCCCCCAAGGATGTTTGTGGCCAAATTTGGTTACAATCCATGCAGAACTCTATGACTAGTAGCGATTTAAAGGATTTACCTCTATTTCCCCTATTGGGCCCCGCCCCTCCTGCCCCCGGGGGGTCAGAGCCAAAATTTATACAAGTTCTGTTCCCCTTCCCCAAAGGATGTTTGTGGCCAAATTTGGTTACATTCCATTCAGAACTCTATGACAAGTAGTGATTTAAAGGATTTACCTCTATTTCCCCTATTGGGCCCCGCCCCTCCTGCCCCTGGGGGATCAGAGCCAAAATTTATACAAGTTCTGTTCCCCTTCCCCCAAGGATGTTTGTGGCCAAATTTGGTTACAATTCATGTAGAGCTCTAGGACAAGTAGAGATTTAAAGGATTTACCTCTATTTCCCCTATTGGGCTCCGCCCCTCCTGCCCCGGGGGGGTCAGAGCCAAAATTTATACAAGTTCTGTTCCCCTTCCCCCAAGGATGTTTGTGGCCAAATTTAGTTACATTCCATTCAGAACTCTATGACTAGTAGCGATTTAAAGGATTTACCTCTATTTCCCCTATTGGGCCCCGCCCCTCCTGCCCCTGGGGGACCAGAGCCAAAATTTATACAAGTTCTGTTCCCCTTCCCCCAAGGATGTTTGTGGCCAAATTTGGTTACAATTCATGTAGAACTCTATGACTAGAAGCGATTTAAATGATTTACCTCTATTTCCCCTATTGGGCCCCGCCCCTCCTGCCCCCTGGGGACCAGAGCCAAAATTTATACAAGTTCTGTTCCCCTTCCCCCAAGGATGTTTGTGGCTAATTTTGGTTACAATCCATGCAGAACTCTAGGACAAGTAGCGATTTAAAGGATTTACCTCTATTACCCCTATTGGGCCCCGCCCCTCCTGCCCCTGGGGGACCAGAGCCAAAATTTATACAAGTTCTGTTCCCCCTCCCCCAATGATGTTTGTGGCCAAATTTGGTTACAATCCATGCAGAACTCTATGACTAGTAGCGATTTAAAGGAAATGTTGACGGACGGACGGACGGACGGACGGACGGACGGACGGACGCCGCGCCATGACATAAGCTCACCGGCCCTTCGGGCCAGGTGAGCTAAAAATAGAAAGTTCTGATTCTATGCACATTCTCTGTTTGAAATCATTAAAGGATAGAAAATTATTCTCTTGGTCTAATAAATCAAACATTACGAACACCCTTATCAGACCATTTTTTGTTAAAAAGGGATTTATTATCAGTGCAAAAAATAGGGTTGTGCCATAAAGGAAGTCTTAAAATTCTGAAGAAGTTCTCACCTGTACTGCTTCAGATACCCTAACCCATGCCTGGAAAACCAGCTTCCAACATGTATTATTTGTTCTATGATTTTTCGTAAAATCAGTTCCTAAATCTGATGCATAAGATAATCGAAAGTGGTGTGCTTCAAAGATATTAATCCAGCACTTTCTATTATTTTTAAGAAGCCTTCGCATCCATGTAGATTTCACTAGATATGAATTCCGAAATATCAACCATTTTAAGACCAACATTTTCATAATTTGATGTGAAAGTTTTTCTTTTGATTTTATCAACTGGTGATTGCCTAATGAAATTAAAGGATAAAGTACTCAAATGTTGGATGAAAGTCTTTCCAGGAGTGGGAATGGTTATAAACAAATAAATGAGGTTTATTTGTTTGATTATATTAACGTCCTATTAACAACCAGGGACATGTAAGGACGGCTTTCCATGTATGCAGTGTGTGAATTGAAAGGTGCGTGTTTTGGGAGACTGGTATGTTCGTGTTGTGTCTTATTGTATAGTGGAACTGTTGCCTTTTTTTATAGTGCTATATCACTGAATTGATATAAAAACTACATTTCTTCCAATAGGAGTAAGGAGTCTCCTGAACCAATGACCAAGGGTATTTTTTAATATTAGTTTTTATATTATTTAAGCACTTTTGTGTAATTTATAATAGTCATTTAGTTTTTTAGTTTGTCTCAAACATTCCAGTAATTACTATTAAACTGTTTTAGCAGAGTGGTAAGAAACAACATAGTGAGGTTAGAAGAGAGCTGTGTGCTCACACACATATATATAGCTGTGTGCGTAGGAAAGAGCTGTGTGCTCATATATATAACTGTATGCATAAAGGAGAGCTGTTTGCTCAATATGTATGGCATAGAGGATAGCTGGACATATATAGCTGTGTGCTCACATATATATATATATAGCTGCACATATATAAAGCTGTGTTCTTAGAAGAGAGCTGTGTGCTCATAAACTGTATTTTGAGGAGACTTAGTGGTTACACTTCCCCACGAACTTTGTCCGACAGTTCTCTCGAAAACTATTGCACGGATATTAATATTAAGTTTCCGTCACGTTCAAAAGAGGTACATCAATCAATATGGCCGATTTTGCCAGGCTCCTTGGTTATATCGAAAAGAATACATTGCCGTTAGCCTCGGAAATAATGGCGTCTAAATGGGTGAAAATAAGAAGTCGTGTAATTCGAGCGAAATATTGTGTCCATATTTGGAGGGATAGCGAATGCAATGTTGTCATGATATTGAAATAGATGCTTCTGGTCAAAATCGAGATATCCTCCGATTTTAATCAAACCCGGTATGCAGGGTTCAAATTGGTACTTGTTCAATGTGTTTATCTGTACCTTATATTTTGTTTGTAGTTGTCGGCTATGGACTGATGGTGATCCGGTTAGCATATTCCATAAATTTTTTGCCCGGCTCAATGATTCAGGTAATTAGTTTACATTACATGTTATGGCTCAATAATTCAGGTTAATAATTTCTTTACATTTTATTTTATATGTTGTGGACATATTTGATGGGATAGGTGTAACATCTTAGATCTAGTTAAAGGGACAATTCAGTCTAAGAGTACATAAAAATTGCACATATATCGATACAATCAAGATCTAATGGTAGTTAGAATAGTTGGTATACTGTGATGTGCCAGAAAAACCCACTAAGTTGAAATATGTGTTAAATGTTCAAACTTGCTCGCTGTCCGCCAGATAGCTCTGGTGACCTATGCCTGTGGAGTATAGCAGTGTGCTTACGTTCTAATGTGCATGTTCTTGTCTAAAAAACAACTTCATTAAGTCCTCTGTGGTTATTAATTGTATTTGATTAACTTATGTCATACCTGCTCGGGTATGGGCACAGCGTTCCTACTGAATAGTATTGGAATTTTGACGGTATCACTTAAATAACTTAATGCCATGGATTTTGTCAATAGTTTTGCTGTATGTTTTATAAATAATGTAGAACAATACTTTTTTTCTCATATTTTGCTGCCTGGTTATGTAACAGAATAAGTCTCACTTATTTGTCCCATTAAACACAACTATATATACAATTGATTAATGTTATATTAGATGGTGATGGTGGTGTTCGGAGCGTGTGGAGGACCTCTGGCTGGACTTTACTTCCTTGGTGGAATGGTACCGATAGCAAACTACATAGTAAGTGAGGACTTTGCTTTCTTGTGCCAATGTAAATAGTGTTGGCCTTAAAACCATGTCAGTTCGAAACACAAAAATGTGCAAATAATTGATATAAGAGCAGTAATTAAACATTTGATCAGCTACAATGCATTTTGTAGTACTGCAGTGTTTGTTATATCTGTTCCGAGAAACAGATATTGCGGAACAGTGACAAGTAATAAAAGCAAGCATGGTATTTCAGGGAGCTCTAGTTGGTACTGTTACAGCTCTCATTCTCAACATGTGGATAGCAACAGGCGGAATGTTACATGGGAAACGCCGTATAAAATTGCCACAGAACCCAACAACCGGCTGTATCCTAGGCAACGTAACGGGAACCGTCACTGCTCCAACAATAAACACGATAATGTACAACATAACCACAAACAAACCAGAAGTCGGTTCAGTCCCGTAAGTTTTGCTACACTCTATATAATTATGTAAAATCATAAGTGATATATGGCATGAAGTAAAGGATGGTTTACCAATAGAAATGTTTTGTGTTTTAAATAACAAATGTGTGGCTTCTTGAACCGATACAAAAGGATATTACATATATCTAATATCTACGTCCAACAATAAGCATTGTAAATGGGGAATACTTTTGAGATAATAATGTTATTTCATAAAAATGTATTTCAAGGTCTGATGAAGGATTTGTCCTGTACGACGTGTCCTATTTATGGTACGGATTCATCGGGTTCTCCATAACCTTGATCATTGGTTCCGCCGTTAGTGTATGTACAGGTAAGTTAGTAAATGCCGAAGGTATAATTAACTTTCATTTAAAAAGTTCTGATTGGAACCACTTGGAAGCTCCGCAGGTGACCGGAAGTGTCTGCAACATTAAACAACAATGCATCACTGTTGCATAATATTTGTACGATAAAGATGCTACACACAATTATAAAACTAGTTGTACAATTATTAATTGCTTATTTCATTTAGTATGGGCTTTATTGATTCTCTTAACCCCCAGGGAAGCTCGGCGTAACGGGAATGGAACGACTTGTTCGCCTGTTGTCAGTAAGATATGACCGGGTGGTGTGTGCTGTTGGTGTCTTCGGCGGCATTCTTCAGTGATATAGCACTATAAAAAGGACAACAGCTCCAATATACAAGAGGACATAACACGAATATACCACAGTCTCCCAAAACACGCACTTTGCACACATACACGCACCACACCGCATACATGGAAGGCCATCCTTATATAAACCTTGCTGTAAATAGGACGTGGATTAATCAAACAAAGGAACAAACCCTCAAAAAACATTCTTTACAGGCAGCCAATTCTTAATGTTGCCATTGGTTACCATGCTTCCAAATGACGTAAACATATAACAGTTATGTGCCCGCATGTCCAAAAAAGTTCTCTTATGCTCTAGTTTGACTTTGAAATCGTCACAATTGTTTTCCGTGTAACTGTTCTACAGTTGGTGATCGTGGTGAGCATGTGGAGTCTCGTCTTTAATGTTAGCCATGTAACTGTCCTACAGTTGTTGATCGTGGTGTGTATGTGAAGTCTCGTCTTTAATGTTATCCATGTAACTGTCCTACAGTTGTTGATCTTGGTGAGTCTCTGCAGCCTCGTCTTTAATGTTATCCATGTAACTGTCCTACATGTGGTGATCGTGGCGAGTCGTCTGTGGAGCCTCGCATTTTATGTTAGCCATGTAACTGTCCTACAGGTGGTGATCGTGGTGAGCTTGTGCAGCCTCGTCTTTAATGTTATCCATGTAACTGTCCTACAGTTGGTGATCCTGGTGAGCTTGTGGAGCCTCGTCTTTAATGTTATCCATGTAACTGTCCTACAGTTGTTGATCCTGGTGAGCATGTGGAGCCTCGTCTTTAATGTTATCCATGTAACTGTCCTACAATTGTTGATCCTGGTGAACTTGTGGAGCCTCGTGTTCAATGTTATCCATGTAACTGTCCTACAGTTTGTGATCGTGGTGAGCATGTGGAGCCTCGTCTTTAATGTGATCCATGTAACTGTCCTACAGTTGGTGAGCTTGTGGAGCCTCGTCTTTAATGTGATCCATGTAACTGTTCTACAGTTGTTGATCCTGGGGAGCTTGTGGAGCCTCGTCTTTAATGTTATCCATGTAACTGTCCTACAGTTGTTGATCCTGGTGAGCATGTGGAGCCTCGTCTTTAATGTTATCCATGTAACTGTTCTACAGTTGTTGATCCTGGGGAGCTTGTGGAGCCTCGTCTTTAATGTTATCTATGTAACTGTCCTACAGTTGTTGATCTTGGTGAGCCTGTGGAGCCTCGTGTTCAATGTTACCCATGTAACTGTCCTACAGTTGGTGATCCTGGTGAGCACGTGGAGCCTCGTATTTAATGTTATCCATGTAACTGTCCTACATGTGGTGATCGTGGCGAGTCTGTGGAGCCTCGCATTTTATGTTAGCCATGTAACTGTCCTACAGTTATTGATCGTGGTGAGCTTGTGGAGCCTCGTCTTTAATGTTATCCATGTAACTGTCCTACAGGTGGTGATCGTGGTGAGCTTGTGCAGCCTCGTCTTTAATGTTATCCATGTAACTGTCCTACAATTGTTGATCCTGGTGAGCTTGTGGAGCCTCGTCTTTAATGTTATCCATGTAACTGTCCTACAATTGTTGATCCTGGTGAACTTGTGGAGCCTCGTGTTCAATGTTATCCATGTAACTGTCCTACAGTTTGTGATCGTGGTGAGCATGTGGAGCCTCGTCTTTAATGTTATCCATGTAACTGTCCTACAGTTGTTGATCCTGGTGAGCTTGTGGAGCCTCGTCTTTAATGTTATCCATGTAACTGTCCTACAGTTGTTGATCGTGGTGAGCATGTGGAGCCTCGTCTTTAATGTTATCCATGTAACTGTTCTACAGTTGTTGATCCTGGGGAGCTTGTGGAGCCTCGTCTTTAATGTAATCTATGTAACTGTCCTACAGTTGTTGATCTTGGTGAGCCTGTGGAGCCTCGTGTTCAATGTTACCCATGTAACTGTCCTACAGTTGGTGATCCTGGTGAGCACGTGGAGCCTCGTCTTTAATGTTATCCATGTAACTGTCCTACAGTTGTTGATCGTGGTGAGCTTGTGGAGCCTCGTCTTTAATGTTATCCATGTAACTGTCCTACAGGTGGTGATCGTGGTGAGCTTGTGGAGCCTCGTCTTTAATGTGATCCATGTAACTGTCCTACAGTTGTTGATCGTGGTGAGCTTGTGGAGCCTCGTCTTTAATGTGATCCATGTAACTGTCCTACAGGTGGTGATCGTGGTGAGCTTGTGGAGCCTCGTCTTTAATGTGATCCATGTAACTGTCCTACAGGTGGTGATCGTGGTGAGCTTGTGGAGCCTCGTCTTTAATGTTATCTATGTAATTGTTCTACAGTTGGTGATCGTGGTAAGCTTGTGGAGCCTCGTCTTTAATGTTATTTATGTAACTGTCCTACAGTTGTTGATCGTGGTAAGCTTGTGGAGCCTCGTCTTTAATGTTATTTATGTAACTGTCCTACAGTTGTTGATCGTGGTAAGCTTGTGGAGCCTCGTCTTTAATGTGATCCATGTAACTGTCCTACAGTTGGTGATCGTGGTGAGCATGTGGAGCCTCGTCTTTAATGTTATCCGTGTAACTGTCCTACAGGTGGTGATCGTGGTGAACCCGTGCAGCCTTGTCTTTAATGTTGTTCATATATAATTATCCTACAGGTGATGGTCGTGGTGAGCCTGTGGAGCCTCATCTTATCTTCCCTATTGTTAGGAAACTATTGGGCATACAGTTGTCGGATAAAAGGACTGAAGCAGAGGTAAGTGAATGGTTTTGAAACTGTCATCCAAGATTGTAAAGTCTTAACAATGACTGAACCAACACACACCCCGTCCGAGTTATTATAGCGTATTTCATTGGCGATTAGAAACAGGGGAATCTCCAAATCATATAGTTATATTACCGTGGTTATGATGTTATGGATAAAAAGGCGAAATTAATCGCCGGAATAGAAGTTAGTTTACAAAACAAAATCCTTGATTACTGTTAGAAAGTTACGACAAGACAAAACAAAGTTCTGCAAATGGAGAGGAGAGTTGCGAAATCGATACAGATATATTATTGGTGACAACTGATACTACTTTTAAGATGACTCCTTACATTTAATATGGTCGGTTAATGTAGCAGAGACGAAGAAACGTATGTTTAGTAATAATCAAAGACTAGAAATTTTTGTAATAATGAACAACAGTCGCGACAGATATACAGATATACATTACATAGATACACAATATTATTTTTACTAAGGTTTTTATTTTTTTTCTTAAAGTTAAAGGTTTGTTTTACAGAGGTTTTTTTTTCATTGCAGAGTTTGCCATTGTCTCGGACTCCTGAAGATTCAAATACAGTTCAACTTGATTAAAATACCGATCTTTATTATCGCTTACGTTTGATACGTGGATCTGAAGCAGGCATCCCATTAAGGGTCATGTTCTGGTGACCTTTGGAAATGGCCAATCAAATTGCTGCTTCCAGAATCTTGACTAGGGACGAGACTGTTTGAAAAAAGCTGCCGGAGTTGGTATGAGCACATGTATTATAATCAGATTGAATACAATTAAGGTGAAACGACAGGTATCCCCTTGGACAATAGGAAGTCATCGCATATATCAAAGAACGATAGATATGGATACGGATATTACCGAATAGATTGTCCAACTTAGTTATCAACATGTACACATTTCGCATTCGCGTTCTTTTGTCATTAAAAGAGATTCCCAATGTTAATATTTTACATCTTCCATTAAATGTCGTGGTTAGCAAGTGAGATATCCTTTTTGTTTCTTTGAATACATCATATAGTCTCCCAGAACAAACTCCACACAGCATATATGGAAGGCCGTTCTTACATGATCTGACTATTACTAGGACGTAAATTCAATCAAACAAACAAATATTGTATGCGGTATGAAGCGTGTATGTAGTGTGCGGTGCGTGTTTTGGCAGTATATTCGTGTTAATGGAACTAATGACGTTTTTAAGCTCGCCTCTCAAGGAGAGGAGGTGTATGAAAGCTTAAGTGATGTTCAGAATCCCAACTATTTTAAAATCACTTCTTTTCGGAGACGCGCTGTAAATGATCCTGGTCACAGCAGCAATGTATGCAATGCGGGGAGACTGTATAAACGACGATAATAATGTCTTCTTCATTTTCATCCAACTGTATTACTAACCATGACGACATAGATATATGACGTCATAATATGAGCGTTCCATTGAGCGTTCACCCCTGTGAAGAAGGCTCTGGGTTCTTTCCCCTGGCCGAGACACACCAAAGTCTATAATAGTGGTAGTTTCTGCTCCTGCTTAGCGCTCAGCATACAGGGAGTTGGATGACTGGTCTGCCCGTTGTCAGTATAATGTGACCGGGTGGAGTGTGTTGCTAGGTGTCTTCGGCGACATCCTTCAGTGATATAGCGCTATAAAAAGGGCAGCAGTTCCACTATACCAGAAGACACAGCAAGAACATACTGCAGTCTCCCAAAACACGCACATCGCACTTCGCAAACGCTACACACTGCATACATGGGAGACCGTCCTTACATGATCCTTGCTGTTAATAGGACGTTAAAATAATCAAACAAACAAACAATGTGGCGTTCATTTACAACAGGGGCTTATGGAATCACTTTGGCGTCGGCGTTTGAAACTCCAGGTTACGGTTTAGGTGTAAGTATTATTGTAAACTATTGTATTATCTGTAACTGACATTGATTTCTACAATCATTTTGGATCATAATTGTTGCTATGGATGAGGAGTCAAATGCTAGGTTTTAAGAATGAATTGAAATACAGATCCTTATAACCACTACGTTCTATATATAGGATCTGACAATATCCCATATGGGGTCACGTTCGGATGACCTTTTACCACGTGTACTCCAGATCAAATACATTTTCTACACATTTCTACGTCAATTGTTAACGCCATTTCGTCCCAGTAATCATACACATTTAGCATTATTGTGCACTTTGGGCGAGATTACTACGTACATGAAAATAATTTGGACAGCTTTTTGAAACTAGTTCGACCCCAGTCAAGATTCTGGCAGTGCCAATTTGATTGGTCATTTCTAAAGGTCATCCTGACGCGATCCCTAATGGGATGTTGTCAGATCCTCATATCAAACGTAGAGATAATAAGGAAATGTATTTTAATCAGATTGAAATTTCAATACGACTAACGGGCCGAAATAGCCAGGATAAGGTTATGTTGCAAGTGTTGTTATAGTGTTATCTGCTTCAAGCGATGTTTATTTCTGCAATGATTTTGAATTATAATTGTTCTAATGTGTATGAGCAATTACTTAAAGGGGGAGAATGCTGAATTTTGATAATTGAAAGAGGCTCAATGGACTGAGAACTGAAGTAACATTGCTACATTTTATGATATTGGTAAATTACAATGAACCTGAAATAAGTCAACAAAATTCCAGAGAGTGGCAATGTTGTTCTCACACAGCTTTTGTTATAGTGTCATATCACTACGGCCCTGCAGGTAGGGCGTTAGAATTGTACCTGCTGCCCCTATTGCATGATCGTAAAAGGCGACTAAATTTAGGATCTTGTCTTTTCTCTTCTGACTTTATCTTTCCTAATGCCTCCCTTGGCACCGCCTCACTTTTGGCCTTGAGCTGAGCGTTCGCCCCTGTGAGGAAGGCTCTGGGTTCTGTCCCCTGGCCGAGACACACCAAAGTCTATAAAAGTGGTAGTTTCTGCTCCTGCTTAGCGTTCAGCATACAGGGAGTGGGACGACTGGTTCGCCCGTTGTCAGTATAATGTGACCGGGTGGGGTGTGTTGCTTGGTGTCTTCGGCGGCATGCTTCAGTGATATAGCACTATAAAAAGGGCAACAGTTCCACTATACAAGAAGACACAACACGAACATACCGCAGTCTCCCAGTACACTCACCTCGCACAACATACACGCAACACACCGCATACATGGGAGGCCGTCCTTACATGACCATAGCTGTTAATAGGACGTTAATAAATCAAACAAACAAACAAAAAAAGTCATATCACTAAAGTATGTCGCCAAAGACACCACACAACACATCCTACCCGGTCACATTATACTGACAACGGGCGAATCGGCGTTAAGCATCCTTAATGCTGAGCACTAATAAACCAAAATTGGTAGCTGTGTTTGTTGTCCATGATGATTGTTTTGACGTAATACATAGTTGTTACCGTTATCTTTGGTTTGAGCTACTTTTTATTAACCATAGCTCAAAATAAGCACACCACCATATCACTTTTAGTGCATGTTTTTTCATGGCCCGAAGGATTGCACCAAAATTAGTGCAGAAACATCCTTGGGGAAGGGAAACAGAGTTTGGCTCTGATCCTCCAGGGGCAGGGCTCAATATGGAAAATAGAGGTAAATCCTACAGTTCGACATGGATTGTAACCAAATTGGGCCAGAAACATCCTCAAATATAGTTTGTATAAATTTTGGCTCTGACCCCCTTAAGCAGAAAGAATAGGGACCAACAGGGAATTTAGAGGTATACTGTAGTGCCAGTATTGTTGTGTGATGTTCTGAATACAGGATCATTGTTCTTTTCGGAAGGAATTTAAATATTTATCTCTAAATTCCCGATATTTTCAAAATCAATTAGAAAGATTCGTCAGTATACAGTTGTTGACAGAGTAACAGTTTTTAAGGGCAACAGATGATTTGTTCGAGGGTCCAACAAATCATCTTTTGCCCAAAAATCCAGTCGATAATTGTTTTGTTATACCCATTGACTCAAAACAATGCACTGACGTTACGAATTGTAGGTGTGACGTCACTCCGATAACAGTACATTTTAACAGTCGATTGTAACCGTTCTTTGTACCGCTCGACGGAATATAGTATAGTTCTTCTTGTATAGTGGAACTTTTGCCCTTTTTATAGTGCTATATCACTGAAGCATGCCGCCGAAGACACCAGTGATGTCAACACCACACTTGACATGCTGACAGACAACCAAAGTGGGACAACGCGTCGTGATGTTCGCCTTGCAGAAATTTTGAGGAATTAAAAAGTATGTGAATAAGGCACAAGAGGCTGTAGAAAACTTTCTCAGTCCATTCATGGTTGAAAATTATGAAAAGCTGATAAGACTCTCATCTTGTGCTGCAGCTACAGTAGACATTGCAAATGACGTTCTGAGAGCAGAAGCTGCAGGAAAGGAGGCAAAGGAAACCTTTATCAAAGACAGACTGGAGAAGAAAGAAAACTTGTTCGAACCAATAAAGAGACTGGACCTGAAAACCCTGGGCAATATGAACAAGCAGATGAAAGTGACCACTGCAAACAGCAGGGTGGTCCAATAAAAGCAACAGGGCAACATTGCTTTCCAGTTGCTTTTTAAGTCACAAAACAAGGGTTTGCAGCTGGACTGGAAGGAACTTTTGGCGTTTCCTTTGACCCCATTTCCCTTCAGCATAGGAACAGCTGACGGATTCCTTGCAAAAGCTGACAAATCTAAATCGTTCCAGTATTTAACCAAAGAATGTGAAGATTCTTCAGTTCCGGTACCTGAGTCTACACTTGTGGTATATGATGGAAATGCCTACTTCTACATCTTGAAGGAAATACCTGCAAACTTCAGCCAGATTTGTGGCAAGATTTTCGACATGTTGTCAACGACAGCAGACGTTGTCTTCAGCACAGATATGTATTCTCCCAATTCTGTCAAGTTCATGAAACACGAAAGAAGATGATGTAATGAGAAACTGATCATCAAGGGTCCAAGTACCAGGAAACCGCCTGACTGGAAGTTGTTCCTTGCAAATGATGAGAACAAGACATAGTTCATTAGTCTCCTGTGTACTGTCTGGAGTAGTCCAACTAATGCCAGCAAACTCCAGGGCAGAACTGTCATCTTGATCTGCGATGATTTGTTTGTTTGTTTGTTTGTTTGCTTGATTAATTAACGTCCTATTAACAGCTATGGTCATGTAAGGACGGCCTCCCATGTATGTGGTGTGTTGCGTGTATTTTGTGCGAGGTGCATGTTTTGGGAGACTGCGGTATATTCATGTATTGTCTTCTTGTATAGTGGAACTGTTGCCCTTTTTATAGTGCTATGTCACTGAAGCATGCCGCCGAAGACACCAAGCACACACACCCCAACCGGTCACATTATACTGACAACGGGCGAACCAGTCGTCCCACTCCCTGTATGCTGAGCGCTAAACAGGAGCAGAAACTACCACTTTTATAGACTTTGGTTTGTCTCGGCCAGGGGACAGAACCCAGAGCCTTCCTCATCGGGCGAACGCTCAACTGAAGGCCAAAAGTGAGGCGGTGCCAAGGGAGGCATTAGGAAGGATTAAGTCAGTTAGGAAGAAGAGAAAGGATAAAATCCTAAATTTGCGATGGAACTGCCTACCAGTTGACCTCGGCAGATGGGAAATCTACAGAAAAAAATTGAAACTCCTCGTTCAACTCCAAGAGGAGACAGATTCCAGAGTGTTCTGTACTGTATGTATGGAAGAGACAATGGGTATCAGTACATCAGGATCAAAAGCCCAGACAACGATGTCTTCTTCATCCTGCTGCATTATGCGCTGACTTTGAAAGATGTGGTTATTCTCTTCAATACAGGCACAGAGGCTGATAAATGTCACTGAGGTTGCAGAAAGCTCAATATGGACGATACATCTCGGTGTCTTTTCGCAGGATGATTCACTACTCTCAACACGTCTTCTCTTTGATGGTGGTCTACTTTCCCCAGAGGGACATGGAGCGTCTATGGAAGTGTCCATTATTGTATCGTTTTAGGTATTACAATAGATCTGCAATACCACTGGTAAATTAGTTTAATATGGGCTGGCACTGCAATGAGGCGACTAAGTTTATGAAATTATATTTTTCTTCCTGCAATGTAACTGTTACTTGCTTCTTTCTAACATCACACTGAATGTACCAAAATTTTGCCGCCTTCGGCACAGATATGGCCAAGAAAAATATTTGCCAGAATGATAGTTTGCTTTGGAGATAATTGTGACTGTTTTGAATATTTTTTTTTCAAATTAGTTGGTGATGTTAATTGGGATAAACCAAGTTAAATAATGTACAACATTAACGATAACTCATTTTGTCGAATTACATCTGCGCGAGACACAATGGAAAGTAAAGTCATTTAATTCAATAACAGGTACTTGATTGATTACTTATATCAAAAGCCAATTCAAGATGGATTCCTGGTTATATGCGTTACGTTTGTAGGTTATCGAATTGACCAAGTCAATACAAAATTGACCAATGTAAATTACCTTAATTACTGCAAATTAATTTACTTTCATATCAATAAAAGCTCATGAATTGTAAAATCAGGAAAAAAAATTTAAAAAAAAAACATCATGAAAGCGTATTCGAAGAAAAATAAAATATGTTCAAAATCACAAGAGTCTGTCTTTGAACAGGAAACAGTACGACGTGTATGGCGATCAACTGATCAAAATGAAGCAGATTGATGATCCGAAACACATGCAAATATAATGGAAGGTAACCTCTATGAAGTATATAAAGCAAATGACAACATGTTCCGGAATAATCGTATCACACTATTCTATAGTATAGCTGTTGCAGTCATTGTTTTGCGTTGCAAATACATACATCTTCAATTATTAAAACATTTTATTAACCGTTTTATTTAAACGTTACTTACTTTTTCCTCTGTTTGTGTTATTGTATTAGTCTCTTCTGTCCCCAGAAGTTTTCTGGCGACGGGAATTATTTAGTGTGGCTCCACAGGCTCATCATCATCACTCCCTATGAAATTCATCATAAAATACACTTTTAAACTATTTTGTTTCCGACCTAGAGCATACAAATGTATATCTTAAATATTAAGTGAGTGTTTTCAAAACAACAAAAAAACGGAGAAAACTTTTTTTTTTAATTATATGATTCAGAAAGACAACCAGTGGCGTTTAAATGTCATTTCCTTACTGCAGCCACAGGCAGAACTACACAATTATAGAAATCTACTTGTGCATGCGCTGACAGCAATTCCAATAAGGAGGGTCAAGGAGAACCCGATAAGCCCGTACCACGTATAGGAAATATCGTACAGGAAAAAAACCCTCCTCTGATCTGCAACATCAATAAATATTTAAAAATCGAGAAAAACATAACGTGTTTCATAAAAAAAGAAGTACATCCTGATTCTATTTTATCGTTGCTGTTTTATATTATAAAAAAGTATATTTTGCAGAACAATACATACTGTTCTTGCAACTGTACAAGAACAAGGAAAATAAACATATGATTCCTGTTGTGTGCCCCGACCAGGAATCGAATCCGGGTCTCAGGTGTGACAATCTGATTGAAATACAGATCCTTATAACCACTCCGTTCAATATAGGATCTGACAATATCCCATATGGGGTCACGTTCGGATGACCTTTTACCACGTGTACTCCAGATCAAATACATTTTCTACACATTTCTACGTCAATTGTTAACGCCATTTCGTCCCAGTAAGCATACACATTTAGCATTATTGTGCACTTTGGGCAAGATTACTACGTACATGAAAATAATTTGGACAGCTTTTTGAAACTAGTTCGACCCCAGTCAAGATTCTGGCAGTACCAATTTGATTGGCCATTTCCATAGGTCATCCTGACGTGATCCCTAATGGGATGTTGTCAGATCCTCATATCAAACGTAGTGATAATAAGGATCTGTATTTTAATCAGATTGCCGGTGTGGAAAACTAGAGCTCAACCTACTGAGACATAGAAGAATGCTCCGTCAGCTGAGTGACAGAGCCCTATTTAATACTATATATAAATCACATTGAGCCGCTCCTTTTAAACTATTAACAATTACTCGTGCAGTGAATAGATGCCACAATGAGGACCTTCTACGCAATTCCCAAGTTATCACGAGATCTTGTACGTACTGGAGTAATCCCTGCGATGTTAGGTTGTCCTCTACAGTGCTATTAATTGATGGACCCATTGTTGTCCCCGTGCCGTTACCTAGGAAACAGCCACTAGTAGGATTTTCGACCAACTTTACCGGGCGCCTCCCATGAAATTGGACTTAATACTATCCACAGATTGAAGACTAGGGCTGTCATAGAACCAATAAATGCTTCCTGGATTAAAAATAAATGTTTTTAACTATTACATTCAAATATTTTTAATGTTATAAATAACTTTGTATATTTATAACGTACACAATATCATTTAATTTAACGTCCTAAAGATATGATGCAATGTAATGTTAATCTAAATCGTTAACCGTCATATCCAACATATCTATTTCATTCCATTTATTTGCTAAAACTATTACTTCTATCTTTGCTTTTGGACGACATCGCTTTGAATGATGTCTCGATGCATTTCGTGACGTAACAGGTATGTATTTGGTTTTGGTTTTACTAATTCAACACCCTTCTAAGAGCCAAGGTCATGTAAGCAATGTATTATGTATTTCAAGGTATGTTGCCTTGATCAGAACTATCTAACACAGGAACATGGATTTTCTATAAGTAAATAAAACTCACCCAACCTTAAACGCTATTCTGAACCCCGTACATTTTGTGTGTACAGTAAATGATGTCACTTACTATGAAGTTTGCTTTCGGTACCATTCCACCAAGGAAGTAAAATCCAGCCAGAGGTCCACCACACGCTCCGAACGCCACGCCAGCCATCTGCATGTTATACAAATATTCCAATCTTCTTATCATAGCAAACACATTTCAGGGTATGATTTTAATTTTTGATGTCCATTATTATATTGTAAAACATTTATATCAAACCACCTGAAGCACAAGAATAAATGTTTTTATCCGATATTTGTAACATAATTAGAAAGATTCTAATTAAGATATTGAGTAGTCTTACAATTGGTTGCTAGTACAGGATTTAGTGTATATGTGTATAAAACACACATCTACGTCCTATATGTGCATTTTGCTATATGTGACCATTTTTGTCTGTCAATAATAGACAGGTTTGTTCGTGATTTGAGAAAGGAGCTGATCCCCTTGACATTCAACATTTTGGAATTACTGCTCTGTCCTATATTTACTGCTTCTTCCAGTAATTCTTATCCTACATTGATACCTTTGTAAAAATCACGTTGTATCTGACTTACAATCGTTGACATCACTTCTGTGAGCTATGATAAAATTAAAGAAACTTTAAATTTATTATTTGTTGAAATTTTACCTGTATAATGGAACCGGCCATCGATGTAATGGCGTATGCTAACCCAGCCACTAACATTCCGTACGTAAGGACTGGATAAAATGGCAAAATATGTTAATATAGTCACCAAGGATATCCTCAACAGATCTAGAGTTAGCAGATAAAGCGTTGATCCAAGAGGAAATGGTGCTTACAATTAATAACGTGCCAGGAGGTGTAATTATTATAACAATAATGATGTAATTAGTATAGTTCGATTATTATTAAATAATGTGATAGAAAACATCCGATAAAGAAATGATATTTTCCTAATACAACGATGCACATTAATTACTATAAATAATATTTTACGAAGGATAATCACACACACACACACAAAATAAAGTTAACCCTTTGAAGTATAAATAACCTAAAGATCTTGGGCATAAATTAATGAAGGAATGCTAATGAGGATGTATATGTATCGTAAATGGCAAAATATATAAATATAATTTTGTAAACTATACATACCTGAGAGTTCCACTAAACAAACAGTTGATAAAGACACCAGAGAGTCCGGGGAGTGATCGTAACGCGTCCAACGCGAAGTAAGGCACGATCTATCAGCAGAATTGTTAACTTTACTTTACACCAAAACGACCGCAAGACATGAAACACCAACGACGTTACCAAAATGGCAACAATCGCATGAGACTTATCATTGGAGATAAATAGAACGAAAATATTTTTGAAACATATTAAGTAGAAATGTTTTACCAATAGATCTTCAAAAATATTATTTTTGCCATTTTCTCATCTTTAGCTTACACGAAGACTAAATTTGGATGTGTAGTTACCTGATTGAAGGTCACTACGTATCGACCTTGGACAGGTTCACATTCTACACTGTTGTAGTACAACTACATCAGGATCCCGAAATATCCCAGTATGATGTGGTGTATAACTGTCAGGGCTATTTGTAAGCAGAATGACCTTAAAACAAAGGTGGCCCTGCAGGTAGGGCGTTAGAATTGTACCTGCTGCCCCTATTGCATGATCGTAAAAGGCGACTAAATTTAGAATCTTATCTTTTCTCTTCTTCCTAACTGACTTTATCTTTCCTAATGCCTCCCTTGGCACCGCCTCACTTTTGGCCTTGAGTTGAGCGTTCGCCCCTGTGAGGAAGGCTCTGGGTTCTGTCCCCTGGCCGAGACACACCAAAGTTTATAAAAGTGGTAGTTTCTGCTCCTGCTTAGCGTTCAGCATACAGGGAGTGGGACGACTGGTTCGCCCGTTGTCAGTATAATGTGACCGGGTGGGGGGTGTTGCTTGGTGTCTTCGGCGGCATGCTTCAGTGATATAGCACTATAAAAAGGGCAACAGTTCCACTATACAAGAAGACACAACACGAACATACCGCAGTCTCCCAGTACACTCACCTCGCACAACATACACGCAACACACCGCATACATGGGAGGCCGTCCTTACATGACCATAGCTGTTAATAGGACGTTAATAAAACATACAAACAAACAAACCTTAAACAAAGTAAACAAAAATACACTGCTTGATAAAACACTTTAATACATAGAAGTTTTAAGGTAAAAGAAAATCGATCCGTATCGAATCGATGTTTGCGAAGACTTCAGTATCTAAATAACCTTTAAAACTGTGTCGTCCGCGCATTAGTAACCGTGTAGAAAGGGAAGTCAATGTGTAAATCTCTACTACTAATTTCCGTTAATAATTTCTGATATTTATCTCTTCTTCTAAGTTTCGATTTCTAAAAATCAACGGCAAATCCCCATATTCATATTCAAGATTTTTTACTCGTAACGACATTTTTTGTCTTTAAAATCTGTACCAGATCTTCGTATTTTCATAATTCATAAACCATGTGTCCTTAATGTATTCATTCATTATATTTGCACTGTGTTTAACTGTAGTCGCTCTATATTCAGTATCATCAAACTTATAATGGAAAATGACTTTGGGGAAAAAAAAGTAATACAAATGGTATGCGTGACTGCGAATATTAAGTGCTTGGTCATCCAGAAAGTGTCGAGTAGTAGGAAGTGTCATTATGACTCGTTTTATCGCTTTAAATATTTGGAAATACGTCCGTTCACACAACACTCTTAATACCTCCCTGTAAATATAGATATAGTAACATAACGCCACACTGAAATACAACTGTTCAAACAACACTCTTAATATCTCCCTGGAAATATATATATAGTAACATGACGCCACACTGAAATACAACTGTCCAAACAACACTCTTAATACCTCACTGTAAATATAGATATAGTAACATGACGCCACACTGAAATACGTCCGTCCACACAACACTCTTAATGCCGCACTGTAAATATATATAGTAACATGACGTCACACTGAAATACGTCCCTCCACACAACACTCTTAGTTTCTCACTGTAAATATAGATATAGTAACATGACGTCACACTGAAATACGTCCGTCCACACAACACTCCTAATGCCGCACTGTAAATATATATAGTAACATGACGTCACACTGAAATAGGTCCGTCCACACAACACTCTTAATACCTCACTGTAAATATAGATATAGTAACATGACGTCATACTGAAATACGTCCGTCCACACAACACTCTTAATGCCTCACTGTAAATATAGATATAGTAACATGACGGCATACTGAAATAAGTCCGTCCACACAACACTCTTAATGCCTCACTGTAAATATAGATATAGTAACATGACGCCACACTGAAATACGTCCGTCCACACAACACTCTTAATGCCTCACTGTAAATATAGATATAGTAACATGACGTCATACTGAAATACGTCCGTCCACACAACACTCTTAATGCCTCACTGTAAATATATATAGTAACATGACGTCACACAGAAATACGTCCGTCCACACAACACTCTTAATGCCTCACTGTAAATATAGATATAGTAACATGACGCCACACTGAAATACGTCCGTCCACACAACACTCCTAATGCCGCACTGTAAATATATATATAGCAACATGACGTCACACTGAAATACGTCCCTCCACACAACACTCTTAGTTTCTCACTGTAAATATAGATATAGTAACATGACGTCATACTGAAATACGTCCGTCCACACAACACTCTTAATGCCGCACTGTAAATATAGATATAGTAACATGACGTCATACTGAAATACGTCCGTCCACACAACACTCTTAATACCTCACTGTAAAATATAGATATAGTAACATGACGTCATACTGAAATACGTCCGTCCACACAACACTCTTAATACCTCACTGTAAATATAGATGTAGTAACATGACGTCACACTGAAATACGTCCGTCCACACAACACTCTTAATACCTCCCTGTAAATATAGGTGTAGTAACATGACGTCACACTGAAATACGTCCGTCCACACAACACTCCTAATGCCGCACTGTAAATATATATATAGTAACATGACGTCACACTGAAATACGTCCGTCCACACAACACTCTTAATGCCGCACTGTAAATATAGATATAGTAACATGACGCCACACTGAAATACGTCCGTCCACACAACACTCCTAATGCCGCACTGTAAAATATATATAGCAACATGACGTCACACTGAAATACGTCCCTCCACACAACACTCTTAGTTTCTCACTGTAAATATAGATAAAGTAACATGACGTCACACTGAAATACGTCCGTCCACACAACTCTCTTAATGCCGCACTGTAAATATATATAGTAACATGACGTCACACTGAAATACGTCCCTCCACACAACACTCTTAATGCCGCACTGTAAATATAGATATAGTAACATGACGCCACACTGAAATACGTCCGTCCACACACAACACTCCTAATGCCGCACTGTAAAATATATATAGCAACATGACGTCACACTGAAATACGTCCCTCCACACAACACTCTTAGGTTCTCACTGTAAATATAGATATAGTAACATGACGTCATACTGAAATACGTCCGTCCACACAACACTCTTAATGCCGCACTGTAAATATAGATATAGTAACATGACGTCATACTGAAATACGTCCGTCCACACAACACTCTTAATACCTCACTGTAAATGTAGATATAGTAACATGACGCCATACTGAAATACGTCCGTCCACACAACACTCTTAATACCTCACTGTAAATATAGATATAGTAACATGACGTCACACTGAAATACGTCCGTCCACACAACACTCTTAATACCTCACTGTAAATATAGATATAGTAACATGACGTCACACTGAAATACGTCCGTCCACACAACACTCCTAATACCGCACTGTAAATATAGATATAGTAACATGACGTCACACTGAAATACGTCCGTCCACACAACACTCTTAATACCTCACTGTAAATATAGATATAGTAACATGACGTCATACTGAAATACGTCCGTCCACACAACACTCTTAATACCTCACTGTAAATATAGATATAGTAACATGACGTCACACTGAAATACGTCCGTCCCACACAACACTCTTAATGCCTCACTGTAAATATAGATATAGTAACATGACGTCATACTGAAATACGTCCGTCCACACAACACTCTTAATCCTCACTGTAAATATAGATATAGTAACATGACGTCATGCTGAAATACGTCCGTCCACACAACACTCTTAATACCTCCCTGTAAATATAGATATATAGTAACATGACGCCACACTGAAATACGTCCGTCCACACAACACTCTTAATGCCTCACTGTAAATATAGATATAGTAACATGACGTCATGCTAAAATACGTCCGTCAACACAACACTCTTAATACCTCCCTGTAAATATAGATATAGTAACATGACGTCATGCTGAAATACGTCCGTCCACACAACACTCTTAATGCCTCACTGTAAATATAGATATAGTAACATGACGTCATACTGAAATACGTCCGTCCACACAACACTCTTAATACCTCCCTGTAAATATAGATATAGTAACATGACGTCATATGAAATACGTCCTCCACACAACACTCTTAATACCTCCCTGTAAATATAGATATAGTAACATGACGCCACACTGAAATACGTCCGTCCACACAACACTCTTAATGCCTCACTGTAAATATAGATATAGTAACATGACGTCATACTGAAATACGTCCGTCCACACAACACTCTTAATGCCTCACTGTAAATATATATATAGTAACATGACGTCACACTGAAATACGTCCGTCCACACAACACTCTTAATGCCTCCTGTAAATATAGATATAGTAACATGACGCACACTGAAATACGTCCGTCAACAACACTAAGCCCACTGTAATATATAAGAACATGACGTCCGTCCACACAACACTCTTAATGCCTCACTGTAAATATAGATATAGTAACATGACGTCATACTGAAATACGTCCGTCCACACAACACTCTTAATGCCGCACTGTAAATATAGATATAGTAACATGACGTCATACTGAAATACGTCCGTCCACACAACACTCTTAATACCTCACTGTAAATATAGATATAGTAACATGACGTCATACTGAAATACGTCCGTCCACACAACACTCTTAATACCTCACTGTAAATATAGATATAGTAACATGACGTCACACTGAAATACGTCCGTCCGTCCACACAACACTCTTAATACCTCACTGTAAATATAGATATAGTAACATGACGTCACACTGAAATACGTCCGTCCACACAACACTCTTAATGCCGCACTGTAAATATATATAGTAACATGACGTCACACTGAAATACGTCCGTCCACACAACACTGGAGCACTGTAAATATAGATATAGTAACATGACGTCACACTAGAAGCAGGTGACGGTTCCCGAAAAGGTAGTTTTCCATTGACGGGTTTTTGTTGGTCTGGTAACCATAGTAAAAACCGAAGGGCAAATTTTCATAATTTAAGCTTTAAAATCCTACTCCTCTTTCATCCTTGGATGGATTTCATCCACATTATTGGGGAAGGACAATCATATTTTATATAAATGAGCCTGGTCCGACCCCTAGGGGCTGAGGGATGGGGCCCAAAAAGGGTAAATTTTCTTAATTTTAGCTTTAAAATCCTACTCCTTCTTCATCCTTGATTGAATTTCAACTATATTAAGTGTAAAATATCATTGGGGAAGAACAATCATTTTTATATAAATGAGATAGGTCCGACCCCTAGGGGCAGAGGGGCGGGGCGCAAAAGGGGGAAATTTTCTTAATTTAAGCTTTTAAATCCTACTCCTCCTTCATCCTTGGATGAATTTCATCCATATTTGGTGTGAAACATCATTGGAGAAGGACAATCGTATTTTATATAAATGAGTCTGGTCCGACCCTTAGGGGGTGAGGGGTAGGGCCCCAAAAGGGCAAATTTTCATAATTTTAGCTGGCCCACTTCCTGTTTTCAGATTTCGGTCTCCGATCTCAATGAAAAATGGTCTATAGGGGTTTAAATTGATGCCGAACAACATGCAAACATTTGCATAAAGATTTTGGTATTCCAAGATGACCACTGGCCCACTTCCTGTTTTCAGGTTTCAGTCTCCGATCTCAGTGAAAATTGGTCTATAGGGGTTTTAATTGATTCAGAAGGGGGAACTTTAGGTGAGGACAATCATAATTTATAAAGGACCGAGCTAAGACCCATGGGGATAGTACGGCGGATGTCCGAAATGGAAGCTTTGCTGAAATTTGGCTTTAAAATCTCACTCCTCTTTATATTAATCCGTGAATGGGTTACAACCATATATGGATGAAGGGCTAACAAGTTTGTTCAACAAATGATATTTACCTATTTCAGAAATTTACATATTCAACTAAGGAGTTCCTTGTATTGTTTATATTAATATCAATACTTTATACTGTGACTTTGTTGTTTTGTGCATTGAGTCAGATGACCGTTAAGGCCCATGGGCCTCTTGTTTAATATATTACATGTGTTTTACGTTTTCTTTGAACTTACATTAAATCTGATATGTACATGATTTTACTTATGGATGGATTCTATTTAGGGGAGCCAACTTTCCCAAACTTTATCGTGTATGGAATGGGGAAACAGACGTGGGTGTGAGTACAGTGCTTAAGGTTTCTTCACAAATCAAATATAAATTCTAAAAAAAATCTTTGTACGCTTGAAAAAACTAGAATATGCTAATAGTGAACACATGCATGGCACCATTTATTGACCTAATTGACCCCGTTACCATGTGAACCTCACTAGGGTGTAATCATCGTTAGCAGATCATGTCAGAAGATTATGCGGTGCTAAACATTATCTCGAGCTGAAATGTTTTAAAAAAACGATTTCAGCAAAATTATTTAATTATAATGGCAAATAGTACAAATGCTTTCATAGGTCATGGTTACCTACTTCTTTACTTTATAGCAGATTTCAGAAATTAAATTCACACATCAAAGATTCGCAGGAAGAAACTGCAAAATTGTGATTTTGACTTCAACATTCCATTTATAATTTAGTTAGGACCATAGGTATTTCAATATTCATCCTTTGGCATCTGACATAAGCAAGGTGGCAGAAATACCATTTTTTTAATCGCAAACAATATGTAGCTGACATACACTGAATCTTCGTGCAATATAATTTGTTTATCAATAAGTGAACAGCAAAATGGTCAAAATTGTTATACTCATCCATTACTTCATATTTTTACCACTGATTCATTAGGGGGGATGGGGGATTATGTTGGAATATGGAAGGAGATTGTGAATTTGTTGATAAACAAATGCTAGATTCCTTGTGTATTTGTACATGTTAGATCACAAAAATACAATATTTGAAATTGACATGTTTAATTATTGATGATCTACAAAAAATGTATGCAATTTCTTTGATGAAGACAGAATAATTTGCACCGTTTTTTTTTTAATTTGAAATTTTGAAAACATTTCATATGCAGAAAACTAACAAAACTATTGCTCTTTAAAGTAAGAAATGTTTTATTTGAACTAACAGGGAATTTTAAGTGAAACCAGATTATTAAATTATTTATTATGTAATTATACCTTTTCGTAAAGTATTATATTTTCTCTTACTTTAAAAGGCAAAACAGAGTTTTGAATCAGTAAGTCCGTACTGTATATATATTTCAGATTTTGATTTGAAAACAAGTGTCCACATGTGAACATTCCTATCAGGGTTCTTGTTCAAGTGAGAGTTTTTTTTTGAAATATGGAATGAATGGACAATTGTCTCTTTTCTTTCAGAACGGGAATGTAAAACGATTTTGATGGGGGGGGGGGGGGGGGCAAATATCCTCAGTATTTTGTAAACCCCCCCTGCGTGCCCCGCACCCACAGGAGATACTTTATATTTTTTTTCATATATCATAACCTATAATCGTTGTACACATCTATAGACAGTGGCGTCGCTAACAGGAAATTAATGAATACGCAGATTATCGTGCGAGCGCCGAAGTCTTGGGGTCCGGGGGTATCGCCCGAAAAAATATTACGATTTAAAATGACTGAGATGGGTTTTACGATATATTTTGATGATTTTAAAACGTTCTTAACACAGCAAATTTTTCGATATAAAGTTACCTGCATTTAAAAATGATAATTGTGGATGTCGTCATACCATTATATATATACATTGTACATGTAACCCTGCTCGATCTGAACATACCGGAATCACACCATCGGCACATTATTGTGTAGCGCAAAATAAGACATATAAACAAATTCATCTTTTAAGAGACATTTTTTCAAATAGTATAATCCCTTGATGGACATTTTAGTCCAATTTGTGTGTATTGAATATTCATTATTAAAGGTTTGAACATTACGTGCTTGAAAGTTTTAGGAAACGCGCCGCGCAGCGGAAAATTTTCTAAAATGAAGTACGAAAAATATGCAGGAGGACCCTTTTTTCTTTCAAATGTGCATTTTTTAGAACATTTCACTCGGCGAAAATTACATGTTTGCCCCCCCCCCCCTGGTTACACCTAGTTGAAATGATGAAAAAGGCCTAATCTAAAATCATGCGTAGAACGCCGCTTGAAGAAAGAGAATGGCTGATAAATAGATAAACAAGTATAAAAATGAATTTAGTTAAAAAAAGATAATTGAATAAATCAGGAGATAAATAGATAAAAATGAAATATCTTTAGTTGCTTCTTTTATTCAACAATTTTAAGAATTATCTGTGAGCGTTTCTTCACACCATGTTATGTCTCGATCCGGATCTTATTGATCGACACCTAGTTTGTGTTTAGTCACGATTTCCTTGTTCCGGTAAAAGCGTTAAAGATGGCGACCTGCATGCGGCTGTTGTTATTGTAGAAATGAAAATTGTCGGTAAATGCATCACGCATCATGAGTAAAGCAAAGCGCAAGGTTACGGTAGATGCAGGGAAATCTGTTCCAGACGAAGGCGAGAGGCGAAAACCGAGCGTGTTCGAACGGTTGGGACCTGGTGCTGCAAGAAAACCGTCATACACCGAGGAATCCGATGTAGGAAACCAAATCTGTTTGAATTAGGTTTACAAAAAAAATAGTGGCTTGAGTTTTCTGTGATCCCGACAAAAATCTCACATTTTAGATATTATTTTAGTCTACTTATGTAAAAGTTTAGATAGGGATTTGCCTACACGAGCTGAATAAATCGGCCCAGAGAAAAATCGTCAGGTTCGATAGCACCCTAAACTGGCTACATAGCTAGATTATAGTGGACAAATGTAAACAAACAGGTGAGGTCTGGTCACATTGTTCTCTTGCAGTATGAAAGCATGGATGACGAAACATGTAAGTCAGTGATATGAATAATGTTTGCATTTGCCTACTTGTTTATTTGCAGGCGACTTTTTAAAATTCCATCGTTGCAATTATTTAAAGATGCTCCACCGCTAACAAATGGTATATTTTCACTATCAAAAACAGGAACAGACGATTTAGTATTTTTCTTCAGTTACAAAAGTTACTTACTTTACACCATTACCACCATTGAAAAGTTTGAGCTTCTTATTTTACTTCAAGTTAAAAATATGAAAAATAATTAATTGCATCCCGAAAAAATTCCGGGGCACTATATCCTATATGGAATGAAGTAATGATTGCGCATGCACCATAGGCGAACTAAATTATTTTATGTCATTTTTGTGCTAATTAGGCATATATATACACGATTAAATGCCAATTATTGTTCAAATGATGAATATCATTTACGCTCTGTCGGCGGTGGAGCATTTTTAATATCAATTATCACTAGTCCCCCGTAACAAAACTATAGTGAGGCGAACCAATTTGGCGTTGTTGTGTTGTCTGCATATAAGCATCCACCTGATGAAGATTTAGGCCACAGGTGCGCTTGTAGCATCCAGATCCGTGCAAGTATGTAATTGACCATGATGTGCAAAAAGTGCTATAGCCGGCACATACACAACAAAATATGTGGCTATATTTCAAATGGGAAATTTGAATTTTATATCTTTTTCATCAGAACATGAGGAGAAATGGATGCAAGTACCAAAAAATGAAACAACAGATTTTTAAGAAATCACCAGAAATGATCTTGGAAGACAAAAATATTTCGTTTTGCAAATTCTCAAGATTCGTCATTCAATTTCTGATGTGTACGCTGATTTTGTGACCAAGTATGCCACTTTTGTTTACATTTGTCTACTATATGTGTTGTCAGATTTGGCTATATAGTCGAATCTAGCTCTATAGCCTGATATAGAACAAATATACGTACCCGGCCTACTATACCTTTCGGCTGGGTACGGATTGGTTCCTATGTGTCGTAGTGGAGCACTGCTTCCGAAAATCACTTGGGCATAGTTTTTCATACTTTTTTGTAGGTTTCCGATTATTTTATGCGTATACATGCATTTACATGTTATTTTTGTCCAAAACAAACATAACTACCATTCTTAATATCTACCGTACAGCTTACAAGACGTCAAATTCACAATTTGTGGACTCGCCGTATAAATTCCCTTCAGAAAGATCTTCATATGTAATATGTAAAAAAATGATGCCTCGATGAGAATTTGATATTTTATGTGGTTCAGTTTTATTGCCTAGTATGTAAGCGATACCAAACAAGTACGATAAAATGCAAACAAATAATTTATATAAGGTTTGCATAATCATTAATTTGCTCCATTAGCGGTAATAGGCACCAATTGTAGCTCTAAAGACGACACCATTTTCTGTCTATAAGTCTTTTGAGCTACAATATTGCAGCTTTAGCCTGATATAGCGTGCTACCGGACCTGATCAACTTCAGACACCCTGGTTAAATCAGCCCATTACTTCTCACATTTTGACATGTTTCAGTTTTTTATGTCATCAACAAAATGGGGGTTTGTTGCACTTTGGCTCCAGATTACAATATCAAAATAAAATCTTGATGTACTGGTTTTAAATAATTCATAAGATTATTTCACTAATTCTGGTACGGAATGCAGAACAAATACCAAGTATGGAAAGAGTTAATTGTACCACTAGGCTCATAAATACCAATATCAAATATCAACATCTTAGGGTTTATTGCTTGTAAATTTCTCTTCCATTGTATTATATATTATGATTCCTATTTTATTTGTCAGAAGAGGGATCGCTACTATTCCAGCACACAGGAGAAGTGTCTTACTGACTGTACATACATGTTTCCTATTTTATTTGTCAGAGGAGGGAACGCTACTATTCCAGTACACAAGAGAAGTGTCGTTACTGGTTACAGAACGAGGACTGTCCATTTGGACCAAAATGTAAATTTGCTCATGGATCATTCAAGAAGGGAAAATCTTCAAAGTAAGTAAAATAATCATAAAATATGTTGATAGAATGGATAACACTGCTACTAATGGCTGTTAATAGGACGTAAAACTAAACAAACCAAACCAAACTGCTACTAATATACAACGCTAGACTAGTCTTTATTCACCAAAGCAATTTACACATTACACAATTTAAACTGATATTGATAAGTTATGTATGTTTTTTTAATCATACATTTGGTTTATACCTGGTAAGTTTAATTTGTAGGTAATTCACAGGTGTGGCTTGTTTTAATGGGGTCTTCATGATCACCATCACGAACAGCGGCCTGACTGCTAATTGTAACTACCTGTACTTTATATCTTGCATGTGTATATTTCAAAGAAACTGAGAACATAAGTAATGCAACAAGGTTTCAAATTAATCCCTGACTAGATACCTTCACATCACATTCGATAGTGTACATGTGTAATACGTAATGACCTAGCTATATATTATTCATTAATTTTTTCCTAGGAGAGATGATGACAG
The DNA here is from genome assembly GCF_041381155.1 of Argopecten irradians. Classification (NCBI taxonomy): domain Eukaryota; kingdom Metazoa; phylum Mollusca; class Bivalvia; order Pectinida; family Pectinidae; genus Argopecten; species Argopecten irradians. The sequence goes on from NC_091147.1 coordinate 4,885,627, forward strand.
CTCAGATGAGCCAAGGTCAAGGGGCAAAGGTCGAAGGGAACGATCAAGCGACCACAGTGACAACGAGTCTGTGGAAAGGAAGAAGCGTAAATCCAGAAAGGAGAAGATAAAGTCTGCCATTGTCAAAGCTTCCAGAGGAGGGGACAGCGACCTTGACAGTGACAGTTCTAATTCATGGGCTCATGATCAGGAAGCTGAGTCACTAACTGGTTGGTATTCAATCCGATTGTAACCTTGATCCATGGTTACATCCAGAACATTAGTAAAACTTCAATAATTCAGTAATGTATTGATAGTTTAACCTAATGTATTCATATGTTAACCCTGACAATCAAATATAGGTAGATAATGTAGTGGCTACATTGTTAGTGTCTTTTGCAGTATATTATTTCATAGACAATTTTTCATCAAATATTTGATAACCAAAATGAATGAATAGCAATTTATATCACATTTACATTAACGTTTTTGTTCAGGCCTGGACTATAAGAAGGAGTTGGAGCTGGTAAGGCAAAGACAGAAGCTTAGACAGGAACTTAGTCAGTTAGAGGATACAGATGATGTCCGAGAGAATCTACATATCGAGAGAGCGGTAACATGATAAATCTGTATAATACTGTAAATTGAGATATTTTTTTTTATTTTTTCGGGGAAATTTTGGTGTTTTTTGTATCAAAATAGGGTGGTTAAATATTGCTGTGTTTAAATTTAGCGTTTTCTTGTGTTCTGTTATTGGTGCATAACTCTATAAATGAAAGATAAAAATTCTGAAGATTTACTTGTTCATCAGTCCTTTCATTGCATAGATAAACTGATTTGAATTGATTGAAGCCAATACTTTTTGATTTGCACGATTTATCCTGTACTGTGTTTACAGATCAGCAGCAGTGACAGTGATGGGGGTAGTAATATGGAACATGGGAGGTCACACAAAAAGATGGCCAAGTCACCAAGGTAAAGTACATTCCTTATTGACTAATTTAAGTTTTGAGGGAAATTGTCCCTTTTTGAAATAAGAAAATTTAGAAGATTACTGCAATCAACTTCTTCGTAGTTAATCAGAGCTGTTTACAAGTTTCTTTATCCTGCTGAATACTAATTAGTAATTCAACATATTACTTTGAACATCCATTTCAATTCTGTAAGACTGTATGCACAAACAAAATGATTTTACCTTTAAAATTGATATTATTAATAGATATCTAAATCATATACAAATGTTAAACTTAACAGCAAGAAAAAGGACAAGAAAAAACACAAGACATCCAAATCACCTGCTCATAAAGTGAAGAATTTGTCTCCGAGTCCTAAGGAAAAGGTCAAAAGGTAGGCCTATCCCCTATACCGTCTGGTAGGCCTATCCCCTATACTGTTTAATCTGGTAGGCCTATACTGTCCATTTCGATAGGCCTATACCCTATCCCCTATACTGTCAATTCTCTGTGTGTAGCCTATACCCTACATGTATACTGTCTATTCTAGTAAGCCTATCCCCTACACTGTCTATTCTCTGTATGTAGCCTATCCCCTTTACTGTCTATTCTCTGTATGTAGCCTATCCCCTTTACTGTCTATTCTCTGTGTGTAGCCTATCCCCTTTACTGTCTATTCTCTGTATGTAGCCTATCCCCTTTACTGTCTATTCTCTGTGTGTAGCCTATCCCCTATACTGTCAATTCTCTGTATGTAGCCTATCCCCTACACTGTCTATTCTCTGTATGTAGCCTATCCCCTATACTGTCTATTCTCTGTATGTAGCCTATCCCCTATACTGTCTATTCTCTGTATGTAGCCTATCCCCTACACTGTCTATTCTCTGTGTGTAGCCTATCCCCTTTACTGTCTATTCTCTGTATGTAGCCTATCCCCTACACTGTCTATTCTCTGTATGTAGCCTATCCCCTACACTGTCTATTCTCTGTATGTAGCCTATCCCCTTTACTGTCTATTCTCTGTATGTAGCCTATCCCCTATACTGTCAATTCTCTGTATGTAGCCTATCCCCTATACTGTCAATTCTCTGTATGTAGCCTATCCCCTATACTGTCAATTCTCTGTATGTAGCCTATCCCCTTTACTGTCTATTCTCTGTGTGTAGCCTATCCCCTTTACTGTCTATTCTAGTAAGCCTATACCCTACACTGTCTATTCTCTGTATGTAGCCTATCCCCTATACTGTCAATTCTCTGTATGTAGCCTATCCCCTATACTGTCTATTCTCTGTATGTAGCCTATCCCCTTTACTGTCTATTCTCTGTATGTAGCCTATCCCCTTTACTGTCAATTCTCTGTGTGTAGCCTATCCCCTTTACTGTCTATTCTCTGTGTGTAGCCTATCCCCTTTACTGTCTATTCTCTGTATGTAGCCTATCCCCTTTACTGTCTATTCTCTGTGTGTAGCCTATCCCCTTTACTGTCTATTCTCTGTATGTAGCCTATCCCCTTTACTGTCTATTCTCTGTATGTAGCCTATCCCCTTTACTGTCTATTCTCTGTGTGTAGCCTATCCCCTTTACTGTCTATTCTCTGTATGTAGCCTATCCCCTACACTGTCTATTCTCTGTGTGTAGCCTATCCCCTTTACTGTCTATTCTCTGTATGTAGCCTATCCCCTTTACTGTCTATTCTCTGTGTGTAGCCTATCCCCTTTACTGTCTATTCTCTGTATGTAGCATATCCCCTTTACTGTCTATTCTCTGTATGTAGCCTATCCCCTACACTGTCTATTCTCTGTATGTAGCCTATCCCCTTTACTGTCTATTCTCTGTATGTAGCCTATCCCCTTTACTGTCTATTCTCTGTGTGTAGCCTATCCCCTACACTGTCTATTCTCTGTATGTAGCCTATCCCCTTTACTGTCTATTCTCTGTATGTAGCCTATCCCCTTTACTGTCTATTCTCTGTATGTAGCCTATCCCCTTTACTGTCTATTCTCTGTATGTAGCCTATCCCCTACACTGTCTATTCTCTGTATGTAGCTTATCCCCTTTACTGTCTATTCTCTGTATGTAGCCTATCCCCTTTACTGTCTATTCTCTGTGTGTAGCCTATCCCCTTTACTGTCTATTCTCTGTGTGTAGCCTATCCCCTTTACTGTCTATTCTCTGTATGTAGCATATCCCCTACACAGTCTATTCTCTGTGTGTAGCCTATCCCCTTTACTGTCTATTCTCAGTATGTAGCCTATCCCCTACACTGTCTATTCTCTGTATGTAGCCTATCCCCTACACTGTCTATTCTCTGTATGTAGCATATCCCCTTTACTGTCTATTCTCTGTATGTAGCCTATCCCCTTTACTGTCTATTCTCTGTATGTAGCATATCCCCTACACTGTCTATTCTCTGTGTGTAGCCTATCCCCTTTACTGTCTATTCTCTGTATGTAGCCTATCCCCTTTACTGTCTATTCTCTGTATGTAGCCTATCCCCTACACTGTCTATTCTCTGTATGTAGCTTATCCCCTTTACTGTCTATTCTCTGTATGTAGCATATCCCCTACACTGTCTATTCTCTGTATGTAGCATATCCCCTACACTGTCTATTCTCTGTATGTAGCCTATCCCCTTTACTGTCTATTCTCTGTATGTAGCTTATCCCCTTTACTGTCTATTCTCTGTATGTAGCATATCCCCTACACTGTCTATTCTCTGTATGTAGCCTATCCCCTACACTGTCTATTCTCTGTATGTAGCATATCCCCTTTGCTGTCTATTCTCTGTATGTAGCCTATCCCCTATACTGTCAATTCTCTGTATGTAGCCTATCCCCTACACTGTCTATTCTCTGTATGTAGCCTATCCCCTACACTGTCTATTCTCTGTATGTAGCATATCCCCTTTACTGTCTATTCTCTGTATGTAGCCTATCCCCTTTACTGTCAATTCTCTGTATGTAGCCTATCCCCTTTACTGTCTATTCTCTGTATGTAGCATATCCCCTACACTGTCTATTCTCTGTATGTAGCCTATCCCCTTTACTGTCTATTCTCTGTATGTAGCCTATCCCCTACACTGTCTATTCTCTGTATGTAGCTTATCCCCTTTACTGTCTATTCTCTGTATGTAGCCTATCCCCTTTGCTGTCTATTCTCTGTATGTAGCCTATCCCCTTTACTGTCTATTCTCTGTGTGTAGCCTATCCCCTTTACTGTCTATTCTCTGTGTGTAGCCTATCCCCTTTACTGTCTATTCTCTGTATGTAGCCTATCCCCTACATTGTCTATTCTCTGTATGTAGCATATCCCCTACACTGTCTATTCTCTGTATGTAGCCTATCCCCTTTACTGTCTATTCTCTGTATGTAGCATATCCCCTACACTGTCTATTCTCTGTGTGTAGCCTATCCCCTTACCTGTCTATTCTCTGTATGTAGCCTATCCCCTACACTGTCTATTCTCTGTATGTAGCCTATCCCCTTTACTGTCTATTCTCTGTGTGTAGCCTATCCCCTACACTGTCTATTCTCTGTGTGTAGCCTATCCCCTTTACTGTCTATTCTCTGTGTGTAGCCTATCCCCTTTACTGTCTATTCTCTGTGTGTAGCCTATCCCCTACACTGTCTATTCTCTGTGTGTAGCCTATCCCCTTTACTGTCTATTCTCTGTATGTAGCCTATCCCCTTTACTGTCTATTCTCTGTATGTAGCCTATCCCCTTTACTGTCTATTCTCTGTGTGTAGCCTATCCCCTACACTGTCTATTCTCTGTGTGTAGCCTATCCCCTTTACTGTCTATTCTCTGTGTGTAGCCTATCCCCTACACTGTCTATTCTCTGTGTGTAGCCTATCCCCTTTACTGTCTATTCTCTGTGTGTAGCCTATCCCCTACACTGTCTATTCTCTGTATGTAGCCTATCCCCTTTACTGTCTATTCTCTGTATGTAGCATATCCCCTACACTGTCTATTCTCTGTGTGTAGCCTATCCCCTTTACTGTCTATTCTCTGTATGTAGCCTATCCCCTACACTGTCTATTCTCTGTGTGTAGCCTATCCCCTTTACTGTCTATTCTCTGTATGTAGCCTATCCCCTATACTGTCTATTCTCTGTATGTAGCCTATCCCCTTTACTGTCTATTCTCTGTGTGTAGCCTATCCCCTTTACTGTCTATTCTCTGTATGTAGCCTATCCCCTTTACTGTCTATTCTCTGTATGTAGCCTATCCCCTTTACTGTCTATTCTCTGTGTGTAGCCTATCCCCTTTACTGTCTATTCTCTGTATGTAGCCTATCCCCTTTACTGTCTATTCTCTGTATGTAGCCTATCCCCTTTACTGTCTATTCTCTGTGTGTAGCCTATCCCCTTTACTGTCTATTCTCTGTATGTAGCATATCCCCTACACTGTCTATTCTCTGTATGTAGCCTATCCCCTTTACTGTCTATTCTCTGTATGTAGCCTATCCCCTTTACTGTCTATTCTCTGTGTGTAGCCTATCCCCTTTACTGTCTATTCTCTGTATGTAGCCTATCCCCTTTACTGTCTATTCTCTGTATGTAGCCTATCCCCTTTACTGTCTATTCTCTGTGTGTAGCCTATCCCCTTTACTGTCTATTCTCTGTATGTAGCATATCCCCTACACTGTCTATTCTCTGTATGTAGCCTATCCCCTTTACTGTCTATTCTCTGTATGTAGCATATCCCCTACACTGTCTATTCTCTGTATGTAGCCTATCCCCTTTACTGTCTATTCTCTGTATGTAGCCTATCCCCTTTACTGTCTATTCTCTGTATGTAGCCTATCCCCTTTACTGTCTATTCTCTGTATGTAGCCTATCCCCTACACTGTCTATTCTCTGTATGTAGCCTATCCCCTTTACTGTCTATTCTCTGTATGTAGCCTATCCCCTTTACTGTCTATTCTCTGTATGTAGCCTATCCCCTTTACTGTCTATTCTCTGTATGTAGCATATCCCCTACACTGTCTAGTCTCTGTATGTAGCCTATCCCCTTTACTGTCTATTCTCTGTATGTAGCATATCCCCTACACTGTCTATTCTCTGTATGTAGCCTATCCCCTTTACTGTCTATTCTCTGTATGTAGCCTATCCCCTTTACTGTCTATTCTCTGTATGTAGCATATCCCCTACACTGTCTATTCTCTGTATGTAGCCTATCCCCTTTACTGTCTATTCTCTGTATGTAGCCTATCCCCTTTACTGTCTATTCTCTGTATGTAGCCTATCCCCTTTACTGTCTATTCTCTGTATGTAGCCTATCCCCTTTACTGTCTATTCTCTGTATGTAGCCTATCCCCTTTACTGTCTATTCTCTGTATGTAGCCTATCCCCTTTACTGTCTATTCTCTGTATGTAGCCTATCCCCTTTACTGTCAATTCTCTGTGTGTAGCTTATCCCCTTTACTGTCTATTCTCTGTATGTAGCATATCCCCTACACTGTCTATTCTCTGTATGTAGCCTATCCCCTTTACTGTCTATTCTCTGTATGTAGCATATCCCCTACACTGTCTATTCTCTGTGTGTAGCCTATCCCCTTTACTGTCTATTCTCTGTGTGTAGCCTATCCCCTACACTGTCTATTCTCTGTATGTAGCCTATCCCCTTTACTGTCTATTCTCTGTATGTAGCATATCCCCTACACTGTCTATTCTCTGTGTGTAGCCTATCCCCTACACTGTCTATTCTCTGTATGTAGCCTATCCCCTTTACTGTCTATTCTCTGTATGTAGCATATCCCCTACACTGTCTATTCTCTGTGTGTAGCCTATCCCCTTTACTGTCTATTCTCTGTATGTAGCCTATCCCCTTTGCTGTCTATTCTCTGTATGTAGCCTGTCCCCTACACTGTCTATTCTCTGTATGTAGCCTATCCCCTTTACTGTCTATTATCTGTGTGTAGCCTATCCCCTTTACTGTCTATTCTCTGTGTGTAGCCTATCCCCTACACTGTCTATTCTCTGTGTGTAGCTTAATCAACAGAAGTTTTAGGAAAAAACACATGTGCACTCTACAACCTTTAAATATGATCAATGACACAGTTTTTGTTTATTTTATTATTGCATATAAAAAACCCATACTCATTGGTAGAAAGATGTTTTTTTTAGCATTTCATGTCCAAAAACATACCTGTCAGGTTACACAAGTTTTAATGGTGATATTAATTAATTATTAGCCAAACATCATCAGATGGTGGGCTGTTCAATCTTTTGTCCGTGGTCCCTGGTCCGTTCATCCATCCATCTGTCTGTCTATTAACAATTCTTGTTACCACTATTTCTCTGAAAGTCCTAAAATTATCTTTTCAATTTCATATGCAGGTTCCTCTAGAGCTCTTGTTGTGCATATTGTATTTTTGTACCAATCAGTCAACAAGACGGCTGCCAGGCAGCCATGTTTGTTTTTGGTAGTTCAAATTTGTTATTGCTATTTCTCAGAAAGTACTATGAAGGGATCTGTCTCAAACTTCATGTGCAGTTTCCCCTAGGGCCTTAGTTGTGGATATTGTATTTTGGGACCAATTGGTCAACAAGATGGCCGCCAGGCAGTCATCATGGATTCTGATAATTGAAGTTTGTTACCGCTATTTCTAAGAAAGTCTTTGCTTAAGCAATCTGTCTCAAATTTTATATGAAATATGTTTGAAAAAAGATTAAAAGTAGAGAAAAGATCCCTCTTTCCAATGTCAGACATAGATCATTCTGGGTGGGCGCTGACATCTGGGATCTCTTGTTATTTCTGTAATTGATTTTAATATTGTGTTAGTTTTTAACTTCAGTATGTACATGTATATAATAATGAAACTCATGAATAATCCATCGTTTCTTCAGATATGATGAACCTGAAAAAGATGTCCCTAGGAAAAAGCATAAGAAAAAGAAGATGTCTCTTGAAAAGCGGTATGCTGATTATTCTGATGAGGAACCTCAAGACGTGGACACTGGGAAACCAAAGAAATTAAAAGGAGCTAAAGGATCAAAGGTCAAACATGCGGAGCAGAGGCCAAAACTCAGTTTCCAGTCTGACGAAGAGTTTGATGAAGAATTTGTCATTAAGAAGAACAGACAGAAATCTTGGTCAAAATCAGTTTCAAGGTCACCTTCACGATCGCCCACAAGGTCACCAACGCCAATGGCTGTTTACGAAAGAGGACGGGCCAAAAGGACACCATCAGATTTTGATAGATATGAAGCAAACAGGAGTCCATCTCCTGAAGTGAGGAAGTCTAAAAAATCTGCTAGAGACCAAGCAAACTATGAAAATTGGGAGAGAGAACGAGAAACTAGCCGAGAAAAAACACGACATAAAATTGTACCAGAACGTGATGAAATGTCTCCAGAACCTCGGAAAGAGAGGCGACCACGTTCTCCATCAGAAGAGAAGAGAGATGCAGAAGAAAAACATAGCAAGAAGAAGAATAAAAAGGAACCAAAGCACGCTGGTAAACATAAACAGGATCAAGACGAGCAGAGTTACTACTCAGATGGTTCTTACAACCAAGAGAGGGCAGCACCATCTCCAGAGCGTGGCCGTAAAGGCAAGAAACATAAGGGGGATCAGTCGAGAGCAAGTGATGGACGCGAGAAGGAAAGTCGAAGGGATATATACGAAGATCCTGATAAAACAGACTCTCCTAGAGACTACAGGGAACAGCGTGGTAAAGGGTACAAAGATCGGGGACAAATGGTCAGTCCAGCTTCTACGTCACGAGACAAAGATAGACAGGGGAGGTCACTCTCTATTGAGCCTCCTGTTAAAGAGTCACGAAGAGACTTCTCACCCGAATCTCAAAGGTCAAGTTCACAGTACCAGAGGAGTCGTAGAAATGGGTCGCCATTGGACAGACGCCGTGAGGAGGAGCGTTACGAGAAGGAGAAGGATGTGGATCGTTCCCGGGAGGGGCGGGGCAGAGAGAAAGAGGATCCTCACCGGGACCCCAGGGCTATGTCCCCAGAAGATCGGAGGTATGGGCGAGGCCCACCACCAGGTAGACCTGAGTTTGATCCACGTCAGGCTGGCAGGATGAGCAGGTAAATTGATAATGGATCAAAGGCCTAAAAGTTTATTTGAATGATAAGAAAAAAAATGATAAAATGTTTCACTTCCTAATTAGAAACAAAACTTAAAGTTCAAAATTAATCTGTTGATTATGATTAAGAATAATTCAATATAGATTTCGCAATAACAATAATATAGTTGTTGTGTATAAACTTTGTTTGTTTTTGTGAACAGCAAATATTTAAACACCAAACTTAAATATTAAAATCACAGTTCCATAGGTCATGATCAACCACAAAGATCTCCCCACAAAATATTCCATGTTATACTCTAACAGTACAATAAACAATAATAAATCCTTACAATTATGTTTCTTTTCTCTCCTTTGTTTTACTAGGTATGACGAGAGAAGGGACCGGTATGAAGAGGAAAGGTTCCCTCCCCCACCCCACATGCCTCCTGGAGATGATAGAGGTCACTATGGTCCTGGCAGGGCACCATTTGAGCCCCCAAGGGGACGTCCAGAAAGTTTTGACAGAGAACGTGACCGGTATGGTAGAGAATACGGTCAGCCCTCGGACCCCCGATATCCCCCAGGTAATAATTACAAAAGATGGGTGAATAATGGTGTTCAAACAGGAATTCATTGAATTCAAATTATATTTTAACAGATCATAAAACACCAGAGCAATGTTATACAATTATATCGCAGAGTATATTTATAGATGAAACTTTATTTTAAATTATCAAGTGTAATAGTTTGATACATATATATGACAGGCAGTATTAATTAGTCTGAATTGATTAACGTTGTTTCTGTTTAGTTTTTGTTTCATCAAAGCAATTCCAAGACAAAGCCAGCATCTAGTCATGACTTTTGTTGATTTGATAAATTTATATATTTCGACAGTTCCGAGAAGTCAGTATGATAGAGGTCACCCAGATTACCGTGATCCTAGAGACCCTCGTGATGCTAGAGACCATCACGATCCTAGAGATCCAAGGGATCCACGTGACTCGAGGGACCCAAGGGACCCACGTGACCCTAGAGACTCAAGGGACCCCAGTGATCCTCGTGGCCCCAGGGATCCTCGAGATCAGCGTGACCCAAGAGATCCACGAGAAATACGACCAGACTTACATGACCCCAGAGTGGATCCTCGTGACGGTCGAGATCCAAGGGATCCTAGAGGTGATACAAGAGACATGAGGGACCCAAGGGATCCGAGGGAGAGCAGCTGGAAAAGGTCACGGGGTCGTGGATCATGGACCTCGCCCCATGGTCCCCCTGGCCCTGGGGGAAGAGGAGGAAGAGGAGGTCCTCCTTCACAGAGCTATGGTAAGTCTGATGTTCAAAAGATGTACATCAAATTGTTCATTCTGACTCCTCATGTTTACATATATATACATTCTGTATACTCTGACTCCTCATGTTTACATATATTTACATTATGTATATTCTGACTCCTCATGTTTACATATATATACATTCTGTATACTCTGGCTCCTCATGTTTACATATATATACATATACATTCATGTATACTCTGACTCCTCATGTTTACATATATATATACATTCTGTATACTCTGACTCCTCATGTTACATAATTACATTATGTATATCGCTCCTCATGTTACATTTTATTATGTATACTCTGACTCCTCATGTTTACATATATATACATTCTGTATACTCTGACTCCTCATGTTTACATATATATACATTATGTATACTCTGACTCCTCATGTTTACATATATATACATTATGTATACTCTGACTCCTCATGTTTACATATATATACATTATGTATACTCTACACTCCTCATGTTTACATATATATACATTATGTATACTCTGACTCCTCATGTTTACATATATATACATATGTATATCTACTCCTCATGTTTACATATATTACATTATGTATACTCTGACTCCTCATGTTTACATATATTTACATTATGTATACTCTGACTCCTCATGTTTACATATATATACATTATGTATACTCTGACTCCTCATGTTTACATATATATACATTATGTATACTCTGACTCCTCATGTTTACATATATATACATTATGTATACTCTGACTCCTCATGTTTACATATATTTACATTATGTATACTCTGACTCCTCATGTTTTCATATATACATTATGTATATTTTGACTCCTCATGTTTACATATATATACATTATGTATACTCTGACTCCTCATGTTTACATATATATACATTATGTATACTCTGACTCCTCATGTTTACATATATTTACATTATGTATACTCTGACTCCTCATGTTTACATATATATACATTATGTATACTCTGACTCCTCATGTTTACATATATATACATTTGTATACTCTGACTCCATTTACATGTTTACATTATGTATATCTGATCTCATGTTTACATATATTACATTCTGTATACTCTGACTCCTCATGTTTACATATATATACATTATGTATACTCTGACTCCTCATGTTTACATATATTTACATTATGTATACTCTGACTCCTCATGTTTACATATATATACATTATGTATACTCTGACTCCTCATGTTTACATATATATACATTATGTATACTCTGACTCCTCATGTTTACATATATATACATTATGTATATTCTGACTCCTCATGTTTACATATATATACATTATGTATACTCTGACTCCTCATGTTTACATATATTTACATTATGTATACTCTGACTCCTCATGTTTACATATATATACATTATGTATACTCTGACTCCTCATGTTTACATATATATACATTCTGTATACTCTGACTCCTCATGTTTACATATATTTACATTATGTATATTCTAACTCCTCATGTTTACATATATTTACATTATGTATATTCTGACTCCTCATGTTTACATATATATACATTCTGTATATTCTGACTCCTCATGTTTACATATATATACATTCTGTATACTCTGACTCCTCATGTTTACATATATTTACATTATGTATATTCTAACTCCTCATGTTTACATATATTTACATTATGTATATTCTGACTCCTCATGTTTACATATATATACATTCTGTATACTCTGACTCCTCATGTTTACATATATATACATTATGTATACTCTGACTCCTCATGTTTACATATATATACATTATGTATACTCTGACTCCTCATGTTTACATATATATATACATTACATTATGTATATTCTGACTCCTCATGTTTACATATATATACATTCTGTATACTCTGACTCCTCATGTTTACATATATATACATTATGTATATTCTGACTCCTCATGTTTACATATATTACATTATGTATACTCTGACTCCTCATGTTTACATATATATACATTATGTATATTCTGACTCCTCATGTTTACATATATATACATTATGTATATCTGACTCCTCATGTTTACATATATATACATTATGTATTCTCGACTCCTCATGTTTTACATATATATACATTATGTATACTCTGACTCCTCATGTTTACATATATTTACATTATGTATATTCTGACTGCTCCTCATGTTTACATATATATACATTATGTATACTCTGACTCCTCATGTTTACATATTATATACATTATGTATATTCTGACTCCTCATGTTTACATATATATACATTATGTATATTCTGACTCCTCATGTTTACATATATATACATTATGTATACTCTGACTCCTCATGTTTACATATATATACATTATGTATACTCTGACTCCTCATGTTTACATATATATACATTATGTATACTCTGACTCCTCATGTTTACATATATTACATTATGTATATCTGACTCCTCATGTTTACATATATATATACATTATTATACTCTGACTCCTCATGTTTACATATATATACATTATGTATACTCTGACTCCTCATGTTTACATATATATACATTATGTATATACTCTGACTCCTCATGTTTACATATATATTTACATTATGTATATTCTGACTCCTCATGTTTACATATATATATACATTATGTATATCTGACTCCTCATGTTTACATATATATACATTATGTATACTCTGACTCCTCATGTTTACATATATATACATTATGTATACTCTGACTCCTCATGTTTACATATATTTACATTATGTATATTCTGACTCCTCATGTTTACATATATATACATTATGTATACTCTGACTCCTCATGTTTACATATATATACATTATGTATACTCTGACTCCTCATGTTTACATATATATACATTATGTATATTCTGACTCCTCATGTTTTACATATATATATACATTATGTATATTCTGGCTCCTCATGTTTACATATATTTACATTATGTATACTCTGACTCCTCATGTTTACATATATATACATTATGTATACTCTGACTCCTCATGTTTACATATATATACATTATGTATACTCTGACTCCTCATGTTTACATATATATACATTATGTATATACTCTCTGACTCCTCATGTATTGACATATATATATACATTATGTATACTCTGACTCCTCATGTTTACATATATTTACATTATGTATACTCTGACTCCTCATGTTTACATATATATACATTATGTATACTCTGACTCCCTCATGTTTACATATATATACATTATGTATACTCTGACTCCTCATGTTTACATATATTTACATTATGTATACTCTGACTCCTCATGTTTACATATATATACATTATGTATACTCTGACTCCTCATGTTTACATATATATACATTTATGTTACTCTGACTCCTCATGTTTACATATATATACATTATGTATACTCTGACTCCTCATGTTTACATATATATACATTATGTATACTCTGACTCCTCATGTTTACATATATATATACATTCTGTATACTCTGACTCCTCATGTTCACATATATATACATTATTGTATACTCTGACTCCTCATGTTTACAATATATATACATTATGTATATTCTGACTCCTCATGTTTACATATATATACATTATGTATACTCTGACTCCTCATGTTTACATATATATTACATTATGTGTATACTCTGACTCCTCATGTTTACATATATATACATTATGTATACTCTGACTCCTCATGTTTACATATATATACATTATGTATACTCTGACTCCTCATGTTTACATATATATACATTATGTATATTCTGACTCCTCATGTTTACATATATATACATTATGTATACTCTGACTCCTCATGTTTACATATATATACATTATGTATATTCTGACTCCTCATGTTTACATATATATACATTATGTATATTCTGACTCCTCATGTTTACATATATATACATTTATGTATACTCTGACTCCTCATGTTTTACATATATATACATTCTGTATACTCTGACTCCTCATGTTTACATATATATACATTATGTATATTCTGACTCCTCATGTTTACATATATATACATTCTGTATACTCTGACTCCTCATGTTTACATATATATACATTATGTATACTCTGACTCCTCATGTTTACATATATATACATTTGTATACTCTGCTCCTCATGTTTACTATATTTACATTATGTATACTCTGACTCCTCATGTTTACATATATATACATTATGTATACTCTGACTCCTCATGTTTACATATATATACATTATGTATACTCTGGCTCCTCATGTTTACATATATATACATTCTGTATACTCTGACTCCTCATGTTTACATATATACATTATGTATATTCTGACTCCTCATGTTTACAATATATACATTATGTATACTCTGACTCCTCATGTTTACATATATATACATTATGTATATTCTGACTCCTCATGTTTACAATATATATACATTATGTATATTCTGACTCCTCATGTTTACATATATATACATTCTGTATACTCTGACTCCTCATGTTTACATATATATACATTATGTATATTCTGACTCCTCATGTTTACATATATATACATTATGTATACTCTGACTCCTCATGTTTACATATATATACATTATGTATATTCTGACTCCTCATGTTTACATATATATACATTATGTATATTCTGACTCCTCATGTTTACATATATATACATTATGTATACTCTGACTCCTCATGTTTACATAATATATACATTATGTATGTATATTCTGACTCCTCATGTTTACATATATATACATTATGTATATTCTGACTCCTCATGTTTACATATATATACATTCTGTATACTCTGACTCCTCATGTTTACATATATATACATTCTGTATACTCTGACTCCTCATGTTTACATATATATACATTATGTATACTCTGACTCCTCATGTTTACATATATATACATTATGTATACTCTGGCTCCTCATGTTTACATATATATACATTATGTATATTCTGACTCCTCATGTTTACAATATATACATTCTGTATATTCTGGCTCCTCATGTTTACAATATATACATTCTGTATATTCTGACTCCTCATGTTTACATATATATACATTATGTATATTCTGACTCCTCATGTTTACATATATATACATTATGTATATTCTGACTCCTCATGTTTACATATATATACATTATGTATACTCTGACTCCTCATGTTTACAATATATACATTATGTATACTCTGGCTCCTCATGTTTACAATATATACATTCTGTATACTCTGGCTCCTCATGTTTACAATATATACATTCTGTATACTCTGGCTCCTCATGTTTACATATATACATTATGTATACTCTGACTCCTCATGTTTACATATATATACATTATGTATACTCTGGCTCCTCATGTTTACAATATATACATTATGTATATTCTGGCTCCTCATGTTTACATATATATACATTCTGTATACTCTGGCTCCTCATGGTTTTCATATATACATTATATATATTCTGGCTCCTCATGTTTAGGCCATAGT
The DNA here is from genome assembly GCF_041381155.1 of Argopecten irradians. Classification (NCBI taxonomy): domain Eukaryota; kingdom Metazoa; phylum Mollusca; class Bivalvia; order Pectinida; family Pectinidae; genus Argopecten; species Argopecten irradians. The sequence goes on from NC_091147.1 coordinate 4,901,469, forward strand.
TGTGTTTTTTTCTGTTTTGCGTCCGAACACGAATATTTTTTTCCAACCTGGGCAATAAAAGAGGTGTGTAACAGGCCAAGTAATGTTTCCTACAATTTCCAAAGATAAAAAAATCTATAAAAGAAACTCTTTTCTAAATTTGATCAGTTTAAATGAAATTACTTATTTTGTAGAAAAATGTACAAAATCAGTATCAATTTGAACTCCAAAAAACTTTAATTCCTCAGAAAAAAAAATGTGTTTATATTTTTGTGTGTTTTTTCGCCTTGCTGGCTGATAGGTTTAAGAAAATCAAAATGATGCAAAACAGAAAAAAAACACAACTATGGCCTTACATATATATACAATATGTATAAATAGAATTATCTATCTTTTGTTATTTATGCTCTGAAAATAAATTACCTAAAATTAAGATAAAAAAATTTCTGTGAACGTACCAGTTAATTCAAATCCTGAAAATAAAAATAAAATTTGATTAAAATGTAATACTGACATCGTAATATATATAGAAGTGTCAGTTGATTATATATTTGTGCTTCAGGTGGTAGAGGAAGAGGAGGTTATGGTCCAAATGATCGCTATGGAAACGGTAAAGGGAGAGGTATGTATACATTTGTAATACTACAGAAAGATCTTTATTTTGTACAGCTTTAGATTTCTTCACATAGCTATAAATTTATAAAGTGTAACACAGATGTCCAGTAAGTTTATTGCACCAGACAGATGTAATTGTAATCATTATTGGTCCAAAACTAAGTGATCAAAATCCTACATATAAAGTAACTCAGCCGGCCAGCCACAATCCTACATATAAAGTAACCCAGCCGGCTAGCCACAATCCTTTACCTGTTATTACAAAACAAACAACTTCAAAATTGTGTAATTATTAATCAAAATTTTGGTGATATTGGGTCTAATGCCTGCAACATTATATTATGATGAATGTATGATCAGGAGGCAGATACGACCCCAATATGGAACGACAGAGTCGGCGAAGTGAGTGGGAAAGCCAGCGACGTGATGACTTTTACCCTGGAGGTGAACGACGGGACTGGGGAGAGAGACGTGGGGAGGAAAGGCGTGGTGACTTTTCCCGTGAAGATGATAGGAGAGGCGAAGACCGACCAGATGACAGAGGCTTCAGGTAATACATCCACATATATTTACAAATTCTACATGACTGTATATATTTTGAAAATTATGTATTGAGAGAAAAATATGTTGTCTCCCTTGATTTTTTTGCTGATATATGAAATATTCATGCATAGTGAAAGTTTTTGTCTTTTATACTCCAGTTTCAAGATCATAATTTGTAATAAGATTTTAAATGGCTGAGAGAACGGGTTGAAAGAAAAGATAACTTCTTTTGATGGCTTTGTTATGTTCAAGTAGCTCTGACTGTAACTTTGTATAGCTTTATCTGTAGGCTTTGTAGTTAGGTGACTACATAGTGACAAGGGAATTCTGTCACTTTTTGGGGAATCATAAAACTAAATGTTGATTTCGATATTTTGACTAGGATGGACAGGAGAGGGGAAGACCGCAGGGACAAAGATGGAACAAGAGACAGACAGGATGAAAGAGATAGCTCACGGGGCGGTCGCTATGGTGATGACCGAAGGGCACGTGATGAAAGTATGGAAAATAGAGACTTTGAAAGACGTGATCGCGAAAATATTTCAGACTCACGTCAACGTGACAGACGTGATCAGTCTCCAGATAGAGAGAGACAGGAGAAAGATGGAGAGCAGGCAGATAAAGGTAAACCAGAGGACAGTGAGAGAGGTGATAGTCGCCGGTCAGACGGGGATAGGGTGGTGTCAGAGGACAGGGGAAGAGAGAAAGGGAAAACGGATAAACAAAGGTCTGTGGAACGAACAGATAAACAGGACAGCGGGCTGGAGGAAAAGAGGAAAAATAAAAAGAAAAAGAACAAAGAGAAAGATAAAGCAAAGAGTCCTTCAAAGTCCAAGAAGGATGGAAAGAGTGTTGGAAAGAAGGAGGAAACAAAAGACGTAGAGAGACAAGGGGAGGATAATACGACTGAGAAAGTTACAGAGGAGGACGAAGACATAGGAAAGAAAATTGAACAAAGTGTGACAGTAGAAAAGACTACTGAGGAAGTGACTGAACGTGTAGATACTAAAGATGTATCAGACAATCTCAAAGATTCCAGAGATTCTCGTAAACGTGGTTTGGACGAGGGAGAGAAGTCTGTGTCTCCAGCACCTTCCAGTAAACGAGTACGAGACACCTCACCAGCTCACTCGCACCGTAGTCGGGGAAGTACTGGAGATCAGGATAGGGACAGGTCACGAGGTCGTAAACGTGAAGATAGAGATTCCAGACGGGGTGATAGGTCAAGGCCACACAGCAGGGAGTCTGTCCGAGACCGACGCCGGGACAGGTCACAGGAATCGACAACAAGTCGACGGGAAAGACGCCGTGATAGAACGGTAAGTACATGTGGGGGAAAAAACATACACATTAAATTTTAAAAATAATTTGAAATAAAAATCATTTACCATCAGGATTGTAGAAATAAACAACATAAATTTGCATCTTTTTTAATCTGGGTTACAGCCAGAATCAAGGGACCATGACAGCAAAGGTTACAGGAAAAGGTCAAGGTCACCAGATCAAAGACCGGACGAGGTCAAGGACAATGAAGAAGAAAGAAAGAAACGAAAAGTTACAGAGCAGGAGGGAGGCGAGCCAGGTTTGTAATTCTTAACAATAATGATTATAAAATTTAAGTTATACTCTCTTTAAATCCTACAAGTATAGAGGATTGTAGTGCAACTAAAATGATAAAACATATTAGTAAATATTAATATTTCTCCATTAACTGAGTATAGCAGTCTAACATAGGCAGATATAAATAGATAATTCATTAGACAAAACTTGGAGGCTACATTATCTAGGGATGACATCTCATGGTTAATGCTGTGTATAGGCTTACTATATTCACCGTAACTAGTGTCCCTCCCCCTATAAGCGCCCCTTTCCTATTCTGGAAAAGAGTTCAGTTGTATAAATGCCCCCATTCAATGGATTTAGCTATGTTTTGGTTCATTGTTAAGTTCGCCTCTTTGTTACAATTATTTAAGTGTCCTGGGTGTTAATTACGGCGAGTACAGTAAGTGTATAATTGTCAGTACTGAAACAATGTGGGCTTTATGTTACAGTAGCAGTGGAAGGTCGGCCGAGAGGTCGAGGTGAGGATCATCGATTCAGTGACTGGACGGATGATTCAGGAGATGATCTGCTCAGTCATAAAACACAACAGACAGTCCAGGGGGATGGGGAGAATGCCACACCCCAGGGGCAAGCAGAGGTGATACTATACTTTAATTATGTATTCCTGTTTGATGCTGTCAAATTTAAAAGCTCAGATTACTTATCAATCTAGGGTCAAAATTCTAATAATTATCTAGTTGAAACATTGTAAAATAATAGATTTGGCAAAGATTACCTATCCTACATGTATTTGTGCATTCTTTGTTTTAATGAAGCATTCTGTTTTTTACATCATTCAGGTTTGCTCAGCAATTCCTGAACATATCCGTAATGAAGGTCGAATCCGTAGTAACAGTCGTAGTAGTCATCACAGTCGCCATAGTGACAGAGGTCGGCGAAGGTCATCTCAAGACCAAGTTAATAATAGTCCAGATGTGGACAGCAAGGATCGGACAACAAATTCTCGAGATCAAAGTCCATCTAGGAGATCACATGACCATAGTCCAAGGAGACGGTCACGTGAACGAAGTCCACGACGCCATTCACGAGACCGAAGTCCTCGCCAGCATTCACGTGATCGCAGTCCAAGACGAAGGTCTGGTGACCGGAGTCCGAGACGGAGATCAAGAGATCGCAGTCCCAGGACTAGGTCACAAGATCGCAGTTTAAGCCACAGGTCTCAGGATGCTAGTCCAAGTATAAGGTCACATGAAGGACGCAGTCCAAGTAGGATGACCGATGATCAGAGTATGAGGTAAGCTGACAGTGTACTAAGGTAAGCTGACAGTGTACTATGGTAAGCTGACAGTGTACTAAGGTAAGCTGACAGTGTACTATGGTAAGCTGACAGTGTACTAAGGTAAGCTGACAGTGTACTAAGGTAAGCTGACAGTGTACTAAGGTAAGCTGACAGTGTACTAAGGTAAGCTGACAGTGTACTAAGGTAAGCTGACAGTGTACTAAGGTAAGCTGACAGTGTACTAAGGTAAGCTGACAGTGTACTAAGGTAAGCTGACAGTGTACTTAGGTAAGCTGACAGTGTACTAAGGTAAGCTGACAGTGTACTATGGTAAGCTGACAGTGTACTAAGGTAAGCTGACAGTGTACTAAGGTAAGCTGACAGTGTACTTAGGTAAGCTGACAGTGTACTAAGGTAAGCTGACAGTGTACTAAGGTAAGCTGACAGTGTACTAAATAATTATTAATGCATATTCAATGAACTGATGTTATGTGCATAAGTGTGTATGTTTGTGTAAGGAATGTGCACTTTTTTATGCATTGTGTAAATGTATGTATGTGATATTGTTTCTGTTGCATTATTACAGAGAAGATCCAGCAGAGGGAGCCATCAAGCCTCAGTCTGATGAGCAGAAGGAGGGTGACCAATCACATGAGATGTCACAAAAACGACAGGATCAGGACAACCAATCAGGAGGTTTGTAAATTTATATGGGTGAAATTCAAGGGAGGTGGGTGGAAATGGAGATTGATCTTCATACACTGTAAAATTGTTTTATCAGCTATTTAAAGTACAAGAATATTTACAATGAACTTAATAACTAACCTTTAAATAATCAATCAAGGCATGTTCTTCTATTTATTAGCTCACCTGGTCCAAAGGACCGAGGTGAGCTTATGGGATACCGCAGCGTCCGGCGTCCGGCGTCCGGCGTCCGTCAACAATCGACTTCTTCTCCATAACCGCTGGTCGGATTTCAACAAAATTTGACTGGTAGCATCCTTATGGGCTACTAACTGAAAATTGTACAAATGATGGGGCTGACCCCCCGGGGGCCTGAGGGGCGGGGCCAAAAGGGGTCAATTTGGCTATTTCCATATAAACGACTTCTTCTCTGAAACCAAGCATGGGATAGCACCCATAATGCAATGGTAGCATCCTTATAGGGTGGGGATTCAAAATTGTACAAATGATGGGGCTGACCCCCCGGGGGCCTGAGGGGCGGGGTCAAATGGGGTCAATTTGGCTATTTCCATATAAACGACTTCTTCTCTGAAACTAAGCATGAGATAGCACTCATAATACAATTGTAGTATCGTTATAGGGTGGGGATTCAAAATTGTACAAATGATGTGGCTGACCCCCGGGGGGCCTGAGGGGCGGGGTCAATTTGGCTATTTCCATATAAACGACTTCTTCTCTGAAACTAAGCATGAGATAGCACTCATAATGCAATTGTAGTATCGTTATAGGGTGGGGATTCAAAATTGTACAAATGATGGGGCTGACCCCCGGGGGGCCTGAGGGGCGGGGTCAAAAGGGGTCAATTTGGCTATTTCCATATAAACGACTTCTTCTCTGAAACCAAGCATGGGATAGCACCCATAATGCAATTGTAGCATTCTTATAGGGTGGGGATTCAAAATTGTACAAATAATAGGGCTGACCCCCCGGGGGCCTGAGGGGTGGGGTCAAAAGGGGCCAATTTGGCTATTTTTTATGAATAAAATAATAATGTCATTAATTAAAAAGTGAATAGTCGGGCATGGATAGCTAAAGTCGGTAAAAATGGTGTGAATGTATCCTGTATAATTTCTTATGAAATATTAAAATAAAATCTCTCGTCAAAATCTGTCTGCGTACGAAGAAATTAATTTAAAGTATAGGAATCCTAAAACGTCCTCCCGGCTGACTATGTCCGTGGTTACATTTCCACGCAGCCTCGCTTTCAATGCTTTCAACTTTTCTTTATTTCAATGGTCAGAACTGGGAAACGTAAGCAGAACTTGACCGTCATATTAATATGTGAGAACTTTTGGAAGGCTTATGAACGCATTTAGACTGCTTTTCTTTGCCCGACTATTCACTTTAAGCAGGCCCAATTAAGGATTTAATTACTATATAACTACTAGTATCTAATTGTTTTTGGTACCCAGGTATTATGAAAATTACCACATGTTAGAAAGCAAACAATATAGATTGTATTGTGTGGTTTTGCTGATGTTTTGACTTCTATCCAGATGAAGATGACCGGATGTCATACGATGAGATTTCCAGTGAAGAGGAGAGTATCATTGATGAGGCGGACGAAGAGAAAGAACCCTCACCTGGTTTGTACATTATTTTATAACTGAATATCTTTACTTTCACAACTTTTAAGTTAACATCTGTATCAATTTTGCCTGCTTTCTGTTAAGATAAAAGTGTTTGATTGTGCTTTCTGTTAAGATAAAAGTGTTTGATTGTGCTTTCTGTTAAGATAAAAGTGTTTGATTGTGCTTTCTGTTAAGATAAAAGTGTTTGATTGTGCTTTCTGTTAAGATAAAAGTGTTTGATTGTGCCTGTGCTCCTGATATATATGAGACAACTTTGAAAGGCTGTCAAAGGTTTCTGACTGCATCAAACAATATCATTGGAATCGTTCTCTATGTTACTCTCTTTTTTACAAATATTCTACAGCACATACTGCATGAATTAGAATTATAAAAATACACATAGCATGTTATTTTTGTCTGCAGCACCACCTGGTATTGTGGATGTTCTACAAATTGACTTCTCTAGCTTCAAGAGTGACCCTCTTCAGAAGCCTGTGGCAGGGTCTGCTCTCAACAAGTACAAACCTGCAGCTATCCTATCTAGGTTGGGTGTATCCCGTGCCTTTGCCGGTGATAAGTTATTCAAAAAAGTGGAGTCCTTCTGTCGGGAGAACGGTAAGTCTCTAATACAGAAAAAAAATAAAAGTTTTGTTTATTTATTTTACAGTTTTCATTGATTGACTTGCATTGATTGATTGAATTTATATTAATAAGAGCAGGCCGCGAGCAAAGCTCTGTAAAGGTAGTGTGTGTGTATACAAATGTAGTCATGGTGACGTTGAAATACTCTGCTCTGAAAAACCTTCGTTCAAGTACCGCACAGAATGACAGACATGCGTTGCCATGTTCCTGAAACTAACGTTTGAACCCTAAAGAAATTTTTGAATTTAAGTGAGTGTTTACCTGGAAATATTGTTGTTTGATTGTGTATAATAGAATTTGATTGAAGAAGTTTCTGAATTTTCCATCGTATTTCACAAGGCTTACGGGAAGTAGAAAAAAACCATCAAAACTGAACTTGAATCCAGATATATTTCGCTTATTACAAGATTCTTACCTGGTTCAAAACCAAGCAAAGAATGTTTAAGTTAAAGAAGACAACCAATCGAGTATCACCAACACTGTAATATATTTTCTCACGACAGGGAGATTCTGAATATCACTGTAATCGGGAACCATTGGCATTTTCTGTAAATGGTGACGTCAAGCGGTATGTCATGAAATTATGCCAAATAAAATGCCACCGATTACCGCATCTATATTTGCTAGCATCCTGTTTGTTTACATGGAAAATATAGTATATTACTATTATATTACTATCCGTGTAGCATTTTACACTAATGATCAGTTAACTTTGTATCTAGTCTTTATCAACAAAGCCAACACATAAAGCTGTAAAAAAAAGCCTACATATACGCTTTTTAAAAAATATATGTTCATGTACCAGGAAGGAAAAAACGTCATATTTTACTATATAGCTTATATATTTCATGCATATTTGACTAATTCACAATTATTTTTTATTGTGTATTCGATTTTCAGAAACAGTTTTTAAGTGTGGTGTGAACATTTAAATATGTATAGATTTCCGTAGCTTATCTCTATAGGTGACTTATGCTATCTTATTTTATAAATTGTGGCAGTGAAATTTTGAAGAAGGAACATATTGATGTTTTTGTCTCTCCGCAAGTCTATTAACAGAAACATGTCTTATAAATAAAGCAGCCATATTTCAAACATATCCCAATAAACATAGAGCAAGTACCTTTCTACAAATATTTTTGCCATATCAAGATACCAAAAATACCATCACTCACATTCCTGCATGTATATATATTAAAAATCACAAAAGGAGAAACATATGTATTTCTGATAAAACATACACTTAATGATGTTTATTTTATTATTATTATTATTATTATTTTGATGAAAAAGAAAGCATTTCAAATTATTCTGTGGCAGGATTGGACTGTGTCGATTATCGGTGACAAGGTAGCTAAGCGGTAGAGCATTCCCCTAGTGTTCGGAGGTCCAGGTTTTGAATCCTAGTCTGGCGCTACATTTCCTCCTCTCTTGTTACAAAATTGGCACCCACTAAAATACCCTCGGTTAACGGTGGTTGTAAAACGGTCTCATATGTCGTCGAGGGCGAAGACTTTGAAAAAGGAGTGAGTTGTGTAGTTGGTTACGACTGGGTCGATCATCGGTGACTAGATAGCTCAGTGGTAGAGCATTCGGCTAGTGTTCGGAGGTCCGGGGTTTGAAGCCCAGTCTGGCCGCTACATTTCCTTCTCTCCTGTTACAACTCTTTAATCTTTGATAACACAAACAAGTTACAAGTAGCGATTAACGAGAAGCACATATCCATTCCCGGACCAACTTCTTTATGAAATACTGAAAATTGAAAAACGACCGTAGTAACATGTACTGTACATTGTACATGTAAATCAATGACCATGTATATTGTATGCAAACTACACTAAATATATCCATGTAAAACTTTTATTTGGGTCTACAGTAAACAATATGAAGATTCATGTAGGAATATGGTATTACCATATATAGTATGTATGCAACATCCAATGAGCTGCACTCTTACAAGGCTTTGCCGTAATTCATGTTAAATTAGCCAAAATATTAAAATTGTATCATAATGATTATTGTAGGAAAAGCAAGTCTGATCATTGAAATTCATTAAAATGTTCAAGTTACTTTTTCTAGTCAGCTTTTCTTTGATTTCTATTCAGTTTGTTTAAAACTCTGATGCTCAAATGTTTCAATCATATTTTATTTCAGCAAACAAAGAAGAGGATAAGGGAGTTGGTGAAAACAAACAAGGGGAGACTACTCCAGGTTTCCAGTGGCATAATGATGTGGCAATGTTACACTTAAATGAGGTGTCTCGTCTGCAGGAGAGAGCATCTCTGATCCACAAGATTGGGCCAAATCGTCACGGACTGTGTGCTCGACGTGATCTCGACATCAGACGGCAGCTTTGTAAACTATACAAGGTATCGACTTAATCTGACTAATGCTGGCCTGTAGAGTTACGTAGTAGTACTAATGCTGGCCTGTAGAGTTACGTAGTAGTACTAATGCTGGCCTGTAGAGTTACGTAGTAGTACTAATGCTGGCCTGTAGAGTTACGTAGTAGTACTAATGCTGGCCTGTAGAGTTACGTAGTAGTACTAATGCTGGCCTGTAGAGTTACGTAGTAGTACTAATGCTGGCCTGTAGAGTTACGTAGTAGTACTAATGCTGGCCTGTAGAGTTACGTAGTAGTACTAATGCTGGCCTGTAGAGTTACGTAGTAGTACTAATGCTGGCCTGTAGAGTTACGTAGTAGTACTAATGCTGGCCTGTAGAGTTACGTAGTAGTACTAATGCTGGCCTGTAGAGTTACGTAGTAGTACTAATGCTGGCCTGTAGAGTTACGTAGTAGTACTAATGCTGGCCTGTAGAGTTACGTAGTAGTACTAATGCTGGCCTGTAGAGTTACGTAGTAGTACTAATGCTGGCCTGTAGAGTTACGTAGTAGTACTAATGCTGGCCTGTAGAGTTACGTAGTAGTACTAATGCTGGCCTGTAGAGTTACGTAGTAGTACTAATGCTGGCCTGTAGAGTTACGTAGTAGTACTAATGCTGGCCTGTAGAGTTACGTAGTGGTACTAATGTCAGTGTGAATAGGTTACAAACAAAATATAGTCCACAATGAAAAGGGGGAGGATGTTTGGGAGGGAGTGTGTCTTGGTATGTTGCCCATGTCAAATTCTTCCCTACAGTTCTGAGCACATCATTTGTAAAATTTGGAATAATATGACAAGGGGAATACATTGATATGTTGATTGTATTATTTTATATTTCTTATTTCATTTCAAGTTTATACTTATTTTTAGCACGATGGAGCGTAGCTCCATCGTAGCTTATAGCATACCCCCTAGTTTTGAAAATCACGTTGTGAACAGGATATCTCAAGTTATACACCATTGACAGCAATGAAATTTGGCAGAGACATGTAGTTATAGATAAGGACGGAACTGATAAAACTTGGCGACAAACAGACATAAACTCTATTTTTGAGGAATTAAAATATATTTCATTCCTTCTTTGTCTATAGTAATATTTAAATGAGAAACACAATGCATTATGGGAAATTATATGGCCGACGGTACCAATTCATACAAAAGAAATAAAGTTTAAGAAAAGATTAAGGCAATTAAGAAATATTCATTATTTTTCTATTCTTAAATATGTTACTCAAAGTGTCATGACATCATAAATACCTGTGTTGGATAATCTATATTCCCTGGACAGTGTCACAAGTCAGGTGACCTAGTTTCATCTAGATGCTATTTATAGGCCTATATGTGTGTGTAAATGTGTTACATATACCATTTACTGTTAAAGGGAAAAACAATGGTTGAGAGTTAATTAATGTATTTTGTTATCAAGGCCCTGGGAAAGGCTTGACTGTAGCTGCCAATGTCAATTTGTTGACCCGTAGTACACATTCCGTTGTGCCGAGACCCAGCCAATACAACTTGTGCATTGTTATCTTAATTGTGAAATTTATATTGTGTTGAAGAAAATGAGATAAAAGATAAGTAATTAATTTCAACGTATTGAAGCGAATTCAGTTTACCTCTTATAACCGGGAAAGCCAAACATCATTGATTTTTTTGACACCTATAATGAATTAAGCCCTCCTCCAGCAGGTATCTTTTAAAAGTCTAGTCAACTTAACACTTTGATTATACATAGTTGTACATGTGTGATACCGATAAGCAATCACACAGGAAAATATTTCCCCAAATATTTTTTATCATATAACAATATTCTGATAAATTTGAATAAACAGCATTGTTAAATTTTGAATTTTATTAAATTTTCTAATAGTAAAGTTAAGTTGATGCTATTTGAATTGGTCCCAACAATATTCTTACTAAGAAGATGCTGCTTCTGCATACGCTCACACTAAAATCCTGCTCAGAAAAAAACTGTTCTGCACAAATCAATCTTTTTATAAAACTGTTGATCTATATATAACTTAAGGATGTATTCTTCTGAGGTTTTGGTCCCGTTGAAGTCTCGTTTCAACATAGACCAAAGAAGTTATGAGATTTTCAAATATAATTTATCAGTATCTGTAGCAAGTTGCCAGATGCAAATTTTGTCAAAAAATTACATTTCTATTTTTAGTAGATTTTTTTTATACGGGGATTTTAAGAAATGGCCCATTTGGCGGCCATTTTGAAATTGTGTCTTTTTTTGCTTCAAGTAGAGCCACAGTTTTACCATTTTTTATTGAAATTGTTTTTACTTAAATCATTACTGCGCCGGCATTTTTAGCTGTATTTAGCTAATTTTTGTTGCAAATCGTTACTAGGTTCGTAGTAATTAAAATATTGAGCATTAATATGTGAAACGATACACTTTTGTGACTTTATTTTTACATTTAATGGTAATTTGGGCACTTTTATTTTTTACTCTAAAATAATGAAAAATAACAAAAATTCAAATGGGGCAAAAAAGTAAGCACACGGACCCCCAATTTTTCTTCCTGATTTAGAAAGAACAACCGTTTCCCTATTGATATGCAAAATAATAACAAAAGTTTAATACCAGAACTTTTTTTATAAAGGGTTAAATTTGGCAACAATGGTTGAAAATGGTGCATTTGGTAGCACAAAATTAAGGGGTAGGGGTAGCATAAGTTGTTATTCTGAGAAAATATATTAGTCTAATTGATCAAAACTGGTATATTTTTAAAGAAGACTACTAGAAAATGAATTCTACAAACATTCATACATGTCAAACACCTCATTAGGAAATTATGGCTTTAATCGCTATCTTATATGGTCAAAACGGCAAAATTCCCATAAAATCCAATATTTTGTCAACTAGGTGTCTTTAAGTGACAAAAGCTCAAAAACGAGCACACGGACATATGTTTTTTCTTTCATTTTCTTTTATGGCATGAACTCCTTTTTCCAAAAATCTATATGAGAAAAAAAGTTTAATACAAGAAAATTTTGACTTCTCAGAGGTGTACATCCTTAACATGTGATGAATGACATCTGTCTTGAAAGAATTTTATGATTGTTTTAATACCAACATTGATAACAATTAAATACCAGTGGTCATTTGAATTGTCCTAATTAATTATTAGATTAAACAGTGCATATGAATGATAATCAAGAATATTAGTCAAAACCAATTGTTAAACATTAATTAACTGGACCATCGTGCTACGAGGCCATTGGCCTCTTGTTAAAATGAAACAGCCTATATAATATACATATATGACATTACAAATTATGCTGATGTTGAATTATCTGTTTCAGAACCCAGATCACCTTCATGCATACCACACACCGGTGTTTGATATGGACCTCTGTAAACTAAGTGTTCAGTTGTTTAAAGACGCAACACAGGAAGTGAAGGATAGGGAAACAACCTGTGAATCCTCAGAGGTCAAACCAGAGGTCACATGTTAGTGATTTTATAACATTAATTCATCAATGCTTTCAAGTCAGGAATATGACCTGTGAACCCAGATATCAAACCAGAGGTCATGTATATTTTTTTCCAGCGATAATTGATGTAGGAAAGTTAACACCTACTAACACCACATCTCTGGTTATGGAATACAGCTATATGTGGAAAATAAAGTTCATATGGCAAGAATTCAAAGTGCTAAGTCATCAAAGAGGAGGATTAAAGATACATGAAGCTGGAACTAGTACATGTAATAACTGATAGATCACTACTACATGAGATTTCTTGTCAAAAATAGAACTCATCAAAGATATGTACAATCATTCTTCATTGTCATTTAGTTGATATATTTCAAACACAAACTTGCATTTGAATAATTATGTAGAAAACAACTTCATTCACATTCATTTGGTGGTATGACTGTGGCCTGTGGAATAGAAGTCATTAAATGATAGGAATGTCAGAAGTATGGACCATTACATGATATCATGGTGTTTTAATTTGTGTGCTATACATGTGTTGTGTATATGGGGAGAATGATTTAATGTATGAATGTTAAAAGTGGCTCCAATTTGTACATACAATATACATACATCAATGTAATACATTGTTAAACGATGTCACTGTATATGTTGTAAAATAAAACGCTCACAAAATTTCTTTAGATAATTTTCTTGCACATCTACATTAACAGTATACCAAAACAGTACAGGGCTGCCTTTTGTATGATGGTTATATGATGGTATGAGGATAGCGTATGAGAAAAAAGTACATTGTATGTAGGGGCTATCTCAATATAGTATCTATGGGCCATCTTCATGTAGTATATAGGGGCTATCTCTATATAGTATGTAGGGACTATCTCTATATAGTATGTATAGGGGCTATCTCTATATAGTATGTAGGGCCTATCTCTATATAGTATGTAGGGGCTATCTCTATATAGTATGTATGGGCCATCTCTATATAGTATGTAGGGCCTCTCTCTATATAGTATGTATAGGGGCTATCTCTATATAGTATGTAGGGCCTATCTCTATATAGTATGTATGGGCTATCTTTATAGGGGCTATCTCTATATAGTATGTATGGGCTATCTCTATATAGTATGTATAGGACCTATCTCTATATAGTATGTATGGGCTATCTCTATATAGTATGTATAGGGGCTATCTCTATATAGTATGTAGAGACTATCTCTATATAGTATGTATAGGGGCTATCTCTATATAGTATGTAGGGCCAATCTCTATATAGTATGTATGGGCTATCTCTATATAGTATGTATGGGCCATCTCTATATAGTATGTAGGGCCTCTCTCTATATAGTATGTAGGACCTATCTCTATATAGTATGTATGGGCTATCTCTATATAGTATGTATGGGCCATCTCTATATAGTATGTAGGGCCTATCTCTATATAGTATGTAGGGGCTATCTCTATATAGTATGTAGGGCCTATCTCTATATAGTATGTAGGGGCTATCTCTATATAGTATGTAGGGCCTATCTCTATATAGTATGTAGGGGCTATCTCTATATAGTATGTATAGGGGCTATCTCTATATAGTATGTAGGGGCTATCTCTATATAGTATGTAGGGGCTATCTCTATATAGTATGTAGGGGCTATCTCTATATAGTATGTAGGGGCTATCTCTATATAGTATGTAGGGGCTATCTCTATATAGTATGTAGGGGCTATCTCTATATAGTATGTAGGGGCTATCTCTATATAGTATGTAGGGGCTATCTCTATATAGTATGTAGGGGCTATCTCTATATAGTATGTAGGGGCTATCTATATATAGTATGTATGTAGGGGCTATCTCTATAAAGTATGTAGGGGCTATCTCTATATAGTATGTAGGGGCTATCTCTATATAGTATGTAGGGCTATCTCTATATAGTATGTATAGGGGCCTATCTCTATATAGTATGTATAGGGGCTATCTCTATATAGTAATATAGGGGCTATCTCTATATAGTATGTAGGGGCTATCTCTATATAGTATGTAGGGGCTATCTCTATATAGTATGTAGGGCTATCTCTATTATAGTATATAGGGCTATCTCTATATAGTATGTATAGGGGCTATCTCTATATAGTATGTAGGGCCTATCTCTATATAGTATGTAGGGGCTATCTCTATATAGTATGTATGGGCTATCTCTATATAGTATGTATAGGGGCTATCTCTATATAGTATGTAGGGGCTATCTCTATATAGTATGTAGGGGCTATCTCTATATAGTATGTATGGGCTATCTCTATATAGTATGTAGGGGCTATCTCTATATAGTATGTAGGGGCTATCTCTATATAGTATGTAGGGGCTATCTCTATATAGTATGTAGGACCTATCTCTATATAGTATGTATAGGGGCTATCTCTATATAGTATGTAGGGCCTATCTCTATATAGTATGTAGGGCCTATCTCTATATAGTATGTATGGGCTATCTCTATATAGTATGTAGGGCCTATCTCTATATAGTATGTAGGGACTATCTCTATATAGTATGTATAGGGGCTATCTCTATATAGTATGTAGGGCCTATCTCTATATAGTATGTAGGGGCTATCTCTATATAGTATGTATGGGCTATCTCTATATAGTATGTAGGGGCTATCTCTATATAGTATGTAGGGCCTATCTCTATATAGTATGTAGGGCTATATCTCTATATAGTATGTATGGGGCTATCTCTATATAGTATGTAGGGGCTATCTCTATATAGTATGTAGGGGCTATCTCTATATAGTATGTATAGGGGCTATCTCTATATAGTATGTAGGGGCTATCTCTATATAGTATGTAGGGGCTATCTCTATATAGTATGTAGGGGCTATCTCTATATAGTATGTAGGGGCTATCTCTATATAGTATGTATAGGGGCTATCTCTATATAGTATGTAGGGCCTATCTCTATATAGTATGTAGGGGCTATCTCTATATAGTATGTAGGGGCTATCTCTATATAGTATGTAGGGCCTATCTCTATATAGTATGTAGGGGCTATCTCTATATAGTATGTAGGGGCTATCTCTATAAAGTATGTAGGGGCTATCTCTATATAGTATGTAGGGGCTATCTCTATATAGTATGTAGGGCCTATCTCTATATAGTATGTAGGGGCTATCTCTATATAGTATGTAGGGGCTATCTCTATATAGTATGTAGGGGCTATCTCTATATAGTATGTAGGGCCTATCTCTATATAGTATGTAGGGGCTATCTCTATATAGTATGTAGGGGCTATCTCTATATAGTATGTAGGGGCTATCTCTATATAGTATGTAGGGGCTATCTCTATATAGTATGTATAGGGACATCTCTATATAGTATGTAGGGGCTATCTCTATATAGTATGTAGGGGCTATCTCTATATAGTATGTAGGGGCTATCTCTATATAGTATGTAGTGGTCTATCTCTATATAGTATGTAGGGGCTATCTCTATATAGTATGTAGGGGCTATCTCTATATAGTATGTAGGGGCTATCTCTATATAGTATGTAGGGGCTATCTCTATATAGTATGTAGGGGCTATCTCTATATAGTATGTAGGGGCTATCTCTATATAGTATGTAGGGGCTATCTCTATATAGTATGTAGGACTATCTCTATATAGTATGTAGGGGCTATCTCTATATAGTATGTATGGGCTATCTCTATATAGTATGTAGGCCTATCTCTATATAGTATGTATAGGGGCTATCTCTATATAGTATGTAGGGCCTATCTCTATATAGTATGTAGGGCCTATCTCTATATAGTATGTATGGGCTATCTCTATATAGTATGTAGGGCTATCTCTATATAGTATGTAGGGCCTATCTCTATATAGTATGTATGGGCTATCTCTATATAGTATAGGGCTATCTCTATATAGTATGGGGCTATCTCTATATAGTATGTAGGGCTATCTCTATATAGTATGTATAGGGGCTATCTCTATATAGTATGTAGGGCCTATCTCTATATAGTATGTATGGGCTATCTCTATATAGTATGTATGGGTCATCTCTATATAGTATGTAGGGGCTATCTCTATATAGTATGTAGGGCCTATCTCTATATAGTATGTAGGGGCTATCTCTATATAGTATGTATCTCTATATAGTATGTAGGGCTATCTCTATATAGTATGTAGGGCCTATCTCTATATAGTATGTAGGGCTATCTCTATTAGTATGTAGGGCTCCCTCTATATAGTATGTAGGACCTATCTCTATATAGTATGTAGGGGCTATCTCTATATAGTATGTATGGGCCATCTCTATATAGTATGTAGGGCCTATCTCTATATAGTATGTAGGAGCTATCTCTATAAAGTATGTAGGGGCTATCTCTATATAGTATGTAGGGGCTATCTCTATATAGTATGTATAGGGACATCTCTATATAGTATGTAGGGGCTATCTCTTTATAGTATGTAGGGGCTATCTCTATATAGTATGTAGGGGCTATCTCTATATAGTATGTAGGGGCTATCTCTATATAGTATGTAGGGCCTATCTCTATATAGTATGTAGGGGCTATCTCTATATAGTTGCAGGGGCTATCTGTATATAGTATGTAGGGGCTATCTCTATATAGTATGTAGGGCCTATCTCTATATAGTATGTAGGGGCTATCTCTATAAAGTATGTAGGGCCTATCTCTATATAGTATGTAGGGGCTATCTCTATATAGTATGTAGGGCCTATCTCTATATAGTATGTAGTGGTTATCTCTATATAGCATGTAGGGGCTATCTCTATATAGTATGTAGTGGTTATCTCTATATAGCATGTAGGGGCTATCTCTATATAGTATGTAGGGGTTATCTCTATATAGTATGTAGGGGCTATCTCTATAACACCGACCTTTCAATAAAACCTTGTTATATTGCACGGTTCGAAGTTATATTGCACGCTTCCATGGAAACGTTATATTTCACGGTTCCAGATGTTATATCGCACGGCTTTAGGAACACCTCGCTGTTGTTGTCTAGTTTTGTGGAAAACTTCCGAGGAATTGCGAGTAACAATGAGTTACGTTATTATGACGTCACAAAGGTTCATGCTAAATTTCGCGCTGGATTTATAGATCTCGAATCAAGCAGTCATGTAGACGTTTACTGTACGGAGTAAAGGACGGACACGATGAATGTATAAGATCAAAAGGCTGCAAGCAGGTCTAATAATGTGAAAACAGACAATAAGACATCCAAACCGGAGTTACAACGTGACGTACGTGGGCTATACGTCAATCTTCAATTGGATATTAAGGTTTTTTTTCCGTACGGTACGGTGTTGGTGATTTTGTTAAGTGATTGTCGAATTCGTTTTATAAAAAAAATATTCAACTGAAAAACTGGTGATTATGTAATAAAACAAATATTCCATGGTTACTGTGCTCTAGTTCATAATATTTACCCCTCGATGATGGTAATCAACAAATGTTATATTGCACGAGGCCAAAGGCCGAGTGCAATATAACATTTGTTGATTACCATCACCTCGGGTTAAATATTATGAACTAGAGCACAGTAACCCATGAAATATTTGTATAATAGTATGTAGGGGCTATCTCTATATAGTATGTAGGGCCTATCTCTATATAGTATGTAGGGCCTATCTCTATATAGTATGTAGGGCCTATCTCTATATAGTATGTAGGGCCTATCTCTATATAGTATGTAGGGACTATCTCTATTTAGTATGTAGGGCATATCGATATATAGTATGTAGGGGCTATATATAGCTATCTCTATATAGTATGTAGGGGCTATCTCTCTGAAATCTCCTATAGGGGCTATCTCTATATAGTATGTAGGGGCTATCTCTATCAGTACATCACATGATAATTACTAGGAATGCGATTGATATATTTTACGACAGTTCCCTATTCTTCTTGCCTACGGGAGACTATACCTGACTACGGGAACTATACCAAAGTATATTCCCCCGGAAATGAGCACGTGACCAAATATATGGCGTCATAATGAATGCCATGTGACGTACTAAATCTATTATGACCCTTGCCCTTTGGAACAGTTCTCCTATCGTTTTGTCTGGCGAGGTATATAGTCCCCTCGTCTCCAGGCTTCTGTATGAAGATTGACATCTTTTAACTGATTTTTTTTAAGATGAAGAAAGAAAAAAACTTAATCTTTATTGTATACATTTCTAGAATCAATGTTTATGTACATACATACATGTATACTGTATCTGAAACCATTTTAAATTATTATTTTTCTGGATTTTTTGTCACTTCTCATTGGTCAAAAACACGCCACGTGATCACCGATAAAAAACTATATTGCACGATTTTTCCGGAAGTAGTTTATAGAAAAAGTATATTGCACGGTTATTTTTAGATAACGTTATCATCTACGTTACCAAAACGCTTCGTGTTCCTGGCGCTTTGAAACAAACGCTTTGATGACCTGAGTTTGAAGCGTAACCACAAAATGTGACAGACGACGTTGATTGTTTCGGTTTCTATCAAAGATGATGATGACTTCCAGCTGATGACTACAGTTTAAACTTTCAAATTTTCAACATAAACACGGTAGGAGAGTAGGAAATAATCGAATAACATTCATTAAGCATCTGGAGCCATTGAATAGTGAATACGTTTGATATTTATTTGAAAATTTCCACCTAGACTAGTAACAACATTAGGCCGAATTAAGCTAATCGTACAGTATGTATACGATTTTTATTTTACGAAATTGAGTACTAAGCATAATAGAATGTATGTTCATGTCAATCTGAATCTTTTAATATATGTTTGGCGTCGAAGTGGATTATTTCAACGGAGAACAAACTACACATTTAATTGACTGTGTCCGACATGGAACTACAGGTATAATCGAGTACATGTACATGTATGCAATTGACAAGAACGCATGTACCGGGTGCATGTAATAAAAGGGTGAAGTGCATCAATTGATAATGTTTTCGTATGTTGTTCTTAAATTAAACATATTACAAAATCATAAGATTGTAACTGTCATAGCAAAGCAGAATTTACAATGCGATGCCTATTTAGATTTGCACTCATTTCAAAATGTAAAAAAATCCAGAAAAATAATAAAACAAATATAGCATTTTGATTTCGGTCAATACATGGTTATATCGACCACAGAAAAAATATCGACCTCGGACTACGTCCTCGGTCAATATTTTTTCTTTGGTCGATATAACCATGTATCGACCTCATCAAAATGCTATATTTGTATATTATTGTATGCATTGCTATTCGGTCACCAAGTTATCCTTACAAGGGGTATCTCAACCCGAGTGAAAGATTTTGGCCAGTCAACCCGAGGCTTGCCGAGGATTGACGCCCAAAATCTTTCAAGAGTTTTGTTTCTCCCATACTTAGAAGCAAAAATGACGAAATTCCACTTGGTTTCCAGCTTTTTCATCACGCCATAATCGCAGGAACGTCGTTATGCGTCAAAATCGATGACGTCATCTACAATGCGCGCCGCAGTTACGCCGCATGTATTGATGACGTCACGTTATTGTCTAGCGCGTGTGAGCTGTCTTACACCCCGGCCCCTGTGTAAGATTAATAAAATCTGTTACCTGTAAGTGAACGAGATCGGGTTATCTCAGTCGATTTTGTAACATAATCCCAACCGAGGCGTTAGCCGAGGTTGGGATGTTACAAAATCTTAGCCCGAGACTGAGATAACCCGATCTCGATCACTTAAAGGTAATAGATTTTTTTTCTCGCGCCTTTAAGATATAACAAAACCCATCTATATAATCGTTCAATCTGATTAAAATACAGATCCTTATTATCACTACGTTTGATATGAGGATCTGACAACATCCCATTAGGGATCGCGTCAGGATGACCTATGGAAATGGCCAATCAAATTGGTACTGCCAGAATCTTGACTGGGGTCGAACTAGTTTCAAAAAGCTGTCCAAATTATTTTCATGTACGTAGTAATCTCGTCCAAAGTGCACAATAATGCTAAATGTGTATGCTTACTGGGACGAAATGGCGTTAACAATTGACGTAAAAATGTGTAGAAAATGTATTTGATCTGGAGTACACGTGGTAAAAGGTCATCCGAACGTGACTCCATATGGGATATTGTCAGATCCTATATTGTAAGGATCTGTATTTCAATCAGATTGTATAAT
The DNA here is from genome assembly GCF_041381155.1 of Argopecten irradians. Taxonomy (NCBI): domain Eukaryota; kingdom Metazoa; phylum Mollusca; class Bivalvia; order Pectinida; family Pectinidae; genus Argopecten; species Argopecten irradians. Next base: position 4,922,417 of record NC_091147.1, read on the forward strand.
CGTTCTATATACGCGTTCAGAGTGTAAAACTATCCCGTCTTGGGCCTCCTGGTTCAAAGCCGATTAACCATTTCATCTGCACTTCGATTTCAGTTATTCCGCATAAAACTATAGTTCGGTTATATCAGAGACAAACGATGATCAATCGGTACATACTGTTTTCATAATTAAAAACAACAACCAAACAATGCATGTAAATGACTGAATGCACATATTTCTAATAATATTGATTATCTGACGCTTGTGACGTCACCAGGTTGAGAGTTTGACGTCACATGCGCGGACTGTTACATGAATGGCGTAAAATTCCGCCAAAATTCGCGTAAAAGTACCAGACAGATCGGACGAGATAGAAAAATCTAGCACCGAGTATCGTGTGAGATTTCCCTGTCCGAGGTGCGAGAAAGAGATATCTTTTCCTAGCAACCACGGCTTATTCCTGTGAAGTATGGCAGAAAATCAAGGTTTGTAACCCTTGTTGTTCCAAAAGCCTGGTGGTTAGTGTTTAGTCCTGAAGAGAGGACAGATAATTATTGATGTCTAAAGGCCGGTGAAATGAAATCCTATCTTAATATAAACAAATTAAATATTGAAATCTCAAACATAGTAATAGCTGTTTCTTCCTTCCTTAAATCAATGATATAACGATCAGAGTCCATATTTTAGACACAAACGAGGCACCAAAGCTCGTGAAAATTAAAAGTGCTATCATATGATACCCTGAGTATTTTTTAGCTCGCCTATTCGAAGAATAGGGGGAGCTAATGTTGTCACCCCGGCGTCGGCATCAGCGTCAGCGTTGGCGTCCCATTTCACGTTAAAGTTTTTGAGCAAGTTTCGTAAATTGTTTTAGCTTAAGTCATCATAAATGTTTATGATTTTATTTTTCTAATGTGTATGGATGCTGGACGTGATAATACAACCAATTTGGGGCCCTTTAGGGGTTTTTTTTGAGTCTGTTATTTTGTCATATTTCCATGTTAAAGTTTTTGAGCGAGTTTCTATTTTGTCTATTGTTTAAGCTTAAGTCATTATAAATGTTTATGATTTTATTTTCCTAATGTGTATGGATGCTGAACGTGATAATACAACCAATTTGGGGCCCTTTAGGTTTTTTTTTGAGTCTGTTAATTTGTCATATTTCCATGTTTAAATAGAAATAGGCGAGCATTGCTGTTCTCCAACAGCTCTTGTTTTATAATGCACAACGTAATTGAAGCAGTGGTTTATATAGTAACTATCTAAATCTCTGATTGTAGGAAGTGCATTGTTATTTATTAAAACATACAGATTCACAGATATTGTCTACCATAGCGAAATCTTACTGATTAAATGTCGCCGTCTACTTACGCCCGTGCTCTATCGTTAGGCCCACAAAACCTTTTGTTATTAAAGTTGTATTTCTGGTAATTTTCACTGTAACGATACATTGCTTAAACATTTGATATTTGAACATGCACATGTAACTTATTGATTAAGCTCCCCAAAAGAATATGTCGGCCTATAAGAGCGCCGAAATCTAGGGATCATATATTCCTGGTTTTGAATACAGCGCCTTCAATCACCGCCATGTTCAGTACCTTCGGCTTTTGTCGGCATTCCGAATCGTACCACGTGACTTATGTCTACACGTCCTGCACGTGGTGATCCAGTTAACTAGCGTAACCGCACATGTGTTTGTTTACGTTTTCCTTCTGGCTAATATGAGCAAATCGTGCTGGTATATGTCCACAGAGCGAGTATTTGAAACATCTAATTCACACATTGCCGTAATTCAATATTGTGTGTATCAAATATTGTAATGTGCAAGCATTATTTTCTTTGTAGATCCAGTCTGCTGAGGTCGACCGCATGTTTTGTTTATGAAAAAATTGTTGACATTTGGTTTCACAACTCTCGTGTTACTTCGAGATTGTCGCGACGATGTTCGGAAGAGTTCGGAATGATTCGGCATCTTTCGAGTTTATTTTTGACGTGTACACGTTAAAAAGATTTTTTACTTCTATAATTAAAAATACTTCCAGTGCTGCAACTTTATAAAAAGTGGTAAAAGTAGAAAGTTTAAACCTCGGACAGACGGGGAAAATGTGTATAACACTTAAACAGTTTTCACTATGACAAACAGAGCGAAAGTGATAGACCATACAACTTTAAGTGGTTCATGTAACCATACTTTAGTGGGTTTTTGCATCAAGGATTTTACGCTCTTATTTGAAACATGCATATGACGTTGCTATTTTAATTTTGGATGTCAGGTATACTTCCAAATGATAAATAATTTTACGCCAAAATGAGTGTTTACAATATAAGGGAACCATTGTCCCTAGTTATACAAATTTCGTTTTTAGATCGGTTTTTCTCCAATAACACAACAAGAAAAGATGCCTCAAATGTACGTACTTCTTAATCTAAGTGGGCATGGATGTAACGATTGGTAATCGACAGGAATACACACGGTTACTCATCTGTAGCTCCACGTCTACACATAGGTGTCACGGTACAGGTAATGGACTGAAATAGACTACAACTTAATACAGTATTAACTTTGTAAGCTTAACCCCTTGTTAGCTTAATACCTCTGTGTTATCTTTATAAGTGCATAGTACGCATTGTTGGCCTAACGCCGTGTTAGTTAATACTGTACGTACCAGTTTTCTCTGTAAATGCATAGTTAGATTGACGCCGTGTCAGTTAATATCTCACAAAACGCATTGTTATTAATAAGATGCATCGTCAGCTTAAACATATCCATCATATAATTTCATTTCAAGACAGACTTGTACATGTACGTCACTATAAATTGGTTCAATTCTATCTAATGTTTAACTAGTCTACTGTCTTCTCATTGGTTTACATTGTAAATAATGTTTTATATTTTCCATGTAATTGTAAGGATTACATGTCAAACTGGTTTTAAGACAGTTGAGCGAGTTGTTAAACGCACAAAAAAGTTAATTTTAATGAAATATTGAGAACGTAAAAATTCAACATGTAGTGTAGAAATCTATCATTAAGTACGTGGAATCGGGTTACGGTCGTACACTACATAACTTTCAATGATTAATTAATCTGTCCTATATACATGTACTAGTCCATGGGGACAGATCAGATTCGCTTATTAAGCTAAATATTTCTCCATCTCCATCCCTTAATTCATTTCTGTACATGCATTGCCACAGAATGCGAATTTCACTACAAATATAATTGCATTTATATCCGATATCGTATTGATAGTTCTTATTATATAAGGTGTTGGTCAGTTTCATTTTAAAAATTATTTTTATGACACCTGCTTTGAAATGAGATAATCGGTATAAACTGAGAATTGTTATTTTTTAATGTGTGACTCACACCTGTATCTAGATGTACAATGTCCATCGGACAGCAGTACTTGTATACATGTATATACCTAGCTACTCGCGTTATCTCTAGTCTGTACGTATCTCGTGTAATCGGCCTATATATAACGCGATAAGTGATGCTCCGTCATAGAGAGGGGAGGCACACAACATTACATATCACACAACAGTACATATCACAGTCCTAAGTCAAAATGAGAGAAATCATCCATATACAAGCCGGACAATGTGGCAACCAAATTGGCTCCAAGTTCTGGGAGGTGATCTCGGACGAGCACGGAATCGACCCCAACGGGCAGTACAAGGGCGACTTGGACCTCCAGTTAGAACGTATTAATGTCTACTTCAATGAGGCCCAGGGGGCCCACTATGTCCCACGGGCTGTCCTGGTGGACTTAGAGCCCGGTACCATGGACTCGATACGGTCCGGTGCCTACGGGAAGATATTCCGTCCCGACAACTTTGTGTTTGGACAGAGTGGCGCGGGGAACATTTGGGCCAAGGGACACTACACGGAGGGAGCTGAGCTTGTCGAGGAGGTCGTGGACGTTATCCGGAAAGAGGCGGATAACTGTGACTGTCTCCAGGGGTTCCAGTTGACTCACTCCCTGGGAGGCGGGACCGGATCCGGAATGGGCACCCTCATCATCTCCAAAGTGCGTGAGGAGTACCCCGACCGGATCATGAGTACCTACTCGGTCATGCCATCCCCGAAGGTAAACCATTGTCAAATTGTCAAAATCCTTATCTGGTACAAAATCAAAAAAAAATATACTGATTTGTTAAAAACTATCGATTTCTCAACCGTTCCCCGCAGACCTCCCATAATACAAATACATCGTCACCATGTGTGTTTGCGACGCTTTCTATAATCGCACGTATTATCTCCCTAGTAATACTATGGATTAAGTGATGCAGTTATCGTCACGCTTGTTACATCCCCTAGAACAGAAAAGGATAAATCGCCTTTGTGCAAAATACCTCTTTTCATATACATTGTACATTCATAAAACTGATGCTTGCCTAGCCACATTCCTACCCACCAGATAATTTTACGATTAGATAATTAAGATTTGTACACATTCCTATCGGCCTGATTAGGGACAGAAAGCACGGGACTAAGTCGTCATATTTGATAACCCGAGTACAAATGTTACACTGTGCAGCCTAAACTTTTCCTACAATATCATGTTCGTGTCCCTTGTGTCCTAGCCACAGGTGTGTCTCTATATGGACATGCTCTGATAAAAGCAGGTTACCATGTTTTAATCTCCAGTAAACAGTAGCCCTACACATGGTCAAGAAAACACGAATTTTATCTCCACGATACACCCCATCATAATCAACATTGCTTCGTAGCTGTAATCTCGGCCTCTGTAGTATAAGAAGGGAAAATCAAGGAAAGTAATAGAGCCATTCCTGTAGAATACGTTGTATATGCACTAAAATTTGATTCAGAAGGCGAATGTCATATAATAAAATTCGTTTAATTATTAGAACAATTATTGACCTTTTTATAGATTAACATAAGAATTTTTTAACGTTTGAAATGTGATTCGACTAATTTCAGTTTTATTACTTTTTCGCAGGTGTCCGAGGTCGTAGTTGAACCTTACAATGCCGTACTGTCAACTCATCAACTGGTAGAGAACACAGACGAAACCTTCTGTATCGACAACGAGGCTCTATACGATATATGTTTCCGCACCCTCAAGCTAGCCAATCCTACGTACAGTGACCTGAACCATCTCGTGTGTACCACGATGTCCGGTGTCACCACGTGCCTTAGATTCCCTGGTCAGTTGAACGCTGACCTTCGGAAACTGGCGGTCAACATGGTGCCGTTCCCGCGACTTCACTTCTTCATGCCGGGTTTCGCCCCTTTGACATCTTACAGGAGTTTGCAATATAGGAACCTTTCGGTAGCCGAACTAACTAATCAAATCTTCGACGCCCGAAACATGATGGCAGCGTGCGATCCCCGTAATGGACGTTACCTGACGGTCGCCGCCTTCTTTAGGGGGCGGATGTCTATGAAGGAAGTCGAGGAACAAATGCTCAGTATTCAAAATAAGAACTCTGCACACTTTGTGGAGTGGATACCGTGTAATGTTAAGACAGCAGTTTGTGACGTGCCTCCGAAGGATCTGAAAATGTCGGCCACATTTGTCGGCAACAGTACCGCGATCCAAGAGATCTTCAAGCGCGTGTCTGAACAGTTCACAGTGATGTTCCGGCGTAAGGCCTTCCTCCATTGGTTCACTGGGGAAGGTATGGACGAACTGGAGTTCACGGAGGCTGAGTCCAACATGAACGACTTAGTGTCGGAGTATCAGCAATACCAAGACGCCACAATAGACGAAGACGAGGATGACCACCAGTATGAAGAGGAAGAGGAGGGGGAACCTGAGGAACAAGCATAAATCTTCAAGGGTTGGGGGTACCTGAGGAACAAGCATAAATCTTCTAGGGTTGGGGGTACCTGAGGAACAAGCATAAATCTTCTAGGGTTGGGGGTACCTGAGGAACAAGCATAAATCTTCTAGGGTTGGGGGTACCTGAGGAACAAGCATAAATCTTCTAGGGTTTGGGGTACCTGAGGAACAAGCATAAATCTTCTAGGGTTTGGGGAACCTGAGGATCAAGCATACATCTTCTAGGGTTGTGGGTACATGAGGAACAAGCATAAATCTTCTAGGGTTGAGGGAACCTGAGGAACAAGCATAAATCTTCTAGGGTTTGGGGTACCTGAGGAACAAGCATAAATCTTCTAGGGTTTGGGGTACCTGAGGAACAAGAATAAATCTTCTAGGGTTTGGGGTACCTGAGGAACAAGAATAAATCTTCTAGAGTTGGGTGAACCTTGGGAACAAGCATAAATCTTTTAGGGTTGGGTGAACATGAATAACAAGCATAAATCTTCTAGGGTCGGGGGTACCTGAGGAACAAGCATAAATAATCTAGGGTTTGGGGTACCTGAGGAACAAGCATAAATCTTCTAGGGTTGGGGGAACCCGAGGAACAAGCATAAATCTTCTAGGGTTTGGGGAACCTAAGAAACAAGCATAAATCATCCAGGGTTGGGGGTACCTGAGGAACAAGCATAAATTATCTAGGGTTGGGGGAACCCGAGGAACAAGCATAAATCTTTTTGGGCTTTGGGAACCTAAGAGACAAGCATAAATCTAGCCAAACCTACGTACAGTTATCTGAACCATCTCGTGTGTACCACGATGTCCGGTGTCACCACGTGCCTTAGATTACCTGTTCAGTTGAACGCTGACCTTCGGAAACTGGCGGTCAACATGGTGCCGTTCCCGCGACTTCACTTCTTCATGCCGGGTTTCGCCCCTTTGACATCTTACAGGAGTTTGCAATATAGGAACCGTTCGGTAGCCGAACTAACTAATTAAATCTTCGACGCCCGAAACATGATGGCAGCGTGCGATCCCCGTAATGGATCTTCTAGGGTTTGGGGTACCTGAGGAACAAGCATAAATCTTCTGTGGTTCGGGTTACCTGAGGAACAAGCATAAATCTTCTAGGGTTGGGTTACCTGAGGAACAAGCATAAATCTTCTAGGGTTGGGGGTACCTGAGGAACAAGCATAAATCTTCTAGGGTTGGGGGAACCTGAGGAACAAGCATAAATCTTCTAGGGTTGGGGGAACCTGAGGAGCAAGCATAAATCTTCTAGGGTTTGGGGTACCTGAGGAACAAGCATAAATCCTCTAGAGTTGGATGGACCTGAGTAACAAGTATAAATCTTCTAGGGTCGGGGGTACCTGAGGAACAAGCATAAATCTTCTAGGGTTTTGGGTACCTGAGGAACAAGCATAAATCTTCTAGGGTTGGGGGAACCTAAGAAACAAGCATAAATCATCCAGGGTTGGGGGAACCCGAGGAACAAGCATAAATCTTCTTGGGCTTGGGGAACCTAAGAAACAAGCATAAATCTTGTAGGGTTGGGGTTGGGGGGGACCTGAAAAAAAACATAAAGCTTCTAGGACTGTGTGGGTATTAGTCCGATAAACCTGTATTAGGCAAAAAAATATAAAAAAAAAATCTTGTAATATAGGCAGGTTTAGCGGAGTAGGTGGTTAGGCGGAGCAAGCATATATCTTCTGTGTTATGTCGGGAATTTAGTGGATAGGACAGATACAACCATATACATGTACATTCTCTCTTAGTCTCTTTCTCTTAAATTAAAGGAACAAACAGTCTCACTTTACATGTATATCCGGGTTGGGTAGGTGACGGGGAATACAGGAGAAGCAAGCCTACGCCATTTGCTATGAAAAACATGCAAATTCATGGAGCATAATCTATGTTGACTTTAATTACTACCAGTAAAGACATTCAGATGGTTGCGACTCTGAATTGAAACTTCTGTCAGAGCTTTCAGACTTTAACTTGTTGTTATATTTAAAGTAAATTAAATGATTTTAATTACCATGTACGTTTTGTTCTGTATATCATACATCTCTATTCATAAACATTACAACTAAATTACAGAACAGAAGTTTACTTTTCACCGGATTTCCACTATATCTGTACCTTTATATCAAGATACAGTCATCTTTCTATTTTTGCTTTTTAATTGCTATTCAACATTTTGATTCTCTAAGGACATGACCGACGGGACAATTAAATTTAATTAAATTTTCTGCGCATAATTAAATAGTTGATAAGACTACAAAAACACCAGTTTACGAATGTTTCAACTCAGTCCCTATAAGTACTGTATTACTTTGTAAAGAGCTAACGGTATACAGTTGATTTGTTAGACCCGGAGACAGTCTGTTTCTCGAAGCCGAAGGCTGAGGGCAACAGTTCGTTTGAGGGTCCAACAAATCATCTTTAAATTGCCCAAAAACCCAGTCGATAACTGTTTTATTATACCCAGCATTGCTAATTTACAAATATTACTTCGTTTCATAAAGGATCTATAACAACATCCCAATCAGGGTTACGCTTTGATAACATTGATCCCTGGTCTTCAGATCAAATGCGCATCGTCTCGTAGAAATTTCCGGCAATCATCGGAAATAGAATTTGTTATAAGAAAACCCGAAAGGACATCGAAACACTGATGGGATGTTCCAAACGTCTATAAACGGAATGAGGATAAAAGTCAGTATTTCAATATGATTGAATACTGTAAACATGCAATGCTCTTATTTTAGCACTGTCAAATTTGTCTACAGTAACTTGGACGAAGCCTTATCTAATGCATCGATTCAACTTAACCATGAAGACTTCGTAGTCTGAAGATTCTTTGATATTACTATCCGGATATGAAAGGTTATTAGTTATTAAGCTTTATACAATTGCATGTTGTCTGAATAAGTTGTCAGCTTTCCACGCTGACTTTGCTTTGATAAAGCACAAGCAACATTTGTAGGTGTTCGTTAAAGGGACAATTCAGTCTAAGAGAACATCAATATTTTTATATATATCAGATAAAACAACTTCTAATGGAAATTACATCAGTCAGTTTTACTGTGATATGCCTGAAACGCCTATGGTGGTGACACGTGTGTGAAATATTCAAACTTGCTCGCTGTCCGCCATTACACACTGTGGTCGAACTTCTTGTATGCCGAACCCTGTCCCTTGCTCGTAAAGTAATGCAACTTTTGGCTAGAACTGCTCAAATCGCTCTGACAGTAGTGTGTTTACCTTATTAGGTGAATTGTCTTGCCTAAAAATCATTTTATCACCTTCTCAGTGGTTATGTAGTTCATTTCTTTAACGTGCGTGACTTTGGCTCGGGTATGGGTACAGAGTTAATATTGTACCTGCTTAATCGTATTGATCAACGATTTGATATTTCAACGATATTAATTAAGATACTTAACAATGTTGTGGAATTTGTCAATGTTTTACGTTATATGTGTCATAAGAAATGTAGAACAATACATTTATGCTATAATTTGCTTATTGGTTATGTAAAAGAATTTGCCTGAGTGAATTGTCTCTTTAAATATCTTAGACAACATGACATATCGCAATCTGCAACCTGATTACCGATGATCCTTACATAAAGGAAACTTTCTTCAGTTCTAAATATCAAACTTATTCGTACATGGCATGCATATCTTTCCTAGTGGAAGCACAGATTATATAATCATGGACCAACCAGAGTGTCCTAAGACCAATTTTAGACGTTTTAGATGTCTAGATCAAAAAATGATAAAAAAAAACATACTCTACATGGTACTATATATACGAAAAGGGTGGAAAGTCACAGTCTCTTAATATTTAACCCACCTAAATTTAGCGGCTATTTACACATGTATAGTACCTCGTACTAAAAACGGTGACTACCGTTGGAAAGAGCGATAATTTTCCTTTCAATATCATCATATACATCTATACAAAGTGCCGTCATTAAGACGATATAACCCCTATTCATCCTCGATACTCAAGGGGTTCCGATCACTTATGATGATCGTTCAATATCATCCTACACATCTATACAAAGTGCCGTCATTAAGACGATATAACCCCCATTCATCCTCGATACTCAAGGGGTTCCGATCACTTATGATGATCGTTCAATATCATCCTACACATCTATACAAAGTGCCGTCATTAAGACGATATAACCCCCATTCATCCTCGATACTCAAGGGGTTCCGATCACTTATGATGACCGTAGGTGATCGGAACCCTTGGAGTATCGAGGATGACCCCCATTGTGACAAACATCTTGAAAATCATATAATTAAAACTCATACTGTCGTTGTGGCCGATATAATATGCATGAGCAAGGCTTCAGCTGCAATCTCATTGGCCGGCTACAAAAAGTCTCTCTTCTCGAGAATAAAGCTAGTACATTAATCATTCGAAATAAAAGGCCAAAATAAATTCAAAGTAAAATAAAAAAAAATCACCGTTAGTACTACACTTATCATCGCCTTCTAAACAATTTAATTCAATAAATAAAATGTTAATTTTCATAACGCGGGTCGTCTTATGTTTCCAGCCGTCGTCCAAAATGCCGCGCTGTAGTTGACTATCACTGCGCTTTGCAATTTGCTTATGTATGGTTTTACAACCTCATCTTAGGCCATATATTTTCATATGCTATTAATATTTTTTAGAAACCTTTAAATTTTACTCCGAAAATAGATAAGATTCCGGAAAATGATTGTTTACCGGAAGTGCGCTCCGATTTCTATATTAGTGCAGTTCAATATGGCTGCCCTCCTGAAGAAGAGAGCGGTTGCAGAATTTAGCCAAGTTATTCAGGTAAATGGACCAATTATATGTCTGTCACTAGTTAAATTTAGTACCAAGTGGTTAACTGATACCACACAGTGATCGGTTGTCGACAAATATCGTAAAGAAAAAGTTCTTTGATCAATTATTTTGTATTGTTGTGCTGTACAGCTTCAGTCTAACAATTAAATCATTCGTAATTGAGTTATATTGGTATTCCATTTCATTGTAAATGCCATGGTATCAGAAGGAATATTGATCGCCATGTCTTGGAAACAAAAAGCTATGTTGATGCAAATAAAGTACATTATGTTAGTTTAAAATTTCATTTCAGGAGGAGCCCAAACCTATCAAACGGCTGAAACTGATTCAACGTACCCCTCCACCAGAGATTAATCTTGATTTAGAAGGAGCCACTAGTACTTATGAAACACTACAGCGATTATTGGCTTTTGAGGGAAATTTCCCGGTACGTGGGGAGGATGTATCAGGTGTGGTTCGTGAACTGCTCGACCATTACCCAAGAGAAAAGGAGGCTGTGCTAAGATGGAAGGTAGCCTCCCTCCTGGCTCGTCTGGTACAGCTGCCTGGTTATAATGCAGAGGCTCTAGCTGATGACATCATCAGGCTTCTCAAGACCGAAAGTAAGTTATGTACACCAGTGATAAATTGGCTGTGTCATAATGATTGAACAGCTTATGGAAAATGATCAATTTGTCTCCTTTTTAAGCAGTTAATGGGCCAGATTAGGATGTTACTGATAGAGGATATTTAAGGATTAATCTCTTACTTTGTTGAGTTTATGAGATGATAAACCCAATGGAGCACGAGGTGAATTGTACATATTAGAACGCTTCGCGTTTACTCACAATTTACGACTGCTCAATTAGGCTTATCATCTCATTAACTAAACAAAGTAAGAGGTTAATCCTCATATTTACAAAATTTTCTTTGATCAATAAAATCAACCAGAACATCAGATACATTCATTTATCGTGTGTTATTCACTCATGTATCATTCACCGTCAAAATTATACTGCCGTCATGTTTATCCATGCACAACAGCCATTCGGAAAAAGCACACCGTTGATTTCAGCTTTATACTGCCCTTTTGTCCATGACATCATAAAAAATAGTTCCTATATTTCAGTATTTCATTTAAGTCAAATAGCAATAATACATTTAAAAAATTAGTTAACGGTTTATTGTATGTCTCTGATTGTTTTGTACATGTGCTATTTGTAAACATTGACATGATTTGGTGGAATGTCAAGTCCACGTTTACTGTAAATTTAACATATATGTACACATTGTATTCATATGCAATGAATCGGGTTATGTTCTGCACTCAAGTAATTGGGAAATAAACAGATCTGCCCCAACTTTGTTACTTGACACAAAAACAGTGGTAATTGTAAATATTGTGTTTTAAACAATCATTTTTACCAATCTATTATTGACAGGCTATTCAGCGTCCATACAATTCCTAAAAAAAATACATTTTTTTCAGTTTTGCTAAAATTCCTCAAAAAAATAGAAAACAACCCCAAAATTTTCATAGTTTTGTCCCTAAATTATCCTGTATTTTATGCCAACAAGTGGTGGATAGCCTGTAGTTATTTTAACACGTGTACATTGGTATTTAAGGTACATGAATAAAAATCAAATTTATTTTAAGTACATGTAAACCCATGTGTATAGTTGTGTCTAAAATTTTAACACATTGGTATTTAAAGAACATAAATAAAAATCTGATTTATTTAGTAAACCCATGTTATATTTGTGTTTATTTTATCTGACTACCAGAGTCCAACAAGGCCATCAGTCAACTAGTGGAAGTTCTAAGGAAGATTGGGATGTCTTCTCCATACAACATGTCTCTAAATCATCAACTTATTACCACAAGTAAACAGGTGAGTATCAGTGTCTTGGTGAAAGTGTTACCAAGGAGTACACAAAGAATAGATAATACAATACTATAAGTAAGTTTATGCTATTTACCTTTGATAAACAAAATTAAAGTTTTACTTATAAGGCCATGCCAATTTGATTTCTTGTTCTTTGGACTTTGGAATTTCAAAACAGGAGTGAGCGAAATTTTTTTAATTCTAAAAATATTTTGAAAGAGGAAAAAATTGGAGCGAGCGAATATTTTATTTATGTTTTTATGTTAAAATATAAGTTTTGCTGTTTTCTTCAGTGTTTTCAACATTCATAACCGTATCAAAGGTGTGAAAAAAACTGAAAGTCCAGTATTTGTTCAGCTATTGATAATATCCTATTACACAAAATGCTTTCAATGCATGGTATATTTCAATTTTAAGACAAATCTTGAGAATTTTAACATTGAATAGCAATGTTTAATACTTAAAATAGTCAAGAAGACTTTAAATTTACTTATTTTCAATAATTTCAATAATTAATTTGATGTTGACAAAGCTATCAGCAAAAACCAACAAACAGCAATTAGCATTAATTGAAAATCTCTTAAACCAATATAAGCTTATCCAACATGCACATTCTTTTTTAGTTGTCACATATTATTGTATGGAACTGGCTATTTTTGTTTAGCATGTTACTTATTTAGCTGATCATACTTAAAATGAGATACAAATGTAATGTTTATATATGTAACTATCAAAAATATGTAAACACAAAAATTATTCATTTTAATTACATTTCTTCATTGTCGTTAAAAAGTATACCAGGGTATTTGTATAGAAAAGATGTGGACAGTATGGCTTTCACCACGTGTATATCAGCATTCATAAAAGAAATATTCGAAATAAATATTTTTATGATTTTCTCACGAAACGCTTTGCGTAAATCAAACGCAAACATACATAACCAATCAACACATAAATGAAGGCAAATGTATTTTATATTGTTGTAGAAGTCAAAATGAAACATAAGTAACACTAAGTTTGGATCCCAGTAAAGTGTGTAATTTACTACTGATATTTGACGAATAGCAGACAAATCTTCACCTAGCTGTTACTAAGTCAAGCAGTCAAAATATGTTGGTAAGATGCAAGCTATGTAGGCCACGTGTCAAAATACACGCTGACCGGGTCTTAAGATATAAGATTACTGAGGTGTTAATTAATTAGAGATTGCCATCAAATAATTGACATGCCTAATTACCGTTTTTCGTTCGTAAGTTGGCCAGTCAAATCACCTGTCATGGTTGTCATTTTTAACGTGACATCGTATGTAAATCTTTTAAAAGAGTTGCGGACATCAGTAAAACAGACTGAAATCTGGACATGTCCTAATAAAAAGTATGTGTCCCTCAGTCTCTATCTCTAAGTACCACTCTGTCTGCAGTAGTGGCGGAAAACTTGACATTTAGGTATGTTGTTGTTAAGGTGTGTAAGACGCTTGCATGTTTGAAGAGACAATGCACCAGTGCTCCAGATAAATTTTTGTATATAGGTTTATTTTTTACCCAAACATAAAAAAGCAAGGGGTAATTTAAAATTTTACCCCATATGCATATATTGTAGGGTTTTTCCATGATCAACTTTTGAAATTAAAATACATTATTCAATAAATGTTTAGAATGACTATATTTGATTTTCAAATTTAAAACATAAAATGAAATTCTCACACATGTATTTCTTTCATGATTCAATTTATTATTAAAATTCCTGCAATGTTACATGTAACTACATGCATAGTGCACATTCCATGTTTTGCTTTTTTGTGGTTTGAATAGCACACACATTCCTTTTTGTACACTCAGCTGGTTCGGGAGCACTGTCGTCGGCATCTGTATTGTTATCAACCTCGCCCTCTACATGTACTTTTACATCATTGTTGTTGTGACTTGTACAACTTTCAAAAGCAATTGCGACAGCATGATCTGACATTTCATGTCGCACTAGAGCACTTCTCTGAATATTGGAACAGCCCCTTGTGAAGGCGTTGTCTTTTTTAAATTTTAAACATAATGTACATTTTAAATTCAATGTATTACATCCCTCTGTATTGCCAACAACATCAACTTTTAACCACAGAAAACACTTCGTCCATGTGTCAATTGTTCCGCGTTTAGACAATGATTTATGATTCTTTCTTCCAATTCCCTGGATGATCTTATTTAATAATTCTCTTACGAAAGCTTCTACATCGTTTCCTGTGCTTTTGGATTCACCTTCTTGCTTTGAAAACTCCATGATCAAGAGAGAGGATTGTGCCATATTTATAAACTGTCGTTAATCGTTATCTTTGAAACGCTTTCTACGGTTTCTAATTGAATGAAAATGGAGTCGGATGACACAACTATCCGGATTTGTTTTACGCTATTGACGCAATTTCAAATATTTTTTCCTGCATAATTAACTAAAATTTATGCGTAAATACGCATTCACTTAAGCTATCTGGAGCACTGATGCACGAGTAATTAAAACTTCTGAGTGACCAGGAAACGGTGACTAGTAAAAATGAAACCAATAGAAATTTGTCGGGGTTCGTCAGATTTCCGGACAAAAAATGAAGAGCTGTAAAAAAAATATTTTTATTTCTTTTTTTTCGGAAAATAGGAGCAGGAAGTCTGACGAATGAGAAATCAAATTGGTATGTCCTCAGCAGAGAGTAGAGAGATAATAAAATTGGATTGCTGCATGGCTCAGTAGCAAGTCGTTTCCAATGTGTTGTCTCTGGCAGCCCATGATATTTTATAAAAATGACTACTGTTAATGATGATATACAAAACACATGGTGTTATGTAATGATGAAAAGGATTCAAATATTTCAGTCATAACTTTTTAGTAAAAGAATATCACATTTTGTATTTGGTTTATTTCTTTTATTAGTACCTGAGAAACACAGGCCACATCGCCAGATGTAGCTGCCTGGATCTGATTGGAGATTTGGGTTCACCTGACCAGGTGATTGAGGACAGCAGCCAATCAGGAAGCAGCAGTATGACGATACAGAAGTTACTGATGGGGTTTACTCAGGATCACGATCCCCGAGTCAGAGCCCGGGCATTTCAGGCTATGGTGATTATCTCCCCTGCCTCATTGAAGCAAATTTTATGCTTTGACTCCCTTATCGCATTCTTAGGGCTGTTCCAGTAAAACATATATGGTAGGGGGGGAAGGCACTTTGAAATTGGGAGACCCACCGATAGAAGTGATTTTCAATTTTGTTGACCCACACACATATCTATTTTTTTGTGAACGAGACCATGGCATAGAAGCGATTTAATTTTTTATTTCACTCCGATTTGTTTTTGGATTTACACATTTTGATTTCTAGCATCACCAAAGAGTCCTAGGACAAAATTGCACGTTATATGGTGCAGTGAACTTTTGTTTGATATGCTGCATCTACTACTAAATTTGTATAAGGGTACAATCCTCGTAGAACCAGCGTAAAATCTACTAAACATACTGAAGTGTTTCACAAGCATAATGTAAAAGTAGACATCTGAACATTCACACTTAAGCTTGTGAACTGCAACTTTTTCCTCGACTTAATACCGGTACCAGTGAATTTAAATAAAGATATGTTATTTTGCCAAAGCTAATCTATTGTTTCTTTGTACCATTGCCAAGTCTGAATGAATATATATGTTTTAGATAAATAGTCTATCATTATTATATCAAAACACTCAGAAAATAAAATACGGGTAATTTTTTTTTTTTGAAGATGAACAACACATTAAATATTGTCAGAAATTAAAAAAATTTCAATATTTATTTTTGTATTTTTGTAGTCAGGATGACTGAGCAACATTATAAAACATAAAATTTGCATTTTATTTCAAAAGGTTACAAATGCTTCAGATAGACCCACCCACAGAAGGGATTTTATTGAAACGCCACCCTGGCACAGAAGTGATTTTATATTGAACCCACCATGGCACATACTATTTTTTAAAGTGCCTTCCCTGGGTGCCATATATGTTTTGCTGGAACAGCCCTTACAAGCATTGTACATACGTATCTACATGTATATGACACATGTTCAAGCCAATATAAAGACACATTGATATAGGGAAGATAACTATCCTGGTATCTTATTAATGAAGTAACGGTGCATAAATAAGGAAGGAATATAATTAATATTAAATATAGATAACTATTTATTTAGATGAAATGTTGATATGAGTTACTGTTTTCTGTACGAGTATTCTTTGCATATGCTCTAGAATAGGTGGTAATAGAGTAAAAGGAAGGTAATTGGGTAGAACTGAACTGGGCTGTTCTGTATCTACAATTACTAAAGGAATATCTGTGATCTGTATTATTAGTGTATAAGGCTAACTGTTGACATCTATGTGTATCAGCTCCAGTTCCACCAGCGAGGCTTGCCCCTGGGAGAAGGAATCTACCAACATGCTTGCTCTGCCCTAACAGATGACTATAGAGGTGTTAGACTGGCAGCCATTAAACTGGTATGGGTCCTCAGCCATCTGTATCCTGAGAGGTCAGTCTTGGTTTAAATTAGATTTGTAAGTGGTAAAAAATCACACCGGGCCGTGACCCTATGGTCACTAGCTGAAATCCAAGCACTCAAATTTTGTTTTCTTAACAAAAGACTATTAATTAGTTTCCTTGTTACAGATGACTGAAATGTTCATGTTGACTGAGTTAGTTGGTATGATAGATTTTATATCTTATTTGTAAGATTAACAGTAAAATTCCTTACAATTATTACCTTTCTTCCCTATAGTCTGACTCCCGTTCCTGACTCTGACGAGAAGCTGAGATTAGTCGATGACGGCTTCACCAAGATCTGTAACATGATTAACGACATCTCTATGATAGTACGAGTCGAGGCAGCAACATTACTGGTAAGGATACAATGTATTGTAACCTCTATGATAGTACGAGTCGAGGCAGCAACATTACTGGTAAGGATACAATGTATTGTAACCTCTATGATAGTACGAGTCGAGGCAGCAACATTACTGGTAAGGATACAATATATTGTAACTCCTTCAAAATTGATACATATTACCACAGAACTTTTAATTTCATTTTCATTATAATGGCCACTGTCTATAATGGTCATTCAAACACATGGCTACATCACTGAAAGGAATGCCACCACCCGCAGGAGATCTGTGCTGTGCTATTCCTATATTGGTCACTGTCTGTATCATGTACATTGATGTTATGTTTTTATATCTTACAATGGGTGCCTATAGCATTATAATGTTCCTTGAATTTTAATTCCAGGGTTCTTTACATCAAGTCAGTCCAAAGTTCTTGGAACAAACTCTGGACAAAAAGTTGATGTCTAATATGAGGGTGAGTGCTTTGAAAATGTGTAATATGTGTATGAATATATTAACATTCTAAAGGTTGATTACAGAATTACTTTTCCTGACTATGAATTTACATCAAAATGATTTTCTTTGTTTTTATCATAAATTATTTTTTATGCGTAGGGTTTCCCTAACTTATGATATATGTATTTTCTCAAAAAGTTGTGAAAGCATGATAGGTTTAAATATTTAGCAGATGGGTGTTAACGTTTGTCTTTAAGTATAAATTTAATTGTCAAAATCTCTGATAGGAAAGCAAACATGGGTCAGTGGATACCTCTGTTTTGTAAATACATGTATCTATGATGTTATGGAATTTAGTTAAGATCAATATTTTAACAAGAGAAACGTTAATACCAGTGTGTATGTGTTTAAATAAATCTTCAAGTCATAAAATTGCTAAATGAATTTAAAACTTGTTTGTAAACAGAAGAAGGAGAGTGCTCATGAAAGGGCTAAGGAACATTTCTCTTCTGGCCAGTGGGCGACTGGTCAGAAGTGGGCAGACGATGCCCCGAAGGAGCACGTGGACCCAGACGCAGTGTCACTGATGAATATTGGAGCCTGTGGAGCATTTGTTCATGGCCTAGAGGATGAATTCCTTGGTAACAAATATATTGTTAAAGAAATCATGTAATCCCAAACAAAAAAAAAATTAATTCTTTTTAGTATTAACTAAATTATGATTTCAGACAATTAACAAGAAAAAATGTTTAGAACTAGAGTTGTCAAAATTTAATAAGCACAAACATCAAGATTTTTACCTCGCTAATCATGAAGTTGTTCTAGTCTTTGAAGTTGTTCTAGTCTAAGAACACATTGGATTAGTTTGACCTTATTGATTGGTTGAGTGCTGACTGTTTGTATGTGTTTTCACTCATATCATTTCAAATATCAAGCATCTAAACGAATTGAAGAGCGCATACGCATATGTAGTAATGTAAACATTTAGAGGAGTATGATTTTATTTGTGAAAACATAAGCGACCTGAGAGCATGGCAACATGTGTAAGAAAGTACGATTTTCCTTTAAAACTTACGCGGTCTTCAGTGGGTCCAAAGAAAAATATAATCAATTTTAATTGACCACCGATTGGTTACACAAAAGTGATGATCGATCATAAAATTGCGACTGATTCCAACACTAGTGTTAGATAGCTTTATTGAAGTGTTACTTTTACCTAGTACATATACTACTTGGCAGAATGAATATGTGGTGATATCTAGCTAATCTGGAGTAGGATCTGCTACAAATGAAGTTTTTATATGGAGATCTAACAGTTAGATCTATTCCCACACTGGTTTAATTATGTTAACAGAGGTGAGGAACCTCATTTGATCATTGATCTATTCTCACACTGGTTTAATTATGTTAACAGAGGTGAGGAACGCTTCATTAATCTATTCTCACACTGGTTTAATTATGTTAACAGAGGTGAGGAACGCTTCATTGATCTATTCTCACACTGGTTTAATTATGTTAACAGAGGTGAGGAACGCTTCATTGATCTATTCTCACACTGGTTTATGTTAACAGAGGTGAGGAACGCTTCATTGATCTATTCTCACACTGGTTTATGTTAACAGAGGTGAGGAACGCTTCATTGATCTATTCTCACACTGGTTTATGTTAACAGAGGTGAGGAACGCTTCATTGATCTATTCTCACACTGGTTATTATGTATGTTAACAGAGGTGAGAACGCTCTGACAGAGGGTGAGGAACGCTTCATTGATCTATTCTCACACTGGTTTATGTTAACAGAGGTGAGGAACGCTTCATTGATCTATTCTCACACACTGGCTTCTTATTTCTTTATGTTAACAAGGGGGAACTCTTGTCTTTCATGGTTATTAACAGAGGTGAGGAACGCTTCATTGATCTATTCTCACACTGGTTTTTATGTTAACAGAGGTGAGGAACGCTTCATTGATCTATTCCCACACTGGTTTATGTTAACAGAGGTGAGGAACGCTTCATTGATCTATTCCCACACTGGTTTTTATGTTAACACAGGACGCTTCATTGATCTATTCTCACACTGGTTTATGTTGAGGGAACGCTTCATTGATCTATTCCCACACTGGTTTAATTATGTTAACAGAGGTGAGGAACGCTTCATTGATCTATTCTCACACTGGTTTATGTTAACAGAGGTGAGGAACGCTTCATTGATCTATTCTCACACTGGTTTAATTATTGATCTTTCTTAACAGAGGTGAGGAACGCTTCATTGATCTGTTTCTCACACTGGTTTATGTTAACAGAGGTGAGGAACGCTTCATTAATCTATTCTCACACTGGTTTATGTTAACAGAGGTGAGGAACGCTTCATTGATCTATTCTCACACTGGTTTATGTTAACAGAGGTGAGGAACGCTTCATTGATCTATTCTCACACTGGTTTATGTTAACAGAGGTGAGGAACGCTTCATTGATCTATTCTCACACTGGTTTATGTTAACAGAGGTGAGGAACGCTTCATTGATCTATTCTCACACTGGTTTATGTTAACAGAGGTGAGGAACGCTTCATTGATCTTATTCTCACACTGGTTTATGTTAACAGAGGTGAGGAACGCTTCATTGATCTATTCTCACACTGGTTTATGTTAACAGGGGTGAGGAACGCTTCATTAATCTATTCTCACACTGGTTTATGTTAACAGAGGTGAGGAACGCTTCATTGATCTATTCTCACACTGGTTTATGTTAACAGAGGTGAGGAACGCTTCATTGATCTATTCTCACACTGGTTTATGTTAACAGAGGTGAGGAACGCTTCATTGATCTATTCTCACACTGGTTTATGTTAACAGAGGTGAGGAACGCTTCATTGATCTATTCTCACACTGGTTTATGTTAACAGAGGTGAGGAACGCTTCATTGATCTATTCTCACACTGGTTTATGTTAACAGGGGTGAGGAACGCTTCATTAATCTATTCTCACACTGGTTTATGTTAACAGAGGTGAGGAACGCTTCTTTAGATTCCCTATGTGAACTAGCTGTCCAGTCCTCAAGCTTTGCTGCCCTCTCACAAGACAGTATCATTGATATGTTCAACGATGAGATCAAGAGTGTTCGCCTCAACGCCATCAACAGTCTCCGCAAACTTAGCCATCTTCTCACGCTGAGGGAGGACCAGCTGGAGATTATATTGGGAGTACTACAGGTAAAACACCTGTCATAACCTAAAACACCTGTCATAACCTAAAACACCTGTCATAACCTAAAACACCTGTAATAACCTAAAACACCTGTCATAACCTAAAACACCTGTAATAACCTAAAACACCTGTCATAACCTAAAACACCTGTCATAACCTAAAACACCTGTCATAACCTAAAACACCTGTAATAACCTAAAACACCTGTCAAAACCTAAAACACCTGTCATAACCTAAAACACCTGTAATAACCGGTACCTAAAACACCTGTCAAAACCTAAAACACATGTCAAAACCTTAAACACCTGTCTTAACCTAAAACACCTGTCTAAACCAATTCTTCTCTAATCCAGATCACTCTCTATTCAGGCTTTTTTGTGTGACATTTTCCTTCTTAGTTACAGTTATTAAAACCTTAATAATCCACAAACCTGCTAATACTGACCAAATATGTTTGTCCCGATGACATTGGGTTTAGACAAGTTATACTGCAATGGGTACAGACTACAGAATGGCATACTATTAATAATAGTCTAAGTTTTAATATTATTGATGTTTCTAGAATATACATACGTTTGTAAAGGTCTAAGAGTTGTCAAAGTTAAGAATGACAATGTTTAATTTTACGATTGAAGACCTTTGATTATGAATGCCACTTGTTGGTCAAGATATGGACTGATACTTTTAATGTCACCCCACTCACAGTATCTTTGCTGAATTCAGTCTTCATTTTCTCCATCTTATTGATTATTTTGTTGGTTATTTTGTTGCCAGGATTTTTCTGGCAGTACACGTGAGGCCCTGAGGAACATGTTGTGTGAGATGAAACTTGCTACCAAGGAATGTCTGAACACATGTGTGATGAGTTTGTTAGATAATCTGAGGCGGTACCCACAGGATAAACTGTCGGTGTGGCGATGTATGCAGCATCTCGGTAAACACCATGCTCACCTCATCCTACCACTGGTACCGGAGCTACTCTGCCTCCATCCATACTTCGACACACCAGAACCTGACATGGAAGATCCAGCGTGTATCCTTTTGTAACACTGATTATGTCTACGGAGAGTTACGGCATACATATAAATCATCAGATTTTAATGTAAGAAGCTTCATTATTAGAATCATATAAAATGACCTTTTAATTGTTTTCGCCTTAACCTTTGACCTCAGACATCAGTATACTATTACTGGTGTTTAATTCGGCGGTGAACACTCCCACAATGATGCCGATGTTTCAGGGCCACGTGTGGCGCCATTACTACTACCTGAAGGAAAGCATCCCTGATATGTTACCTGTCTTACAGGTGAGTTAAGACTGAACAGGTGTTTATTGTCATTCAGTGTATGTTCACTGACACCATGTAAATATTGGCTTCATGAAAATACTATAATTGCGGAATATAGCAAAGAGTATCCAATTTGAGAAATTGATTGAAATTGGTTATATTATTTTATTTTCTGCTTATAAATACTTCTATAGCTATATACTTTAAATTTGTTCTGACATAACAGGTGCCAGGGAAGATTTATGGAGAAACTGTCCAAACTACTCGAGTGAAGTCAGACAGTGGTCAGTTTGTCCAGCAGTCACTACGGCAACTAGAGAACATTGGGACGATGGACTTGACCGCAGCACATGGGCTGCTGGATATGGTTGTTAGGTAAGAGGATTGTATGGGAGGACAGATTACAAGACCTTACTGATATTGTTGATAAGTTGTCTGTTTTATTGATTAAAGAATTTTAAACAAAACTTCTGATTTACACATGAACCTTTGTAGAGACTGATCTGTTAATTGTATATAAAATTATTTAAACAAAATTCAAAATTCATGCTGTGTGTATGAATGCATGGAGTTGAGGCCCTTTGTTTTCCCCTTCCTTCAAGCTATAATGACTTGTTTTCTTTCGACATCAGAAGTATTAATTGCTTGCAATATATATTTAGGAAAGTGAGGTATATGAACTTGCTACTTTGATTTGGATGTGTAAAAAGTATTTACTGTAACAGTTACTAACTATTGTTTGAGTAAAGACAAGCAAACATAATGATCATATTGTATACTACACAGTAACGAAGATATCTGAAGTGTACTGTTTAATTTGTAGTCTGTCATGCATTGTTATTGGTATCAATAACACTCTTTTGTTAACAGAGACCTACAGCACATCACAAAGTTAGATGACAACTCGGCTGCCTCCTCTGAGTGTATGTCGTTATTCCTCAAGTGTCAGCTCCTCCTCATCAAGGTACCAATATATTATACTGTATAATTAGGAGAAGATTTAGCATTGAGATTACTTATAAGCAGAACAAGCAAAGAAAAGAACTACAAGATAGGTCACATCATTAGAAATAAAACAAAGATCAAGACATTTCACATGATATGAAATGAACACAAAACATAGGATGCATGATATCTCTACACTAAAATACAAATACTTAAAGCTAACAGTGTGAAGTAACCATTTTGTTCCACCATCTTCTTTCGGATGTCACATCAATGTGTATAACAAAATCTCATTACCGGGTATAGATTTGTCACAGTCATGATGTAGTGTTCACTGAATAACAGGATCTCAGAAAACATCTAGAATTTTTATGGAGGCGTGTGTAATACACGCCTGCCATTATGGAATCACTTTGGTTTTCAATGGTCACCGGAACACTATACCTTGGTAATCCTATCGACAGTTTCTGGAACTACGGGAGATAACTTTACACTGTGTATTGTAGCGTACGTTGTGTATTGTACAGCAGTCTATACTAACTGTCAGAGGTTCTTCGTTTATCACATATGTTTCAGTCACATTCATGTTTCAGTCACATTCATGTTTCGGTCACATTATATTTTTCCCACTTAATTAATTCAGACTTATTTTCAATGTTACAGTAAGGCATTAATTATTCTCACCGAAAGTGTGTCTCAATATCGATACTTCTATACTAGTGAGTACGCTGCATCTGTTAGCCTTACTAACCTACGGCAGACTAACTTACAAACCGCGAATCTAACAGTAATTGCATATAAACTTGTTTGTTAGTAAAAATAATCCAACTGACAATAAATGCCTTTTCAAATACGGGTATTTAATCGAATATTGCTAGGCCTTTCCACTAATATTTAACAAAAATGAACTAGAATTCCCCAAAACTGACGAACATGTCAGCAAGAACAGTCCGTACAAAGGGAGACAACTGTTATAAACTCTGCCGACGCACTACCATGCAGAGTGTTACTATATAAAACTCGGAATAAATTAACCGAGAAAATCACTGCTTCCTGTCATGTTACCGGGGACGCCATCATGGCTTCTGCTGTTGATATCACGGCATATATTTGTAATTGTAAGTGCGATGTCACGATATTTAAATATCACAGGCCTAAAAGGATATAATATGACAATGATTTAGACGATGTTTTATTCAATTTGACCAAACGAAAATCTGACGTTCATGAAGAACGGCGTGGTCCCGTACTATCGCCATTACCTGACGCCGTGTTGGTCCTTGAATGGCTGGCGAGTTTACAGCCGTGAGTGTTGATAATTTTGTTAAAAACTGTTATCAAAACTTCAATAAACCTTTAATATACTTCATTTAAAGTTGATAAGATTATTTTCGTGCATTTTTCAACGACAAATAATGTACTAACATCCTACAATAAACACACTACTCGGAACGATAGAAAGTGAAAGAAGCGGTTAACGGGCGGTGAACCGGCACGGACAAAGCAGAAATAACAGTGTTTTACAGAACAAATATATTGATGGAGCCACGATACAGACGTTAATTAGTTTGTTTACGATATTTCAGGTAATTTGTGCATATATTATTTTTTAAGTTATAAAAAATCGGCAATATTTTGAGTATTTCCGACCGAGAAAATCGCCCATTTTCTGACATGTAAAACGTTTTTACTAATTTTTGAAGTCCTCATGTCGAATAATATTTGGAAATGATAGCATCACTGTGTAGTTTGATTAATTCTGAAGCAACATTTTTCACAAAACATTTCTCAAAAATAAACATAAAAGTAAATAAATCCA
Organism: Argopecten irradians; assembly: GCF_041381155.1. Lineage (NCBI taxonomy): Eukaryota > Metazoa > Mollusca > Bivalvia > Pectinida > Pectinidae > Argopecten > Argopecten irradians. The sequence goes on from NC_091147.1 coordinate 4,947,505, forward strand.
ACTTTAAAAAAAGTATTATCAATCCAGACTGAAAACTTCACAAAGTGCCATTGAGATGGTGCATACACTTGACAGATGTTGCAACAATGTTCGTGTTGAACATTGTATACTTTCCTCATGGAAGCATGATGATGAAGTCTACTAGTTTGCATGTGGTAAAGGGTTATCTGCTGATGTGTTCACTTGAGAATTGATGTAGATACATGGTATGCTTGAATGTCATATGATTAGTTAAAAGCTTATCCGACTTGAGTCACTTGACCTGTAAATATGTGAAGACAATCACTTGTTTATCTGCAGTTGTGTTCACTTGATAGTTGATGTAGATACCTGGTATTACTTGAATATTATATGATAAGTTAAAAATTTTATCTGTCTGAAAGAGTCACTTGATCTGTTAAAACTGTGAAGACAATATCTTGTTTATTTGCAGATGTTGTATATCCTATACAAAGGGATATTCCGTTAAGATATTAATATTCCAATCCAGTTTTAACTTCTGTAAATTAAAATCAGGGGTATCAATGTTTATACCTAATATCCCGAGTTGGGTTAGATGTTTTAATGGAATATCCCCTGAGAGAAAATTGTTGGACATTGATTTCAACTTCACCTTACACTGTTGTTAACATTGACAGATTGACACTGGATTTGGCAATATTTGATTGTTGGGTTCATTAATGGCATGGACGGCCTCCAATGTATGATGTGTGTAACATGCACAGACTGTGCTGTATTTGTTGGGTCTTCTTGTATAGTGGAACTCTTACCCTTTCATTGTGTTACATGTATAATGATATCACTGGAACATGCCGCTGAAGACACCAAACACACCTGGTCACATTAAACTGACAATGAGTCAGCCAGTCGTTCTACTGCCAGTATATGCTGAGCTCAGCAGGACCATAACTACCACTTTCATACACTTTGCCCAGATGGTAGAAAGTTCAAACAATGATTGAAATTTAAAACATGTAAAAACCAACACAAACTTTCAAAAGGAATATACATTAGTCTTGCATCATTTCTATTCTATATATCATTATTCATTGTTCATATTTATTTCTCATACAATATTCTCAAGTTCTTTGGAGCATTTATTTTTAACAACCTTATAAGATTAAACATTTCTATTATTTAACCAATTTGCAAATATTTGATCCACATTATTCTATAATAAACAACAGCCATTCTGCGAAAGCACGGAATTTTCAATCTGTTATTTCAATCAATATTGATTGAAAATAACATGAACATGAACTATTACCTCTATTATGATCTATCTTTAATATTTCAATATATCATTACCCTGTCTAGTTTAAAGTAGGTAATATAAAAAAAGACCTGAAATATGTTTTTATGCCACCTCCATGAAGTATGAGATAAAAAACTGAATTATAAATAACAGTTAGTTCAGTAACTGTTGTTTTCCCCATTCTGTTCAATGACATATTGAATGGAGACGAGGGAGGTATGTCTTGTTTGGGTAAAGCTGGCTTCTACAAAATAACATAGACTATTACAGGCTGTTTAACACAGACTACAGATTATTATAAAGTGTGATATTAATTTGTAGCTGACCAAACAACAGCAGACCCTGCCAGGAAACAGTAGTGTGGCAAACGACACAGTCATATCTACAACAGATAAGGTAAGTATACAAATTTATTCGTTATAACATTTACAGTTGTGTGGCTAACGACACAGTCATATCTACAACAGATAAGGTAAGTATACAAATTTATTCGTTATAACATTTACAGTTGTGTGGCTAACGACACAGTCATATCTACAACAGATAAGGTAAGTATACAAATTTATTTGTTATAACATTTACAGTAGTGTGGCTAACGACACAGTCATATCTACAACAGATAAGGTAAGTATACAAATTTATTCGTTATAACATTTACAGTAGTGTGGCTAACGACACAGTCATATCTACAACAGATAAGGTAAGTATACAAATTTATTCGTTATAACATTTACAGTTGTGTGGCTAACGACACAGTCATATCTACAACAGATAAGGTAAGTATACAAATTTATTCGTTATAACATTTACAGTTGTGTGGCTAACGACACAGTCATATCTACAACAGATAAGGTAAGTATACAAATTTATTCGTTATAACATTTACAGTTGGGATACAAAATGTGTATACTGTTTCTTCTTATTAGCCCACCATCATCAGATGGTGGGCTATTCAAATCACTTTTTGTCTGTGGTCTGTCATTCTGTCTCTCCGTAATCAATTCTTGTTATCGCTATATCTCAGAAAGTACTGAAAGGATAATTCACAAATTTCATATGAATATTGCGTTTTCAACAAGATGACCGACAGTTGGCAGCCATCTTGGATTGTGATAGTTTAAGCTTGTTATCGCTATTTCTCAGTAGTACTAAGTATGGAAGGGTTCATTCTCAAATTTTATATGTAGGTTTCCCTAAGGCCTTAGTTGTGCATATTTTGCGTTTTGGGACTGATCATTCAACAAGATGGCCACAAGGCATTGATAGTTAAAGTTTGTTATCGCTATTTCACAGAAAGTACTTAAGGGATCATTCTCAAATTTCGTATGTAGGTTCCTCTAGGGCCCTAGTTGGGCATATTGCATTTTGGGACCAATTGGTCAACAAGGCCGCTCATGAAAAGTACAGAAATGATCGATCTGTCAATTGTCAGATATAGATCAACCTTTGGTGGGCACCGAGATCCCTCTGGTTATATACACTAATCAGTACTGTTACTGAATTAACCAAAGTTTGTATATTTAAGATAATTTTCGAATTTTTTTTCTTTTTTTTTTCAAAAATTAAATGAATTTTGTAATACTCCTAGATCACCCAATGAATAATAAGGTGAAATTTTGTCAAAAGTGTGAAATTATCAGCAGTGTGTTCTGAGCTAACAATTTTTGGCTAGCTAAAATCTTTCTCCCTGATGTACAGATCCTGAGTATGACCCAGCGACTACAACATATATATCTGGGTCTTGGGAGTGTGGAGCTGTCCCTCGTCAGACAGACTGAGCTAAAGGCTCGTACCCTACAGACCCTGTCACGCCTCAGCGACTTACAGGAACTCACCAATGTCAGGGGTCGCTTCAACAGCCAACTTAAAACCTTACACAGGTAAACTGTTATACACTTAGAACAGCAACTATAAATAAGTATCAGTTGTTCTGTACTGTTATGTATTGAAGTATAAATGTCTCACTGTTAGGGGCTGTGGTGGCCAACTCGTTGACATATTACCATAAGATCTCCACCTCTGAGTCTTGAGTTCAAATCCTATGTGTGGCAGTTGCCAGTACTGATCGCTGGTCGATGTTTTTTTTTGCGGTCACTGGCTTTCCTCAACCAACAAACCCGGCATATCTTTACACCCTGGCTGTTAATAGGATGTTTAGCTAATAAAACCTAAACCCTCTGTCAGTCTGTTAACTGCTTTAAGAGCATGTCAAATGTTGTATTGTATAGCTTGTTATTTTCATGGTGATTATATTTTCACGATTTTGCTGTTATTGTGAATAATTAATCAGTAATAAGTCGAGAAATGTTTATATCATATACTTGTAAGTACATACACACTTCAAGCTTGCAGATCACAAGAAATTAAAACCAGATATCATAAGTTGTAAAATTTGTTTATTGATATTTAATCATTTGAGGAGAAGTTTGTAAGTCTGAAGATTTAAACATGTATAGTTACTTTGTACTTTTTAGGTACATGACATCACACCAGATCAGCCCCGACGCCTTCACCACTAACTTATTCTCCATACTTGACAGCCTTGATACTTGTAGTGACACAGAATTTCGTAAACATCTCCAGTTCTCACTCAAATCGTTCAAAGCCTGTGCCTTCCCTATGGTCAACAAGATCCGTAAGGCCTGCGTTGTCCTTCATGAACCAACAGGCTCGTCAGACAACCCAATCAAATTTGCGGCAGGTCTCACTTCAGCTGTCGCTGTGGACGCCACGTTGGAAAATATACAGACACCTTGTCATGTTAAATTACAGGTATAGTCTTGATTCTATATAGTTTATTTATACTATTTATATGTATTAATTATAGAATATAAAAGTTTTAGCTGTTCTAGAAAAGACTCATCAGCCTTACTTTTATCTAAGGTTTTCATGGTTTTTTCTTACTGTTACAAAGGTGACATTACAGTATACCTTAACATAATAACCTGTTCTTCCTTTGATGGTACGACATCTTATATCACCTCTATACATGTGTAACATTAAGTACATGGCTATCTATCTATGTGTTCTATAGGTAAAGTATGCTGACCAACAAACTCAGCTCATCACACTTAGTCCTGACGCCTTCCATAGACTCGGCCAGCTACGTCATCGTCTACAGTCGCAGGTTCTTCTATCTCACGCCCCGTGGTCAGGTACGTAATCTCATGCCCCCACGTCAGGTTTTTCGCTCTCGTGCCCTTTGGTCAGGTTCTTCTCTCTCATGTTCCGTGGTCAGGTTCTTCTCTCTCATGTTCCGTGGTCAGGTTCTTCTCTCTCATGCCCCGTGGTCAGATTCTTCTCTCTCATGTTCTGTGGTCAGATTCTTCTCTCTCATGCCCCGTGGTCAGGTTTTTCTCTCTCATATTCCGTGGTCAGGTTCTTCTCTCTCATGCCCCATGGTCAGGTTCTTCTCTCTCATGCCCTGTGGTCAGGTTCTTCTCTCTCATGCCCCGTGGTCAGGTTCTTCTCTCTCATGTCTCATGATCAGGTTCTTCTCTCTCATGTTCTGTGGTCAGGTTCTTCTCTCTCATGTGTCATTGTCAGGTTCTTTCTCTATCATGCCCCATGGTCAGGTTCTTCTCTCTCATGCCCTCATGGTCAGGTTCTTCTCTCTCATGCCCCATGGTCAGGTTCTTCTCTCTCATGTCTCATGATCAGGTTCTTCTCTCTCATGTTCTGTGGTCAGGTTCTTCTCTCTCATGCCCCGTGGTCAGGTTCTTCTCTCTCATGCCCCGTGGTCAGGTTCTTCTCTCTCATGCCCCGTGGTCAGGTTCTTCTCTCTCATGCCTCATGGTCAGGTTCTTCTCTCTCATGTCCCCATGGTCAGGTTCTTCTCTCTCATGTCTCATGGTCAGGTTCTTCTCTCTCATGTCTCGTGGTCAGGTTCTTCTCTCTCATGTTCCATGGTCAGGTTCTTCTCTCTCATGCCTCATGGTCAGGTTCTTTCTCTCATCTCTCATGGTCAGGTTCTTCTCTCTCATGTCGTGGTGGTCAGTCATGTCAGTTCTCTCTCATGCCATGGTCAGGTTCTTCTCTCTCATGCCCCGTGGTCAGGTTCTTCTCTCTCATGTCTCATGGTCAGGTTCTTCTCTCTCATGCCCCATGGTCAGGTTCTTCTCTCTCATGTCTCATGGTCAGGTTCTTCTCTCTCATGTCTCATGGTCAGGTTCTTCTCTCTCATGTTCCGTGGTCAGGTTCTTCTCTCTCATGTCTCATGGTCAGGTTCTTCTCTCTCATGTCTCATGGTCAGGTTCTTCTCTCTCATGTCTCATGGTCAGGTTCTTCTCTCTCATGCCCCATGGTCAGGTTCTTCTCTCTCATGTCTCATGGTCAGGTTCTTCTCTCTCATACCCCGTGGTCAGGTTCTTCTCTCTCATGTCTCATGGTCAGGTTCTTCTCTCTCATGCCCCATGGTCAGGTTCTTCTCTCTCATGTCCCATGGTCAGGTTCTTCTCTCTCATGTCTCATGGTCAGGTTCTTCTCTCTCATGTCTCATGGTCAGGTTCTTCTCTCTCATGTCTCATGGTCAGGTTCTTCTCTCTCATGTCTCATGGTCAGGTTCTTCTCTCTCATGTCTCATGGTCAGGTTCTTCTCTCTCATGTCTCATGGTCAGGTTCTCATGCATGTCTCTCTCATGTCTCATGGTCAGGTTCTTCTCTCTCATGTCTCATGGTCAGGTTCTTCTCTCTCATGCCTCATGGTCAGGTTCTTCTCTCTCATGTCTCATGGTCAGGTTCTTCTCTCTCATGTCTCATGGTCAGGTTCTTCTCTCTCATGTCTCTCATGGTCAGGTTCTTCTCTCTCATGTCTCATGGTCAGGTTCTTCTCTCTCATGTCTCATGGTCAGGTTCTTCTCTCTCATGTCTCATGGTCAGGTTCTTCTCTCTCTCCATGGTCAGGTTCTTCTCTCTCATGTCTCATGGTCAGGTTCTTCTCTCTCATGTCTCATGGTCAGGTTCTTCTCTCATGCCATGGTCAGGTTCTTCTTTCTCTCATGTCTCATGGTCAGGTTCTTCTCTCTCATGTCTCATGGTCAGGTTCTTCTCTCTCATGTCTCATGGTCAGGTTCTTCTCTCTCATGCCCCGTGGTCAGGTTTCTTCTCTCTCATGTCTCATGGTCAGGTTCTTCTCTCTCATGTCTCATGGTCAGGTTCTTCTCTCTCATGCCCCATGGTCAGGTTCTTCTCTCTCATGTCTCATGGTCAGGTTCTTCTCTCTCATGCCCCATGGTCAGGTTCTTCTCTCTCATGTCTCATGGTCAGGTTCTTCTCTCTCATGTTCCGTGGTCAGGTTCTTCTCTCTCATGCTCATGGTCAGGTTCTTCTCTCTCATGTCTCATGGTCAGGTTCTTCTCTCTCATGCCTCATGGTCAGGTTCTTCTCTCTCATGCCTCATGGTCAGGTTCTTCTCTCTCATGCCCCATGGTCAGGTTCTTCTCTCTCATGTCTCATGGTCAGGTTCTTCTCTCTCATGTCTCATGGTCAGGTTCTTCTCTCTCATGTCTCATGGTCAGGTTCTTCTCTCTCATGTCTCATGATCAGGTTCTTCTGTCTCTCATGTCTCATGTCAGGTTCTTCTCTCTCATGCCCCATGGTCAGGTTCTTCTCTCTCATGCCCCATGGTCAGGTTCTTCTCTCTCATGCCCCATGGTCAGGTTCTTCTCTCTCATGTCTCATGGTCAGGTTCTTCTCTCTCATGTCTCATGGTCAGGTTCTTCTCTCTCATGTCTCATGGTCAGGTTCTTCTCTCTCATGCCCCATGGTCAGGTTCTTCTCTCTCATGTCTCATGGTCAGGTTCTTCTCTCTCATGTCTCATGGTCAGGTTCTTCTCTCTCATGTCTCATGGTCAGGTTCTTCTCTCTCATGTGTCATGGTCAGGTTCTTCTCTCTCATGTCTCATGGTCAGGTTCTTCTCTCTCATGCCCCATGGTCAGGTTCTTCTCTCTCATGTCTCATGGTCAGGTTCTTCTCTCTCATGCCCTGTGGTCAGGTTCTTCTCTCTCATGCCCCATGGTCAGGTTCTTCTCTCTCATGTCTCATGGTCAGGTTCTTCTCTCTCATGTCTCATGGTCAGGTTCTTCTCTCTCATGTCTCATGGTCAGGTTCTTCTCTCTCATGTCTCATGGTCAGGTTCTTCTCTCTCATGTCTCATGGTCAGGTTCTTCTCTCTCATGTCTCATGGTCAGGTTCTTCTCTCTCATGTCTCATGGTCAGGTTCTTCTCTCTCATGTCTCATGGTCAGGTTCTTCTCTCTCATGTCTCATGGTCAGGTTCTTCTCTCTCATGCCTCATGGTCAGGTTCTTCTCTCTCATGTCTCATGGTCAGGTTCTTCTCTCTCTCATGTTCCGTGGTCAGGTTCTTCTCTCTCATGCTCGTGGTCAGGTTCTTCTCTCTCATGTTCCGTGGTCAGGTTCTTCTCTCTCATGCCTCGTGGTCAGGTTCTTCTCTCTCATCTCTCATGGTCAGGTTCTTCTCTCTCATGCCTCATGGTCAGGTTTTTCTCTCTCATGTCTCATGGTCAGGTTCTTCTCTCTCATGTCTCATGGTCAGGTTCTTCTCTCTCATGCCTCATGGTCAGGTTCTTCTCTCTCATGTCTCATGGTCAGGTTCTTCTCTCTCATGTCTCATGGTCAGGTTCTTCTCTCTCATGCCTCATGGTCAGGTTCTTCTCTCTCATGCCCCGTGGTCAGGTTCTTCTCTCTCATGTCTCATGGTCAGGTTCTTCTCTCTCATGCCCCATGGTCAGGTTCTTCTCTCTCATGCCCCGTGGTCAGGTTCTTCTCTCTCATGCCCCATGGTCAGGTTCTTCTCTCTCATGTTCTCATGGTCAGGTTCTTCTCTCTCATGTCTCATGGTCAGGTTCTTCTCTCTCATGTCTCATGGTCAGGTTCTTCTCTCTCATGTCTCATGGTCAGGTTCTTCTCTCTCATGTCTCATGGTCAGGTTCTTTCTCTCTCATGTGTCATGGTCAGGTTCTTCTCTCTCATGCCCCATGGTCAGGTTCTTCTCTCTCATGTCTCATGGTCAGGTTCTTCTCTCTCATGTCTCATGGTCAGGTTCTTCTCTCTCATGTCTCATGGTCAGGTTCTTCTCTCTCATGCTCATGGTCAGGTTCTCTCTCTCTCATGTCCCATGGTCAGGTTCTTCTCTCTCATGTCTCATGTCAGGTTCTTCTCTCTCATGTCATGGTCAGGTTCTTCTCTCTCATGCCTCATGGTCAGGTTCTTCTCTCTCATGCCCCATGGTCAGGTTCTTCTCTCTCATGTCTCATGGTCAGGTTCTTCTCTCTCATGTGTCATGGTCAGGTTCTTCTCTCTCATGTGTCATGGTCAGGTTCTTCTCTCTCATGTGTCATGGTCAGGTTCTTCTCTCTCATGCCCCATGGTCAGGTTCTTCTCTCTCATGCCCCATGGTCAGGTTCTTCTCTCTCATGCCCCGTGGTCAGGTTCTTCTCTCTCATGCTCGTGGTCAGGTTCTTCTCTCTCATTTCATGGTCAGGTTCTTCTCTCTCATCGTGGTCAGTTCTTCTCTCTCATGTCATGGTCAGGTTCTTCTCTCTCATGCCTGGTCAGGTTCTCTCTCTCATGCCCCATGGTCAGGTTCTTCTCTCTCATGCCCCATGGTCAGGTTCTTCTCTCTCATGCCCCGTGGTCAGGTTCTTCTCTCTCATGCCCCATGGTCAGGTTCTTCTCTCTCATGCCCCATGGTCAGGTTCTTCTCTCTCATGTTCCGTGGTCAGGTTCTTCTCTCTCATGTTCCGTGGTCAGGTTCTTCTCTCTCATGTTCCGTGGTCAGGTTCTTCTCTCTCATGTTCCGTGGTCAGGTTCTTCTCTCTCATGTTCCGTGGTCAGGTTCTTCTCTCTCATGCCCCGTGGTCAGGTTCTTCTCTCTCATGCCCCGTGGTCAGGTTCTTCTCTCTCATGCCCCGTGGTCAGGTTCTTCTCTCTCATGCCCCGTGGTCAGGGTCATGCCCGTGGTCAGGTTCTTCTCTTAATGCTATGTGGTCAGGTTCTTCTCTCTCATGCCCTGTGGTCAAGTTCTTCTCTTTCATGCCTCATGGTCAGGTTCTTCTTTCTCATGCCCCGTGGTCAGGTTCTTCTCTTTAATGCTATGTGGTCAGGTTCTTCTCTCTCATGCCCTGTGGTCAAGTTCTTCTCTTTCATGCCTCATGGTCAGGTTCTTCTTTCTCATGCCTCATGGTCAGGTTCTTCTCTCTCATGCCCTGTGGTTATTCTATGTATTTCTGAGGTGTGAGGGCCGGTTTTGACAAGTTCTACTTTGTATTTCTGAGGTATGATGGGCCAGTTTTGACGAGTTCTACTATGTATTCCTGAGGTATGAGGGCCGGTTTTGACAAGTTCTACTATGTATTCTAGAGGTATGAGGGCCTGTTTTGACAAGTTCTACTATGTATTCCTGAGGTATGAGGGCCGGTTTTGACAAGTTCTACTATGTATTCCAGAGGTATGAGGGCCGGTTTTTACAAGTTATACTATGTATTTCTGAGGTATGAGGGCCAGTTTTGACAAGTTCTACTATGTATTCCTGAGGTATGAGGGCCGGTTTTGACAAGTTCTACTATGTATTCCTGAGGTATGAGGGGCGGTTTTGACAAGTTCTACTATGTATTCTAGAGGTATGAGGGCCTGTTTTGACAAGTTCTACTATGTATTCCTGAGGTATGAGGGCCAGTTTTGACAAGTTCTACTATGTATTCTTGAGGTATGAGGGCCGGTTTTGACAAGTTCTACTATGAATTCCTGAGGGATGAGGGAAGGTTTTGACAAGTTCTACTATGTATTCCAGAGGTATGAGGGCCGGTTTTTACAAGTTATACTATGTATTCCTGTGGTATGATTGCCAGTTTTGACAAGTTATACTATGTATTCCTGAGGTATGAGGGCCAATTTTGACAAGTTCTACTATGTATTCCTGAGGTATGAGGGCCGGTTTTGACAAGTTCTACTATGTATTCCTGAGGTATGAGGGCCAGTTTTGACAAGTTATACTATGTATTCCTGAGGTATGAGGGCCGGTTTTGACAAGTTCTACTATGTATTCCTGAGGTATGAGGGCCGGTTTTGACAAGTTCTACTATGTATTCCTGAGGTATGAGGGCCGGTTTTGACAAGTTCTACTATGTATTCCTGAGGTATGAGGGCCGGTTTTGACAAGTTTTACTATTGTATTCCTGAGGGATGAGAGCAGGTTTTGACAAATTATACTATGTATTCCTGAGGTATGAGTAGTCATGTATCAGGACTTTGATGTTGATCATGGCAGAATGTTGCAATTGGCAACAATATAGCTGGGCTGATGTTGGTTTAGAATTGTACGACAGAGCTTTTCTAACTGTAAAAAGGAGTAATTTAACTTTAGAAAATATTTCGTCTAACACTATAACTATTCATTGCTTCTCTGTATTAATTATAATATCCTGATAATCAGATTTTACATGTCCATGATATTACATGGTATGATATTATAACAGTAATTTACATTGGGTTACAGACTCCACACATGTTGAAATCAGTGTTGTGCTAGACGCTCCTTCACTCTCTGGTGACCATGGCAACAAGGAACAGGTCATCCAGCTGTGTGACCCTGTCAAGGTTCTGGTATCACCCAAGGCATTCAAAAGGTGAAGGTTGTCAGGGATTAAAAAAAGAACAATTGAAAGAATATAGACATGTACATCAAATTCCAGTGATGTTGGATGGAAGCACTGACACCCATTAGGAGAATGTCTGAGGACTTACAGTAAAGGTGGAAAAATGGAGATTTACACTGATCTGTCTTCTATTGACTGGTACTCTCCGTGGTCTAACACACATGACATGTACACAGAATCTATTTGTGTATAACTGTAACAGTTGCAGAAAGATATCCTCAGCAGCTGATGGTAGATACATCAAATCACCAGTTCATGTGGTTTGACCAGACTTATTACACTGAAGGTGAGACTGATGGTAGATACATCAAATCACCAGTTCATGTGGTTTGACCAGACTTATTACACTGAAGGTGAGACTGATGGTAGATACATCAAATCACCAGTTCATGTGGTTTGACCAGACTTATTACACTGAAGGTGAGACTGATGGTAGATACATCAAATCACCAGTTCATGTGGTTTGACCAGACTTATTACACTGAAGGTGAGACTGATGGTAGATACATCAAATCACCAGTTCATGTGGTTTGACCAGACTTATTACACTGAAGGTGAGACTGATGGTAGATACATCAAATCACCAGTTCATGTGGTTTGACCAGACTTATTACACTGAAGGTGAGACTGATGGTAGATACATCAAATCACCAGTTCATGTGGTTTGACCAGACTTATTACACTGAAGGTGAGACTGATGGTAGATACATCAAATCACCAGTTCATGTGGTTTGACCAGATTTATTATACGTAATACCAGAGTTTGATTACTAGGTACATCTGTATTACATACTGGTGCAGCAATCAACAGCTGAAGATATGTTAAGCTGGTGTATTACTTCTAAACTGCAGTGGAATAGTACTAATAATTAAAAACAATAATGTTACCATGAATTTGTGAATTATTTATTTCTTGAGCTTCCGTTTTTTCATAATGATGGGAAAGCCTATGTATTTGTAATATTTACCCAAAATATGAGATTGATCTAAAATTTTCATGGATAGAGATGATAACGAGGAAGTTGAATTTGTTATCATAGCCATGAATAGGGAATACATATGTAAGTTGAATTTGTTATCATAGCCATGAATAGGGAATACATATGTAAGTTGAATTTGTTATCTTTGTCATGAATAGGGAATACATATGTAAGTTGAATTTGTTATCTTTGTCATGAATAGGGAATACATATGTAAGTTGAATTTGTTATCTTTGTCATGAATAGGGAATACATATGTAAGTTGAATTTGTTATCTTTGTCATGAATAGGGAATACATATGTAAGTTGAATTTGTTATCTTTGTCATGAATAGGGAATACATATGTAAGTTGAATTTGTTATCTTTGTCATGAATAGGGAATACATATGTAAGTTGATTCCTGCATAATTTATGATTTTAACAACTAAACTGTGTACATTATAAAATAAGGTAGATGTGGTTTCCAGAATCTATTATAGGGTACCACTCCATTGCTCAAACTATATTATTGTTTTTTGAAGAGAGACTCTGGATTTTTGGGAGCACATACTTTTTTAGGTCATCTGACCCGAAGGGTCAGGATGACTTATTGTCATCATGCACCATCTATAATGTGCGCCATGCGGCGTCCTCCGTGGGTAAACTTATCATTGATCAACTTCTTTTGAAAAAACTGAAAGGCCTAGGGTAATGATATTCGGCCAGTGGCATGCTTGGATGAAGGGTTACCAAGTTTGTTGAAATGAATGACCTTGATCTCCATTCAAGGTCACAGGTGTCAAGTAGGCTAAATTCTTTAAACAACATCTTGTTAATAACTAACAATAACTAAGAAGCCTAGAGACATGATATTGGGCCTGTGGCATATTGGGATGAAGTGCTACCACAAGTTTGTTGAAATGAATGACCTTGATCTTCATTCAAGGTCACATGCGTCAAGTAGGCTAAAATCTTTAAACAACGTCTTGTTGATAACTAACAATAACTAAGAAGCCTAGAGACATGATATTGGGCCTGTGGCATACTGGGATGAAAGGCTACCAAGTTTGTTGAAATGAATGACCTTGATCTTCATTCAAGGTCACATGCGTCAAGTAGGCTAAAATCTTTAAACAACGTCTTGTTGATAACTAACAATAACTAAGAAGCCTAGAGACATGATATTGGGCCTGTGGCATACTGGGATGAAGGGCTACCAAGTTTGTTGAAATGAATGACCTTGATCTTCATTCAAGGGGAACCTAGTTTGTATCAATTATGGCTCTGATCCCAGGGGCAGGAGGGATGGGGCCCAATAGGGGTAATAGAGGTAAATTCTTTAAATTGCTTCTAGTCATAGAGTTCTGCATTGATTCTAACCAAATTTGACCTCAAGCATCCTTGGGGGAAGGGGAACAAAGTTTGTATAAATTTTTGTTCTGTTCCTCCAGGGCAAGAGGGGTGGGCCTGATAGGGGAAATAGGCCTGGGGTAACTACTAAAATTCCTAGATAGAAAAGAAACAATGAACCTGTATTCAGAACATACTTGGCATTACAAACCATGTGAGCGATACAGGCCCCCTAGGCCTCTTGTTCTTTGTCCTATGCCATGCCCTGTTCACAAACGTTTAATTCAAACGACTTCTTCCCAAAAACCAAAAGGCCAGGGGTACTGATATTTGGTCTGTAGCATGCTGGGATGAAGGGCTACCATGTTTGTTCAATTGAATGACTCTGACCTTTATTTAAGATTTCCAGAGTCAAATAGGTTGAACATATTTTTTCTCCATAACCAAAAGGTCCATGGTACTGATATTTGGTCTGTAGAATGCTGGGATGAAGGGCTACCAAATGTTGTTTAAATGAATGACCTTGACCTTCGTTTATAATCACAGGTGACAAATAGGCTAAAATCTTTAAATGACATCTTGTTAGTTACTACTAAGCCTAGAGACATGATATGGGACCTGTGCCGTGCTGGGATTAAGGGCTACCAAGGTTGTTCAAATGAATGACCTTGACTTTCAATCAAGGTTACAGGGTCAAAGCATAATCTAAAATCTTTGAAAACATCTTGTTAATAACCAAGAGGCGTAGGGACCTAATATTGAGTCTGTGACATACTAGAATGAAGATTAATCAAGTTTGTTCAAATGAATGAGGTTGCTTGAATTTCATAAAGGTAACAGAGATATAATAGGCTGAAATCTATAACGACATCTGGATAATAACCCAAAGGCCTATAGAGACCTGATATTGGGCTTGTGATATGATACAGCTCCTTCTTCAATTTAACGTTTGTTCACGTAATTCACATGACCAAATTCACTAAAGTCTAGCTATGACACAGAATAGAAGAGGTCAGCGTTAGTTTATAAAGTAAGTTTGTAAAGCAAACTGAACATTTATAAAAAATAATTTACATTACGTTTGATGAAAAATTACTTTTATTTATTAATAAAACAAAACAATAAAACACTGAATCAGTATATTTGAATGTGAAATTATGAAAAGCAATGAACAATGACAAATGACTATTCCAATTTATTATTTATGAAAAAAATATATTGACAATTTTTGATTTAAAAAAATCTTCAAACTTCCAAATAGAAAAGAAATTTTAACGTGTGCACAAAGCTGATTCCGATGAAGAACGATACAACATCAAGCGGAGTAGCTACAGTCTTGTAGCTGGTCGGGTGGAGACTCATTTCGACGGACAAGACGGGACTCTCTTTGTGATGTACTCTCCTATACTCTGAGTTATTGTGTCACACTCTCCGTCAAAGATCACGTTAACAGCTGTACTGCTTTGTATCCATTTAAGGTCGCACGTGCATTCCACGGGCGTATTGTGAACATAGACGTGTGTAAGGCTTGGGACGAGGTCTAATGCTTTTGGTATAGCGGTTAACTGTGTAGATGTGATGTTCAGTTCAGTGAGCTTAACGAGATTTACAAAGGAGTCTTTCGCTATGTATGCCAGAGGGTTATTAGCAAGGTTCAGAAACACTAAATGCTCATGTGTCAGGTTTTGGTAGCGGAATGTGAAGTCATTGCTGTATATGCTATTGATGTTGTTCTCGGACAGGTCAAGGTTGCGGAGATAGATGATGCGGAGGATGGCCTGGGGGATACGGTCCAGACTACAGCTCCTCAGACTCACATTGTACAAATAACCTCTAACGTAGGAGACCATGGCATCATTGATATACCACAAACGGTTTCTGTCCATGTACAGGTTTTCTAATTGGGGAAATACTTGGAGAGCTGACGGGAAGGTGGTGAGAGTGTTGTTCTTCAAGCTCAGTGTTTTAATGGGTGAATTTCCTATATTACTGCCATGATTCGTCCTGAACGCACTTTCAAGTATGCCAGCATCGCCAACGTTAATGTTGTCATCAAAGTAGAACTCCTCTAAGTATAGCAGTTCTTTTACAGCAAGAGGAACTCCGAATACCCCTGTTCGGCGAATGGTAAGTTTCCGCAAAGTCAGTTCAAACCCATGGAACGCATCGAAAGGAATGTTGTTCATACTTACTCCTTCAAAGTGGAGACTTTTAAGGGCCTGTAAATGGTTTATTGTTGATGGCCAATAAGTCAGTCCGTCATCTCCAAAGCTGAAATCCAGGAGAGTTGTTCCCAGAGCATAGAGAACTGGATCAGGGACTGACCTGACGGGGTTATGGAGTATGTTCAAAGTTGTGAGATGTGGCAGGTGTTTAAAGGCCTCTGAAGCAGTGCTCAGGTTGTTACTCTCTAGGTTAAGTGTTGTTAGATACGCTGAAATCCCCGAGAAAGCGTCTGTTGCTATACTGCTGATCTGGTTATGATCCAGCTCGATCGTGGTCACGTTGGTGTTGCTGAAGGCGTTACTGGGGACATTCTGTAGGTTGTTGAATGACAGTCTGAGGATGGTAAATTGGGCCCACCCCGTGTTCTGGAAGTTAGGGATGTTGTTGAGGTTTTTATTGGAACAGTCGACGACTCCATTCTGACAAAAGCACCCAAGCCTTCCCTGGATTGGACACGGGTCATTTGTAAGTACACAATGGCACAGGGCCAGAATCACCACGCAGACCAATGTAAAACCCGTCTGAAAGGACAATGACAAAATGGTTCATGTATACAATTCAAATGAGGAAACATTGAGGACAGACTGAGACTGGGAGAACTTCATTCACTATACCCATCCCACTCACCACAACACTCCTATTTCGTTGCACAGACATACAAAAAGAAGTACACTTCACTTTGTTTGTTTGATAATTAAAGTCCTATTAACATCCAGGGTCATTTTGTAAGGACGGCCTCTCGTGTATGCAGTGTGTAGTGTATATGAAGTACGCGGATTTCACATTCATGTTATTTAAGTAATAAGGTGTTAAATTAAGCTCATAAAGAAACAGAAAAACACTCTTATTAATTCTAAAGAAAAGATTACATTGTCTTTTTTAACTAGCTGCTGTCACTAGAATAAAAAGCTTATGAAACGTAAGGACTTAGGCCTGCCCTTGGCCAAGAACTTGTAAAATCCTTGATTTAACAGTGATAGCCCTGATAATCGTTTATAACACAGCTCCGTCATATTTGTCAAACCCCGCTGTGTGTTGCTGCGTTGTTATACTCACCATGGTAACACAGATGACTACTTTTGGCCTTAAAGATTTCCAGTAATGCTCTGTTTCTCTGTAAAAAGAAGCCCATATTTACAACAAGTCTTCTAAGATGCATAAATTCTCCATTTATACGTTTCGTAATGTTGCATTTCATAGTTCATATTTTTTTGGCATACTGTTTGCACATTCTGCTGTCAAGATGAAATAAAATTAAGTTGTGAAACAATAGAATAGGTATACTTTTTATGTCATGTAATGATGAAAAATGGCATAGGTATTGAACATTCCTCGGACAAAAATGGCAAATTGATGTTTTCAAAGAATCTTTGACAGTGATAAGTAATGTCCATACTGTGACCCAACCAGTAGTCGTGACGGAACAGTATCGTCAGATTTCCGAATGGAGCTATTGATGAATATTTCATTGTGGTATTGTTTTCGTTTATGTGAGAATATTGTGCTTCATAAAATCAAACAATTATTTTTTCCCAAATCACGACAACTGTTCTTTTACGACTACTGGTACGATACCAGTATAAAATTTTATTTTCATTCCAAAGAAATACATACTATTTGTGGAGAAGTGAACTTCGTTTTGATGGTATTGCTTTAAGTCGGTAAATATATTTGGTCAAAACAAGTTGGTTATTAATTCTAGACATTCCAATCAACAAGTTTTGAGAACATATAGTAATATATTTCTATTATTATACTGTTATTTTAAAATCGAATGTAAAGTACGTGTAAACGGTATAAACCGAATACTACTTTCCGGTATTCAAAACGTCACGAATAACTCATGAAGACATCGTCGCTACATTAAGGTACCATGCGTATTAATGTATTTTTTGTTGGTTGGTTGGCTCTCTATATCTATATACAATGATCATGTAAAATCTGAATTAAGATAGAATTCTACTCACGTTACTGTATGGGATCCGATCCCTTCCTTCGCTGCCCCGACTGTGACGGTAACTTTCCTTTTACACACCTTATATAACGCCTTGCCAGTCGGCCTGACTTTGAGTTCTTGGAAGGACGAGTGAAGTAGTCACGTGATCACATGCTTTGGTTGTGTAGAGGGTTTGGTACAGATTTTATTTTGTTATTCGCTATCAAACTGTGTTAGAGATATTCTTTATAACTTTATAGTAGTAGTCATGCTAATTGAAACTAATTTCAGATTGATAATCATGATGGATAGCAGTCAGTTGTCAGGGATCCTAAATATATATCATGTATGTGAATGTGTTCTCTGTGAATATTTTAAATGTTAATGTTCTGTTACATTATGATATGATTGGTGCCGTCTGTTGGATCTGTGTGTGATTGTGCTTTATTGTTGTACACGTGAAACTAAAAAGTGAGGAAATAATCATCATTTGATTAAACTATTTAGAATTTATAGTGGCAGTTTTTTAAATTTCATGATCACTTATGATTTAAAATTAGAATGTTTTCTTATCCAAAGTCGCACTATAACCATACGATATTTGTCTTATAGTTTTGCTCTGTAGATTTTAACATTTATTTTTTATTCCAAATGTTTTTACTATTACATATCCCTTGAAATCATGTTCACAGTATTGTTCCCTGGAACGAAGACTCGGTGTTATGTCCCCATGGTCAAAGCAACGGTAGTGTATACTGCATTTACATGTTAGTTACAGTGACCGATCGGGGTGTTCCGCTCAATGTCTTTGTCAGTAGCCTCCAGTCAAATTGCACTATAAAGTGACATCCAGTTGAGCTTAATGAGACACATTTAATACGGTTCCTCAAATAGGCGCAATAACCCCATTATTGACCGCTCGATTTATAAAACATATTCAAGCAACAAAAATATTCGGATTTTAGACTGAAATGACTTTGTTTTAAATCAATACTCTCATCATAGGGTTAAATTACACGGATAAATCGAACTTACAAGACAGAACGTCATATGAAACACAAACAGTTAAGCTTTTTTAGACGACGAACTTTATCAAGAAAAAAAATTAGGAAATCAGAACCGTTTGGACTTTGGACTCATACGACCTTGTTGTTGACCAGGAAGTTTTTACAAGTATTTGATATTATTGATTAACTGACACCACTGGTGGTCCCCATTGACAGATAAAGGGTAAATAAGATACCCTCTTGTCTTTATAAATTGGTGCATATCAGGAATGACGGGTAACCAAACATCGTATGAACATGTCTAACTGAAAGGTTGGACCATTTATAAGCCTCGTGCCTATTCATCTTGTCACTGTTTCTTTCTGGGAGTAATTTATACTATAAACATGATACTTACTGGTGCAAAATGAAAAACAAAACAACGAAGTGCAAACTTTAAATCCATCACCACGAACAGCATTGCAGTAAAAAGGGATTTATTATCTAGTATTTACATGATAAACAATCTGTCCGTGTGTTACTTTGTGACGGAATCTTTAATCAGGTTGACAAGTGGTAAATTTACGAATGGTTACATACATACTGACACGGTTATTTGGGCCGTTTTTGATTATGCGGTTTGACTGGTTGGACCTAGTTGTTCGTTTATGAATTAAAAACGAACCTGATGATTTTATATTGTTTTCAGACGAGCCTTGACAAAATCGTCACAGGGCTGTATTAAAAACTGCAGTTCCGTCAGGATTTATACATGAAATAATGACTTTAACAAACGGTCGAACCGGTTGTTCCGAATAAACAAAAACGAATACACTGACGCCGAAACTCAAAAATGTAGATATAAACAAAACAAACTTCAATTGTAAATGGATATAAATAACAATTGTGGACAGTTATATTTTATATTAATTTCGCGTTACAATACGTGAAATACAATTAAATATCAGTGTTATGCAGGCTTTTGGTTTCATCTCTGCATTATATTTTGCTGACTTTGCTGACGAACCAATATACAAAAATGTAACGCATGCTTTTACAACATTTATAACTCACAGACATAGTGGTATACGTAATTACACGGGTCGCCGTACCATTTCCAGTTGTTCTGGAAAACATTTACACACAAGTCGTGACTGTCATGGTTAGAATGACTCTCTTTCCAACTGGAATCATTGTCTGCGATCATTCCCCCGGTAGAAATCCATCTGAAAACGCCGTTTGTATTTCTGGCGCCAATCCAAAAACTGTTTTCTGAAACAGATAATAGATAGAGCGAATAAGGGTTACGACTATATATGAAGTTGAAATGATCTTTGGGATGAAGGAAGGACATTGGGATTACATTTACTATATAAATCATCAACTTAGTTTAAGACACTTTTAAATAGTTTGTAGACTTGGTCTATTTTATAGTAGTATTGTTTACTAAAACGTGTAAGAATTAGGCGTTATTTTGTTATCAAAATTGTACAATGCAGCTTACCGAATTTCTCGCGTATCTTGTCCGTGAATTCCTGGCTTGGATCTGTCAGGAGATTGGCACCGTCAGATTGACACTTTGCCTGTACATAGAAGTATACACTGGTCAGTTCTGGTCAGTCGAGATGTCGACAATTATGGTCAATAGAGGTTTGGTACAACCAAGTCAAGTTTAATCGATCAGTAGAGGTTTGGTACAACCAAGTCAAGTCTAATTGATCAGTAGAGGTTTGGTGCAACCAAGCCAAGTCTAATTGATCAGTAGAGGTTTGGTAGGTACAACCAGGTCAAGCCTAATTGATCAGTAGAGGTTTGGTACAGCCAAGTCAAGTCTAATTGATCAGTAGAGGTTTAGTACAACCTAGTCAAGTTTAATTGATCAGTAGAGGTTTGGTACAACCAAGTCAAGTCTAATTGATCAGTAGAGGTTTGGTAGGTACAACCAAGTCAAGTCTAATTCATCAGTAGAGGTTTGGTAGGTACAACCAAGTCAAGTTTAATTGATCAGTAGAGTTTTGGTACAACCAAGTCAAGTCTAATTGATCAGTAGAGGTTTGGTACAACCAAGTCAAGTCTAATTGATCAGTAGAGGTTTGGTACAACCTAGTCAAGTTTAATTGATCAGTAGAGGTTTGGTACAACCTAGTCAAGTTTAATTGATCAGTAGAGGTTTGGTACAACCAAGTCAAGTCTAATTGATCAGTAGAGGTTTGGTAGGTACAACCAAGTCAAGTCTAATTCATCAGTAGAGTATTGGTACAACTAAACAAGCTGTTACTGGTTAGTAGTTTTAGAGTTCAGGAAATCCGTGGTTAGTAGAGTCTTGTATAGTATAGCTCGGCACACTTCATCCTCAACCTCTCTGGTATAGCTCAGGCACACACGTCATCCTCAGCCTCTCTGGTATAGCTCAGGCACACTCATCCTCTCTGGTATAGCTCAGGCACACTTCATCCTCAGCCTCTCTGGTATAGCTCAGGCACACTTCATCCTCAGCCTCTCTGGTATAGCTCAGGCACACTTCATCCTCAGCCTCTCTGGTATAGCTCAGGCACACGTCATCCTCAGCCTCTCTGGTATAGCTCAGGCACACTCATCCTCTCTGGTATAGCTCAGGCACATTTCATCCTCAGCCTCTCTGGTATAGCTCAGGTACACTCATCCTCATTCTCTCTGGTATAGCTCAGGCACACTCATCCTCTCTGGTATAGCTCAGGCACACTTCATCCTCAGCCTCTCTGGTATAGCTCAGGCACACTTCATCCTCAGCCTCTCTGGTATAGCTCAGGCACACTCATCCTCTCTGGTATAGCTCAGGCACACTTCATCCTCAGCCTCTCTGGTATAGCTCAGGCACACTTCATCCTCAGCCTCTCTGGTATAGCTCAGGCACACTTCATCCTCAGCCTCTCTGGTATAGCTCAGGCACATTTCATCCTCAGCCTCTCTGGTATAGCTCAGGCACACTCATCCTCATTCTCTCTGGTATAGCTCAGGCACACTCATCCTCTCTGGTATAGCTCAGGCACACTTCATCCTCAGCCTCTCTGGTATAGCTCAGGCACACTCATCCTCTCTGGTATAGCTCAGGCACACTTCATCCTCAGCCTCTCTGGTATAGCTCAGGCACACTTCATCCTCAGCCTCTCTGGTATAGCTCAGACACACTCATCCTCAGCCTCTCTGGTATAGCTCAGGCACACTTCATCCTCAGCCTCTCTGGTATAGCTCAGGCACACTCATCCTCAGCCTCTCTGGTATAGCTCAGGCACACTTCATCCTCAGCCTCTCTGGTATAGCTCAGGCACACTCATCCTCAGCCTCTCTGGTATAGCTCAGGCACACTTCATCCTCAGCCTCTCTGGTATAGCTCAGGCACACTTCATCCTCAGCCTCTATGTTAGTGCTGAGGCGTGATCAATTATAGAGGGGAGAATGATGGCCAAATGGTAATTAGATTATAACTTAATTAGATTCACAAAGCATGCATATGGTTTATAGTAACGCCGGTAAACTGGGTGAGGCGTACCTGGATCGGTTGCTTTGAGTATGGATATGTTTTACATATTTGAAATAAAAATGATATGATCAAATACAATGACATGTCTGTTTAGTTATCACACATGCCATCAGTCTGAAGAGTCCTTTGATCTCATACTCTCGCGTAGAGATAAGGGTTATAATGTTATAGTGTAACAATCTCCTAGTGTATACTATATTGTGGTTAAATTCAAATTGTAATTGAAATCCTCCACGACTTTTAACCACCAGCGAAATATTTAGGAAATTATTAACGTACCTAAGAACATTAGTACCATATATATTTATAAATTGTAGGGATAGGAGAAAACCCTCCGCGAACAGTTCCTTATAGGAAACCGCGAAATCTTGACCATCATAACTACTTGACCACCGCGGCCCTTTATAATTTTTATTATTGATTTATTTAGTTAATTACATCATTTACAGACCAGCTGAAATGACGACACATAAACGTTCCATTAACCTGAGCAAGAAGGACATTGACGACCCTAAAACATTTTGGTTACATGAGTGTGATACAACACATACATATGGTATTAGTCCTAGCTGGTTACATGAGTGTGATACAACACATACATATGGTATTAGTCCTAGCTGGTTACATGAGTGTGATACAACACATACATATGGTATTAGTCCTAGCTGGTTACATGAGTGTGATACAACACATACATATGGTATTAGTCCTCGCTTTTCGCCCGGCTCCTTTAACACTTCGGACTCCCGTCCGGGTTATGTTGCCTTTTGCCCTACATTCTGGATACTCTCTCTTACGATTATCTCTAACATCTTTAAACCCCTGTAAATCTAACAACCTTACACCTACTGCTCTCCAACCCTTTGTGAATATATTAAAAAGGTACGCGCAGCCTAAAATATCTAAAAATCCCCATCTAACCCAAACATTAATTATGCTTAGCTGCGCTATCACGATGGCCTCGTCGCTGACCGCTTCGATAAACTGCAAGTCAGGGTCTGGCCTTGCCTATCTTGAGTATCATCTCCCAAGTGATGACGCGCTAGGCTGCTACTATCACAGTCTATACCTTGCTGGTTTTACTTTCTTACATGATCTCTATAGAATAAACTTTTTTTTATAATTTTCAACCCATTTTGTTACATGAGCTAAAAGGACGACAAAAAAACGTTCCAGTTACCTGCGCTAGTAAGACAACATATAAACGTTTAAGTTACATGAGCTAAAAGGACGACACACTAAATTCCAGTTACCTGGGAATGGACGACATACAAACGCTCTACTTACCTGAGCTAAAAAGACTACATAAAAACATTACCTGAGCGTCTGTCCAGTTCAAAACCCCGTTCCCTATGTAGTAACACCTATCCTCAAATATCTGTAGAGCTGGAATTGTCTTTCGGTGTCCTGAAAGGGAATTTGTTAATCTAAATCTCCCTTTTCGCAGTGTGTTGAAATTAATAATTTCTAATGTATTGATGGTACATATTAAGTTAGACGTTTGCATATACAGATAAAAATTAACTATATATAGAACAAGCTTTAAAAATGCGCGTTATCTAAAACTATTTTTATTTATAAAAAAGACATCATGAAAGAACGAGTGAAAGTTGTGTGATTATAAGACTATTTCATACCCTTTAGAAGAATATCTCTATCCTCCATAATTATGCACAAATGTAAAAATCTTTTTATATATGTCTTGACATTAATTACAATTATTTTAATGAAGTAAGTTCGAAGAAAACCTCAACTGCAAATAAGTTATCCATACATGGGAATTAATGTTAAAATTCGTCTTGGTAATACTAATTTTCTTTGCAGTGACGTCACGAAGTAGTTTTACATTAGTAGCCAAGTGATACAGCCTCAGGTGATATGAGTGTGTTGTATCGGATAAACCTACAACGGTAGGTGTGAGAGAAAAAATGTTATGGAACGAATGAATGTTGTGTCCGTGATGTGCTGAGTGAGCGCCCTCCTGTGGGCTGGCCCCAAGTCTCCAACATTGCTAACCTTCGAACGTTTACATGTTCTAGGGAAATACAATTTGTACATGTATTGTTTTGTCTGTGTTGTAAACAAGGAAAAAACTTTGGTGTTAACAATATTTACAGCTGTATCAGCCACAACTGTTCTATCTAGTGCATGTTTTCTAATATAAGTCAACAGAACAAGTACGTGTTTATTTAATGAGGTCGACTGATATGTTAAATTTCTATGTTATTTCGTCTGTTATTTCAATAAAGTATTTGGTTTTCAAAAGTAAAAACATCAATGGTCTTTACCAAAAGAAGCGACGCATTCCATCCGCTTTATCCGTGACGAAAGGGACTCTTCTACTGCTCGGATCTTTTCTGTAAGGTTTTGGATAACCAGCGAAGGCATGACGTCATACGTTGTACCTGTCATGTTGTACATGTTTGTATCCAGTAACTGCTCAATCTGCTTGATACGTCTGGTGATATTATTGATTCCTGGCGAGGAAACATCGGAGGTTTCATCATTGTTTGATTTTTTCTCAATTGCTTCTATACGTTGGGCAAGGCTCTGGATTTCTAGCGTCAACATTTCAGAGTTTTGATAATGTTGTAATGTGTTCTCAATCGCGTCCACTCGTGTAGTGAGATTATGGATCCCCTGCAGAGAAATATCGGTACTGTGGTCACTTCCAGATATCTTTTCAATCGCCTCAATCCGCTTGGTAAGATTTAGAAGATCTGTCTGGTAGATGATGAGTCTTTCGTTAGGTTTCTGGACTTTCTCCATTTCCCCCAGACGTGTGGTCAAGTTTTGTATTGTCGACAACATAAAGAGATCGCTTGGAGTCTGGCAGAGTTGTAGTACAGCTGACCTTAGCATGTAAAACCAAATAAAGGTAAAAGTTAACGTCAAAATTATATTTTCCGAATTTGCATATTACAGAGTTATCTGCACTTGTGAGTAGGTATTGATTGTGACGTCATGTGTTTGCGAGCGTAACGTCATACATTTCTGATAAAACGACGTGAATTGCGCTCACAAAATAATGACGTAATAATTGATACATACCCGCAAGGGAGCTTACTCTGTAATATGCAAAGACGGAATACATCCGTGCAGGTAGAACGTAAGAATTGTACTTGCTGCCCCTATTGCATGATCGTAAAAGGCGACTTAATTTAGGATATTATTTTGTCTTTCTTTCTACATAACTTACTTCTTCTTTGACACCGCCTCGCTTTTGGCCTTCTATGAGCGCTCGCCTCTACGGGAGGTAGACTCTGGGTTCTGTCCCTGACCGCAACCCACCATTAACAATAAAAGTGCTAGTTTCTGCTCCTGCTTAGCACTCGGCATACAGGGAGTAGGACGACTGGTTCGCCCATTGTCAGTATAATGTGACCGAGTGGGGTGTGTTGCTTGGTGTCTTCGGTGGCACACATTAGTGATAAAGCACTATAAAAAGGGTAAGAGTTCCACTATACAGGAAGACACAACACGAATATACCGCAGTCTCCTAAAACACACACCCGCACTTCATACAAACAACACACCTCAAAAATGAGAGACCGTCCTTACTTGACTCTAGCTATTAATAGGACGTTTATTAATCAAACAAAAAATCAATAATTTCTTAGAAACAAATTGAAGCATATACATGTATTACATCAATATAGGATCTTACATGAGTTTTTATTTCATATGAGATTTTATGAAACGAGTCTTATAAGTTTTTATTTATGCGAGCCTCGGCGAGCAAAAATGAAAACTTTGAGACGAGTTTCATAAAATCTCGTTTGAAATGAACACAAATTAAAGATACTTTTTTTCACATAACTCCAAATACCTACATAATAAAGAATTTCAAGTCAAAATGTATTCCCAAAATCCAGCAAAGGCCGCCATTTTATCACGCCGTCCTCGTAATCCTGACGCCACGTCATTTTTTTCTGACGTCATTTTATTGTTTCTGTCTGACGTTACAATGAATTTCTAGTCGATGAATATCGCTTCAGGTCATATTACACTAGTAAAGCATTGATGTTAATATATTGTAACTTCATAGGGGTATGAAAGAAATTTTGTTCGCAAACTGTTTGCTCACAAAAGTTAGCAAACAAAATTTATTTCATACCCCTATGAAGTTAAAAAAATAGTTACATCAATGCTTATAATTAATTTTTCAGACTACTTGATAACATAAAGTACGTTTAAACGTACGTTTTTTTTAATTTTCCTCTGGGCCTCTTGTTTTCTAAATCAATAAGCCACGTCGACGTCTATATTGTGACGTCATAATTACGTCGGATTTTCGCGCCATTCTCGGATTTTTCCTTCATAGTTAGTGTATGAAAAAAGAATCTGCCAATCAGATAGTTGGATTTAGTATGAAAACAAATAAAAAATAATTATTGACATGTGCAAAAATATTACACGGGGAAATCACTGCATATCAGGCGAATTATGTGATAAAAAGACATATTTCTACAATCATATGAGTTAATCAGATAGATATTAATGAGCGGACTTATTTCCATGACTTAACCTAATACTATGGGAAGAATAGATAAAATATGAATTTAAAGTTATTAATTGTTAAATTAATATTACTGCTTCGTGATAAGTAAACACTCATCGCCCTATGTTAAGGAGGATACGATGATTTATCTACCCGACTGAATATGATCCCAGGCCAAAATATATTGACATGACAAAACAAGCAAAACTAATCGGTCGTATTAAGATTTAAAATATAACCCTTCAACTACTGCTGAACTCACAAATGTGAGTATATGTAAATTTATGATTTATGATTACAGAATGATACCACTAGACACTACTTTCTCTTATCCCAGACAGGGATATCCACAGTTTTACCGGTGTGAGTTTTCTATCTCACCCTAGCGTAAAGACAAGCTACATGATATCTTTGCACGTGCTCAAAAATTGTATGAAGTCACAACAACAGTATCATGACGTGATGGTAATATCATTATGACGTCACCACAACAATGAAATGAAGTCACAAAGACGATGAAGACGACGATTCAGAATCATTCACCCTCTTTGGGGTGAGACAGGAGATATCAACCCTCGGGATAATATTCTTAAGCTGTCGTGTTTGACAACATAAGAATCTTAACCCTCGGGTTGAGATTATCCTGTCTCACCCCAAAGGTGGTGAAAGATTCTATTAATCTCAGACGTGTAAGACCAGGGAAAAACCAGCATCATAATGGTGTTAAAAGCATAACCAAAAACGTTAATAACAAAAAGACATATAAAGTGAGAATTAAAAGACTTCGGTATCGGTTACCTGATGTTCTCAAGTATCCTCTGTTCCATGAGGACTTCCTGGATTTTCTCTTTGTCGGCAGTCGATAGAACTTGTCCGTTTGCTTCTTTGCAAACATGCCACACAAGTATCCATACAAATATTGAATGCATCATGCGTAAGAGAAATGTTGAATTCAGATGAATTGCCGCAGACATAATTTTGTGATATATATATAACTGAAATATTTAGCTGACTGATTTGAGGCTAAATTTGTTTGTACAAGGAAATAAAACAGACAATAGCTATGTGCTTAGGGATCTTCCTTGACTAGAGTATATACATAACATATATTCAAGAGGTGACTTCTTGTGTACTCATAATGACACTGTCCATATGTTATTGGTGCACTTGAGTTTACACCGCCTCTCGTTCACATCCTTTCCGTTAACTCTGAAAAATAACAATTTTAAAGTAGTATATGGTATTGTGACGCAAGCTGCATGTAATTGTTGTCTACATGTGAGACTGAAACGAGTCTAAGGCTAAAAAAATCACATCACTACAACAACCTATATTTCGAAGAATAAAACATCAAAATATATTGCAATTTACGTTTAGCGGTGGCCGCCATTTGGTCACCATGTCGTCGTATCCTGAAGTCATGTCATTGTTTACTGGTTTGGTTAATTATATTTACATCCTATTAACAGCCAGGGTCATGTAAGGACGGCCTCCAGTGCATGTGGTGTTTTGCGTGTAAAGTGCGAGGTTCGTGTTTTGAGAGACTGCAGTATATTCGTGTTGTGTCTTTTTGTATAGTGGAACTCTTGCCCTTTTTATATGTTATAATCACTGAAGCATGTCGCCGAAGACACCAAGCAATAAACCCCACCCGGTCACTTTATATTGACAACGGTTGAACCGGTCGACCCACTCCCTTCATGCTGAGCGTTTAGCACAAGCAGAAACTACCACTTTTATAGACTTTGATGTGTCTCACTCCAAGGGACAGAACTCTGAGCCTTCCTCACAAGGACGAGTGCTCAATCGGAGGTCAAAAGTGAGGTGTGTCAAATAAAGTAAGAAATAAGGAAGAAGAAAATATCAGAACCTAAATTTAGTCGCCTTTTGCGATCATACAATAGGGGCAGCAGATAAAATCTTACGCCCTGCCTGTAGTGTACTGAAGTCAAGTCATGAAGTCTTAAATTTTAAGTTCGGTACATAAAATCGAGGAAGCATCGAATACTGACTGATACCATTACAGTGCCTAGGCTAGACTTGAATATGTATAGCACTTCTAACTCGCTCTACATCTCGATCGGTTGACACGTAAGTTATTGTTAGATGGCCCCTCAAACCGTTAAAGTAGTACTCCGAGTCTGTGTCTGTCGATGTTAAAATGTCTATTGAATGTTCCATTATATGGACTAGACTATTTGTATCTATGCCGGTAAACCTCAGATCATATAAAGACTTTTACTCGAAATTTCCAAATTATAAATACATATACATTATTCTAAAGAAATATCATAAACTTAACTGCTAGTTATATTCTTATTTCGCAGTCTACCTTTAAATAATGAATAACTGTCTCACTTTACTTTTGGCGCTGAAGAATAAAGTGTCTTAGACAGTTATTTGTTATAATGAATAACGTAAAACATTAACTTGCTAATGTTCTGTCTAAGAGCCCAGGAATTTTTTTTACTTATCTGAGATATCATTGCTGACGTGTTACAGGTATCACTATTCTTCCACCCACGTGTTTCAAATACACCCGGGATAATCGCGAGGTGCATGAGCATACGTCAATGGTTATCTCCGGGTACTGCGATGTACTCCACCTTAACTTGATACACCCTGACTTTGATAATAGGACATTGATAGTTTGATACTGTATGTAAGATGTGCCCTTAAAATCCACTTTCCGGCTTCGAGCGCATGCCTTGTTTCGATTGCCATCTAGATAACGTTGATATAGAAGAATCCCTGTGAACTCCTCGGATGTGACTGTCGTACATTGACCTCGGGTGTGCCATAAGAGCATCCATTTTGAAACAAAGATACTATTTTCATAACAACTGATTGCCATCAAGGACACAACTACTTGAAAACTGATGTCAGTTCACTCATGCTGTATATTGTCAGTTTCAAAGGAGAAATGTTTACATTCAATTTCGTAAAATATGACTATAGAAGTTCAATATATCATGATCAATAACTATTCTTTTTCTTATGCGTACTTAAGGCGTAATTAGGTTTACCGGCGAAGACAATGTTTAATTTTCGTACATATTCTTACACCTATCAGATCTGAGGTAATCGTTTACATCCGAGGACTTCCGATCGCTGTGAGCTGTGGTGCAGACGCATGGGGTCCATGCAATCGTATACAGCTGATTTAGTATTTGATCCGGAAAGCCCCTCTCTGACTCCAATCGTAAGTCTTTGTAAAAGATAAAATGCCGAACGGCTTAGGTCCGTTCACAATATAATGACTATAAGTAATCGTAAAATGAGTCGTATGTTCATTACAGTTTTTGATACAAAGCTCTATACAGGAAGGACTATAAATTTAAATAACAAAAACGACGTTTTAACTTGTATAAATCAGACATTGAGTTATCAAAATGTGATACATTCAATCACTTACGTATTTTAATAGAATACTAAATGTATCTAATATACAATAGCCATGTGTATATGTCGTATAATACTGACGTTACTACCAATTGTCGAATTGTAAGTATATGCGTTCCAGAAATAGCGGTCGGTGAAGCGTGATATTAAAATGGGAGTTTAGGACCCCAATAGTTGATGCTAATTTTAATGCTTATAATGACTTACACAATTAGTCAAAATAGAGTCAGTGGTTTTTTTCTATAATACACTACACACTTGTAAATTGAACAAGAAACCACCTACAATTAAAGATTTGAAACACACATATTTTATTATAGAAATGTAGATTTGTATGGGTTACATGCTTATTAAAATAAGACACAAAGGACTCTCAATCAAAAGTGGAACTTCATTGATGGATTCCAGAATAACTATTAAAGTAACGAAATGAGTAATTAAAGCTTTTCAAATTGGGTTATAGTTTCAATCTGATTGAAATACAGATCCTTATAACCACTCCGTTCAATATAGGCACCTCATATCAAACGTAGTGATAATAAGGATCTGTATTTTAATCAGATTGGTTATAGTTTGTAACATAAGTAGTTCATGTTATTGTTTTGTTAATAGGTATCTCCTAGTGCAGTGATGATGTAATAAGAGTATAGTTACGTTCGTCAGTCAGACTACGTCACACCCAGGTTCAACACCGTGCAACTCGAGGTTTAGTCACGATATAGCATGAGCAGATAAGAAACACCATAGAAATGTGGTCCAGTGTATTTTCTTTCATACCTACGGGTGTAATACTGGCTGGTCTAGGGCAATACACTCATGCAGCCTGAGGCTTTATTGCATGGGTAGACCTGAGGCTGTATTGCATGGCTACCCATGCAATAAAGCCTCGTGACGTCACGACGTCAACAAAAGTTCTATTTCCTCGGTAAAATTTTGGATTTTTATCGCAAAATTGACTGGTTTTACTATAAAGGATGCAGACAACGGAATTTTGGTTGAAAATATCACGTAATTTTTCATGTATGGATAATTGACTTCCAGTCGTGGATTTCTTCGAATTTATTTCAAAATGGCGGGATATTATACTTGTAAAATTGGAATAAAACTTCAAGGTATGAAAGAAAAATACTCTTTCATAAGTAGATATGAAGGATAGGGATATTTTACCCTCGGGATCACAAAATGTTGCAAAACCCTCGGGTTTTACTACATTTTGTGACCCTCGGGTAGAATATCCCTTCCTTCATATCCACATATGAAAGAGTCTTATATTATTGCACCTGCAGATGCTTAAACATCAACACGTCAACAGACTATTCAAATGTATAGATACGCAACAAAGCAGGTAAAGACTACCGCTGTTCTCAGCTACCGTAATAATTATAACTGTATATAAGTACATGACCGAGTTATAAAGGGACACAGTAAACTACCAAAATTACACATTGGGACATATGATATTGCATATTACATATATAAACGGAAGCTATTATAATGAGAGCGAGGGAATTACCCAAATTAAGATGCTCGGATGACGACTAGAAACCAGCGGTAATAAACAATATACAAAGAAGTAAGATACACAACAAAGCATTTGATCACATTAACACAACTAGCTAACATATACTGTTTACAATTAAATACATCCACTTGCATTCATAGACGGTCGTTCATACAAAGCAACAACACTAATTACACATTTTCTAATTAACATATTAGTTTATGACGTCATAATTAGCAAAGGACCACCATTAAAATATAGTTGTTTTCATAGATTTTCTATCAAACTCGAAAAAATTATGTTATAGCTGGTTATATGATAGTAAACTTTGCTCTAATTTTGTGACTATACAAAGTTTTGCCCTCTTTTTTGTTACTTGCTTAAGTTTTCATTTAACCTTATTATTAACTTAGACCGTATTGTTTTAACTAAGACTGTGTTTTTAACTTAGACCGTATTTTCTAACTTAGACTTTTTAAATTGTTATAATGTCTTACATGTAAATGATGCAGATACCTTGTGTACAAATGGGCACTAAAGGATCGTTTATAAACGTAACATGAAGAGACAATTGAGCGTTATTGGTGTGAAGTTATGACATTACTCGTAAATTTCTAATACACAAGACTATCTTTGAATATCTGTTTTATTTAAGAAATCGTTCAATAGATCTAAACGGAAAACACATTTATCTGGTTTGAATTAAGGTCTACAAGTAACCTATTGACATAAATAAACAGATATGCGACTATTTTGATGTGTAAATGAAATAAGTAGTGTTACCAAAATATTTTTATTTTTATCATAGGTTAAAATTCAAATACTTTTTTTTAATTTTGCATTCGTTTTCGGAACAATAATTATATGCCATTGATGATTCGCATGCATTGGATGATAACTAGGCCACTGCTTTATTCGACAACCTTCGGCTATCGCTATCTTCGTTCTGTGTAGCTCGACCACTGTGAAATAAATATAAACTACCAATAATTTATCATAATCGTTGCCTTATCATTTTCCATATTTCAATCAACCACGTTTGCTGTCGCACTCAAAGTATTCCAGGCAGGGATATTTCAATGGTATGTTGATACTGACCGCAACAAATCTGTACAACTTAAAGATCATTTATTATAATATTTCATTATAGAATCCATGACATAACTCAAACAACACATAACTCATAAGGTTGTATAGTCACAAAAATAAGCTTCCATTCACTGGTTAAAAGACTGAGTAAAAGGAGAAAAACAAAATTCTGCATGAGTTAAGCCAGCACGTACTGTAATAGTGACGAGCCTAGACCTTTTAAATAGTTCTCACAAAATATTGCATGCACAATGTACAATGTGTAAAACAATATAGAACTTTTTATATATTATATATATTATAATATGTTATTGTTCAAGTTATACGCAATATTATCAACCTTCTTAGAAAAAGGGCAAAATTGTTCATAACTTAAATATAATCGCAAATATTTCATAGATGTTCTCTGTTTTTTAAACATGGGATATTTGATATGAAATAAATGACATGTTCAATAATCAATAATCGTTTGTAATATAAAGCCATCATTCAATGGTAAACTTTATATAAAAGATACTGAATTCTAGATAATAACACAGATAACAAACAAAATAATTGTAAATTACATATTCATAACGTCGTCTCTTCTCTGCCATCCTTTTTTTTTTATTAAAGACATTCTTCGTGCATTCCAAAGCTTTTAAAATGTGTATATTCTTATAACCGTTGCGCTGGTGATCAAAAATTGACCCGCACATGTATTTTCGTGCTTAAATCTTGTAATTTGTGTTTCAATTTCTATCACCTCTTATTTCCAACAAATCAACCAAATCAAGATTTCAATCAGACGTTTCGTTTTTTCCTTCGTTCACGTCCTTACTACCGCAATACGTGTTGGATAGGTCCCCCATCGATATCAGTCCCAAGGATTCCGTATCGGATTGTTTCCATCTACGTATTCTGGAATTCAACGAACCGCCCTAAAATGGAAAATGAAGATGTCAACTACGATCCAAAGTTGTTCTAACTGAACCAAAATCGTCATTACAAAACGCTTATCAATGTCATATCATGAAATTAAGTTCAGATATATCAAACCATTAAATCTCAAAACATCAAGGAATCCAATATTGTTCTAAAGACCATCAAAGCACAACGTATCCCAGTTACCGATTCCTCACCAAACAGACATGTTCCTGACAAAATAAGTCGCCTTTTACAATCATACAATAGGGACAGTGGGTTACCTCCTGCTGCTTTTTCATAAAAGAAGACTTTAGTATCTTATCTTCCTACGGTCTACCTTGACACCGCCCCACTTTTGGCCTGAAGTTATGGAGTGGAACCTTGGTTCTGTCCTCACCGGGGACACACCCTAGTCTATAAAAGTGGTAGTTTCTGGTCCTGCGTAGCGCTTATTATAACGGGCGAGGGACGACTGATTTGCAAATTTTCAGTATAATATGACGGGTGGGGTGTTTTGCTCGGTGTTTTCGATGGCATGTTTCAGTGTGATAGTACCATAAAAGGACAAGATATTCACTAATACAAGGAGACACAACACGTATATACCGCAGTCTCCCAAAAACACGCACCTCGCATTTTACACTCGCACATACACGAAAGGCCGTCCTTAAATGATCCTTGCTGTTAATTTAATAAATTAATTTAATACTTAACCCTGTATTAAAGCAGGTGAAATTTCCACAACACAATATATCTCGTGTCTTCGTCGGTATGCTTCAGTTATATATATGACAACAGTTCCACTATACAAAAAGACCCAGCACGAGAATACCGCAGTTTCCCATAACACGCACCAAAACTTTACCATACCTTCATATCTTTGTATGTGAATACAGAATAATAACTCTATATTTAATTCTTACTCACCCCACGAATATCTGCGGCATTCATCAAGATTCCGAAGATAACCCCTATGATCGACAGGCTAATCAGCATATAGAAGAAATTTTGATATCGTCCCAATGCATCATCGATGTTTGTTCTAAAAGATAAAGCGTTGCTACATACATTAAAATTAAGTAAAAATACTTATTGTTATCTTATCTCCAATAAACAATATCTCTGTTACTATAACTATGGAGAAATTAACGGTATTGATAATCAGATTCAAGTGACTTGTTGGGCGTCTGTCCGTAGTCACCGAGTGGATATCTATATAGGTAATACCTCTATTAATTAATATATATATATATCAGTAATACCTCTATGAATTAACATATCTACAGCTATAATACCACTATGAATTAACATATCTATATCAGTCACACCTCTATGAATTAACATACCTATATAAGTCGTACATCTATGATTTTACATATCTATATCGTTATCTTATTTCCTTTTTTTGAGTTGAGTTTTACAAATTATCAATCTTCTCATGTTGGGGGAAATAAAGATATTCATCCATTCATTACATCTATATCTATAATACCTATGAATTAACATATCTATATCGGTAATACCACTATGAATCAACAAATCCATATCTATAATACCACTGTGAATTAACACCCAATATATATAATTATAATATATGAAATACCTGTGTGAATTTCAATTTCCAAGTATTTTATTGAGAAAAGATGTTATGTGTCAATAGGATCAGACATCAGGCATAGGCTGTCTTAGTCTTCTCGTGATATTGGTGGTACACACAAAAATATATAAAACATATATACATGGTGATGATTATGAAAATAAGGGGAGTTAACTCCTTGATGAGGGCCGATATATAGTTTTTGATGATATTTATTGCAACTCGATAAAGTAACATTTGATTTTATTTCTAATTATATAATAACCGGAAATTATTATGCTTGACAGTATGTCTATTTGGTGATACTGTTTTTTCACCACAACAGATACAACACATTAGCCACTCACTGATGGAAATCAAGAACCAATCTCACAAAATAGACATATATTTGATTTGTGTATACAACTATTTTTTTCTAATTACAAGTGTTGATTATCCATAATTAAGTGATTAGGAATTACCTCACTTAATAGTTAATGGTATTAAAATAACAAAAGAGGGGATAAAAAGGTAATCATATATAAACAGGGACAATTCAAAATTAAGTTGGATATTATGATTAGTATGTAAAATGTATGTATGTAATATCCAAGTCTCATTAGGCTGCCCATAGTATAAAAATATTTTGAGTTGCTAGCTGTATCAAGGTGGACCCCCAGGGATGAAGGAATAAAGGTACAATGATGTATAATTTAATTCATTAAGGCCATTACTATGAGCTACAATTACAGTGCTACATATACTATTCATTGGTCATTATTCGATACATTAAAATGAGTTTATGCTAAAAATATTCTGTATTTTAATGTTTCTCACCCTAATTCTTTGTATAATTTATAATGAGAGGTGCCTTTACGTAGGCTTGCTATTAGTTTGCAGCCTAGTTGTAGTTGTATTGATTCTTATAGATCTTTTTCTGATCGAGTACAATTATCCCAAACAATATCTGCATATTCAATTACAAGTCTGATATAGATATAAAAACAGTAATCAGTGATGGCCCTGCAGGTAGGGCGTTAGAATTGTACCTGCTGCCCCTATTGCATGATCGTAAAAGGCGACTAAATTTAGGATCTTATCTTTTCTATTCTTCCTAACTGACTTTATCCTTCCTAATGCCTCCCTTGGCACCGCCTCACTTTTGGCCTTGAGTTGAGCGTTCGCCCCTGTGAGGAAGGCTCTGGGTTCTGTCCCCTGGCCGAGACACACCAAAGTCTGTAAAAGTGGTAGTTTCTGCTCCTGCTTAGCGCTCAGCAAAAAGGGAGTGGAACGACTGGTTCGCCCGTTGTCAGTATAATGTGACCGGGTGGGGTGTGTTGCTTGGTGTCTTCGGCGGCATGCTTCAGTGATATAGCACTATAAAAAGGGCAAAAGTTCCACTATACAAGAAGACACAACATGAATATACCGCAGTCTCCCAAAACACGCACCTCGCACAACATACACGCAACACACCGCATACATGGGAGGCCGTCCTTACATGACCATAGCTGTTAATAGGACGTTAATTAATCAAACAAACAAACAAACAAAGTAATCAGTGATTTCCTGTCAATTATGTTCTTAAGTAATCTTAATATATTTATTATTTTAAAAACTTTCTCATATATATTTGAAATATGTTTATTTAGCATCATCACTTAGTGAAAGACCAAGGTGTGTGTGTGTATTTTGTTTTCAGAAATGGGATTATTATCAAAATTTATAACAGGATAATTTTAACATTTTAGGGAAAATATTCAAGATTCTGTTTAGGCAGGGATAAATTTATCCATCTTTGTGGCCCACGTTTTGATATCATTGAAATCATTTGACAGATTTTGAGCTAAGTACTGAACCGACTCCTGTGAATTGACATATCTTTATCAATACCAACCCCTATGAATTGACATATCATTATCAGTACCAACCCCTTTGATTTTACATATCTTTATTAGTACCAACCCCTATGAATTGACATATCTTTATCAATACCAACCTCTATGAATTGACATATCTTTATCAGAACCAACCCCTATGAATTGACATATCTTTATCAATACCAACCTCTATGAATTGACATATCATTATCAAAACCAAACTCTATAATTGACATATCTTTATAAGTACCAACCTCTATGAATTGATATATCTTTATCAATATCAACCTCTATGAATTGACATATCTTTATTTGTACCAACCCCTATGAATTAACATATATTTATCAGTACCAACTCCTATGAATTGACATAACTTTATCAGTACAACACCCTATGCTTTAACATATCTTTATTTTCCCCATATGTGGTACACACATATATGGTGTAGTACACCGACACTATATTAATGACCTGCCCGAGATCATTAAGTCAACTGTTTACCTTACTTTTTGGGGACGACACACACCTATTCCAGATAATTCACTCACAAGAAAAAAAGGTTATACAAGAAGATTTGCTGCAGCTCTCACATTGGAGTGACACTGAAGTGTGAGTCATACAAGTCGGAATACACAATGGTATGTACTTAAAGGATTTGTGCAGCCAAAATTTTTTTTTTGATAATACGTCAGGATGTTGCTTTGGATGAATCAAAAATTAAGTCCCACCCAACGAGTCGCCTAGCTTTTAGCGCTATCGGTTGGTTTTGGTCGTGATTTACGGGTAGTGTCGACTACGGTTCAGAGATAATGAGCTAGGTGGTCACGTGGTCTTGTGATGTCAGAGTAGTCCGCGGCTACACAAGGTAAGCCCATAGTGCTATACATGTATACAACATATATACGTTAGATCTACAATTGAGTTTTTCGAGTAAATGGTTATTCTAGCTTTATGATGTAGATATTTTCAGTTTCAAAACATTCCATTTACACCACTTCGAAAATTCAAACAAGCATATATCTAACTTTAGATAATTTATATAATCAGTCCAATTTGATAGCGATATCAAAATGATGTTCGGATCAGTCTGGACTGAGATTTAGATAGCATGTAATGTAAATTTCAGTGTAATAAAAAAAGCAGTATAATGTAACACTATTTTTTTACGAGTTAAATCCCAAAATTTAGCATGAATATATCTAGAATCCATCCATGTTTTTATTTCAAACTTCTGCTATAACGATGCAAACACGGTACAGTTTTTGAGTAAAAATGAAATGTGGACGGTTATCAGTTATGTGATATTGGAGTAACAGTACCGAACTTATACCGAAAATAATATGTATATCTATATTGTTGCCTTTGAAACTTTATCCATAACGTTTACTAAAAAGCAGAAATACATCAATGGTATTTCTCATATATGTTCCTAAATTACAGTTTAAGTGTAGACTTAAATTCATTATTTCAAAATTATACTAAATCCTTAAAATAGTATATTCAATGTCGACCGTTTTGTATATCACACCGAGATTTAATAGTATGATATATGAACATTTATGGTATAATCCAAAAAGTAACCACATAAAGTGTTTAAATGAAAATTGAAATTACTTGTATACAGGCATTATAAATAGATATAATATCTTGTACCTTTTTAAAAATATACTAAGTGATATTTAAATAAGTATATTTAGTGTGATAATGTTGTAACCCTTCTTGTATGACTATACATGTACATTTAGATTCGAAACGGTGAAAATACATGCTTAGAATTTTTACTAATACCTAAGAAATTACGGAAGATTGCTATATGCCACGATTCCGTAATTACACAGTACTAGACTGGATTAATTTTTAAGGTTAAACCTTTAGTTGAAATAGTTCTTATAACCATTTCTGTTTCTGAATAAGTCACCTTCCATTTTTGTTTTACCTGTGTACGACATATATATATGTGTTTGTAATATATATTCCTAGGTATGATCAGGTATATTTTATTTCCATTTGCTTTTACATCTTCATTTTAAAAATGGAGGTGACAATAAAAAACCTAGAGCATAGATGTACGGGGTTTCCATAATTCAAATCACAATCCAATTAACGGATGTCCTAACCTGATTGACAGTAAGACAATAGCAAATACCCGATATAGTCCACCGAATAGCAAATTGCCCGCGGCAAGGTAATTACAGGTGAGTTCGATGAATGGCTTTGTGTACAGGTAAACAACATCCTGGTCAAAGTATTACATAACCAACAAACCAGAGGCATGGCTAATTATATATCTATAATATCGGTGTATCTACTCGTATATCGATTAAAAATTGAAAGCGACCGCACGGTCTGAAAAAATAGTTTCGCGGCACGGAGAGGTTTCTACACGGTCTAATAAAGTCATTTCCAGCATAAACTGAAATTATCATTTTGACCTGCACAAATCCTTTAATAATACAACGTTAGAAGAAGTGGAAGAAGAAAAGGACCTTGGGGTCATATTTGATAAAGAACTTACATTTGACAAACACATAAGCAATAAGCTGCAAAAGGCAATTTCAATTTTCGATATGAACAGTTACTGTAGAAAATTTAAGTTCCTAGATTCTAAACTATTTATTCCACTTTACAAATCTTTGGTAAGAACCCATCTGGAATATGAAGAAAGTGTTATCTGAAAACCATATAAAATGAAACACATTGAACAGATGAAGGAGTACAAAGAAAGGCGACTAAACAACTACCGGGAATGGATAACTTATTTTATCGTAAGAGGCTAAAGAAGTTATAACTTCCAACCCTGAGTTACAGACGTGCACGAAGCGACATGATAAAAACGCACAAGGCAGGTACAGGGAGATATGACAAAGGAGCAACTCAGTTCATAAGAATATGGTCCGACACATCAGAGAGATCAAACAAACTTGCTGAAAATATTCCCTAACATACTAAAACATCGATCAGGAAGAACTCATTCTCGGTTAGGATTGCTTCAATATGGAATAATCTACCAGACCATGTCGTTACATCTAAAACATTGGATACTTTCAAAAACAGATTGGACAATCACTGGAACGAGCAGGAAATTAAATACAATAACTACAAAGAGAATGTTAGCTAGGAAGTGACCATAATCATAATATGTAACTTAATAACATTGTGAGTCCAGCAAAGAGGATCCATAAGGAGCCTGTGCTGGAAAACATCATTAAGAATCATTAAGAATATACGTACACTTTACCCCTTTGTAGTATATATCCGGATGCTATAAAGGTCAGTGCCGGCATTGTGTTTCTCGCCATATACACAAAGCTAGAAAGTATCCCTATAGACGAAGGTGGACACAGGACAACGATTAACTGCCAACTCATTGCCTGAAATACAGATACGAATCAACTGCGATGTTTAGGATACACGGTAGACCTATAAAACAAATTGACAGGTGGTTTTAGTGTTGATTAAAACTTATTCAAAATATCACTAAATCAGACTTTTTATAGTGGTATAGCTTTTGTAGATTCCTATCAAGGACCGACAACAGCAAAAAAACGTCGGTTATTGCTCGAACAATAGACAAAATCAACATAGTCTAGAAAGTTACCAGCCACTAATAACAAAATTAAATCTAGCCTAAGTATGCGTGTCCGTCCGTTCCTCTCCTATGTTGGCTTTAAAGACAATAGCTGGATAGTTGGATGATTGATTTATTGCAAATCTTATAACTTTATTTCTCCATTGCATATCTAGGATGCATTTAAGCTTCAAATTTGTCAAGTGAAGATCAAGATCACCATTGCTATTCTTAGAAAATAATAATCTAGAATTATGGAACTTTTTCCTCACCGCCTCACTTTTGGCCTTGAGTTGAGCGTTCGCCCCTGTGAGGAAGGCTCTGGGTTCTGTCCCCTGGCCGAGACACACCAAAGTCTATTAAAGTGGTAGTTTCTGCTCCTGCTTAGCGTTCAGCATACAGGGAGCGGGACGACTGGTTCGCCCGTTGTCAGTATAATGTGACCGGGTTGGGTGTGTTGCTTGGTGTCTTCGGCGGCATGCTTCAGTGATATAGCACTATAAAAAGGGCAACAGTTCCACTATACCAGAAGACACAACACGAACATACCGCAGTCTCCCAGTACACTCAACTCGCACAACATACACGCAACACACCGCATACATGGGAGGCCGTCCTTACATGACCATAGCTGTTAATAGGACGTTAATAAATCAAACAAACAAACAAACAATCGAGCAGCTCATAGCTATCAAATATCTAGTGCTATGGGAAGTTGTATTATTGTCAAACAAGAGATAACTTGAGGGATCAGTAAGACACTTGCATTGTGTCAACTATATCCAGAATGCTTGCTGGCTTGGTGGTGAACAAAGCCTCTGTTATAATGATGAATAATAACAGATACAGTGTAATAAAGATAACAATAAAAGGCCCAAATGTACTACCGATCTAAATACATTACATAATATCACAAATCTTTCGTCATTTTAATATTATATGTTAAATACA
Organism: Argopecten irradians; assembly: GCF_041381155.1. Taxonomy (NCBI): domain Eukaryota; kingdom Metazoa; phylum Mollusca; class Bivalvia; order Pectinida; family Pectinidae; genus Argopecten; species Argopecten irradians. The sequence goes on from NC_091147.1 coordinate 4,988,788, forward strand.
TAAACTGATATGGCTTAAGGTTATATTATATAATGCAGTTAGATGACTATTTCGAGCCTGCTGGGAGGAGCATTCAACTTACATTACACTGGATTTTAAAGTTATATGTGCTGTACTTTTTATACACGAATCTAAAAGAGCTTGTTCAACTAAGATAACTAATTAAATTATCATAGATAATTAATTAAATTATCCGATGCCATGTGCCAAATTACCAACATAGTGAGAAAACATTCAATCCTATTCATGAATGAGATGACTTCCATCAAAGAGATGATGACTTGAGTCTGACCCAAACTCTAACAGAAGATGTGCTGATGAGACTGTACATATATATTATTGTCGGACGTCACTTCCTTGTATCAGGTATACCTGTAACATCATAGGCGGCAGCCGACCAGTCATGCTGTGTCGGTCAGGAGTCAGGTGTGTCCCTCTGCAGGTGTTCATTCAGTGATAAATACCAATGTACACTGGAGGGCGACTGTCTTTGGTTGACTAATTAACCAGTCACTTGACTACATACACGACACCTCCTGATACATAATTGTTATGTCTGGGAGTGAAAAAAAAAAAGATAATCTAAAATCTGACAAATGACTATCGAAGATTTTAATAATTGATTTTGATTCACTCAGAAACGTGAAAGTGCGTTACACGAGGACATATATAGTTATACAACAGGCATAACAATATGGAAAACAATAAAAAACAAGTTTTTTTCCCATAGTGTCCAATTTTAAAGATGCTTCATCGTCGATGAATGGTATTTTTTCTCTATGTAAGACATGAGCGCGGAAGCTGCCTGTTTTTTTTCGACTTTGTTAAATAACATTCCAACATATTCTGTTTTAAATTTGGAATAAGGAACCCGACTTTTAGAAGGGGATTCTATGTCTGTAAACCATTTTTTATCTTTGAATGTGTCACGTAAATATTGTTTAACTTCATGCTTATACAAACATTGCATTCATAGGTTTTTACTGTCAAAATATATATATATCCGAAACCAGAGATGTAAATGCCTCTGCTTTCACATCTAACATTCTTTTGCAAAACATAAGATGGATTTGTATCCCAGATTTCTGACCCAAAATAGGTCCAACTAAAGAGTCGAATAGCTTAAGTTGTAGATCTACTGGGATTGCCTTATTTCGACTTTTTAAAAATTATATAGTCTTTATGCTTATTCTATTAGCGTGTTGCCGCCGCAAAATTTCCATGGCGCTTTTTGTAAAGCATAAGACTTCACTATATATATTTGTCTCAATTTTGATGATAATAAAGTTGTCGTGATAACTTATACGGGTTTTGTATACAAGGAAAGTGAAACTATGTTTGATCATTTGTTGATATCATCTGTTTCGGGTAATTGGAGCCAGGTTAGGGTTCTCTTTTAAAATAGTGTTAATTAAAGGATTTGTGCAGTCAAAAATAATTATTTCAGTTTATGCTGGAAATGGCTTAATTAGCACGTGTAGAAACCTCTCCGTGCTGCGCGCTACCTGAATAACCTGTAAGCCGCCAATATTCTACACAGAAATTGTATACATAATTGCATATTAGACATTCAGAACTTATAACACACACTACACAGGTCTTATTTCAACCTCAACCCCTTTCTTTCTTTTTTGTTTTTTCTTAATTTTCTGTAATCCTTGAAATCATATAACCAAATGTTTATAGATTCACCAGAAATTTATCATGTTTTCAACGAACATGGAGCTTTTCCAACATAAATATCAGCAATATACATACATGTATAAAGTTTTATACTCGTTTATGGCGGTACATGGTGATTTTTTATAATCGCACATTGATATGTATACATGTATACACATATGACTTTGAACAAAAATGCATGATATAATGTCAAGTTTGCTCTCCGTGCTTATTTTACTTGATTTATTATTGTATTTCATTTGGACCTTTATAAAATAAATGGTTATCCAAGGCAAGTTAAAGGATTTGTGCAGTCAAAAATGATAATTTCAGTTTATGCTGGAAATGGCTTTATTAGCACGTGTAGAAACCTCTCCGTACCGCCGACCGGAATAATCTGTAAGCCGCCGATATCGAGGTCATATTTTCTGACCACTCGATTATGCATATTTTCTAGCTCTAAACCGTGTGACGTCATAATAGTCCGTGTCTTATAGCTGTACTATAACTGACGTGCTTTCACTTACATCGAAGGTCACAGGAAAAGCCGATCAACTAATGTTTATGGTTACTTTAGAGTGAAATTAATCGTACAATAACTTTAACTCGAAAGTAAATAACTAAAAAGAGTGAAATTCGATGTTTCAAATACTCTAATATATGCTCTAATAGCAGGTATCTTCGAGTAATTGTGAAAGAAAATTAAATCCGCACAAAAATAAAAGTTTCGGATTTTGTGTCGAGGAGTTCAGCAACAAATAAGCTTTAGTTAGATAATATTTTCCTGTATTCTGTATCTTTGATACATTGTATGTTGCAAAGTTGGTGACTGTAAAATGAAATTTTACGTAAGAATTTAAGAAATCCTTGATTAAAGCATCAAGGATATGATGCCTGACGTACGTAAACACCGATGATTGATCATTACAAACATTGTGTTGTGTGTTGCTAACCGAATAAATTGAGATACATTTATTACAATACCGTAAAACCAAGAATTACACGTCCTTGCGTAAAACGTTTCAACATGTGGTAGAAAGAATTTATTTTTGATATTATAAATAATCAAATTATTGAGATATTAAGCAAAACAAACTATATTTTTCAGACCGTGCGGTCGCTTTCAATTTTTAATCGATAAATGAGTAGATACACCGATATAGATATATAATTAGCCATGCCTTTGGTTTGATGGTTATGTAATACCTGGAGCAGGATGTTGTTTACCTGTACACAACGCCATTCATCGAACTCACCTGTAATTACCTGGCCGCGGGCAATTTGCTATTCGGAGGACTATATCGGGTATTTGCTATTGTCTTACTGACAACCAGGTTAGGACATCCGTTAATTGGATTGTGATTTGAATTATGGAAACCTCGTACATCTTTGCTCTAGGTTTTTTTATTGTCACCTCCATTTTTAAAATGAAGATGTAAAAGCAAATGGAAATAAAATATCCCTGATCATACCTAGGAATATATATTACAGATATATATATGTCGTACACAGGTAAAACAATAATGGGAGTTGACTTATTCAGAAAAAGAAAGGTTCTAAGAACTATTTCAACTAAAGGTTTAACCTTGAAAATTATTCCAGTCTAGTACTGTAATAACGGTATCGTGGCATATAGCAATCTCCAAGGTACAAGATATTATATCTATTTATAATGCCTGTATACATATATATATATTTCATTTTTCATTTGAACACTATGTGGTTACTTTTTGGATTATACGATAAATGTTCATATCATTCTATTAATCTCGGTATGATATACAAAAGGATCGACAATGAATATACTATTTTACAGATTTAGTATAATTTTGAAATAATGAATTTAAATCTACACTTATACTGTAATTTAGAAAAATATATCGGAAATATCATTGATGTATTTCTGCTTTTTAGTAAACGTTATGGGTAAAGTTTCAAAGGCAACAATATAGATATACATATTATTTTCGGTATAAGATCGGTACTGTTACTCCAATATCACATAACTGATAACCGTCCACATGTTATTTTTACTCAAAAACTGTGCCGTGTTTGCATCGTTATAGCAGAAGTTTGAAACATGCTAAATTTTGGGATTTTACTCGTAAAAAGATAGTGTAACATTATACTATTACACAGAAATTTACATAATATGCTATCTAAATCTCAGTCCAGACTGATCCGAACATCATTTTAATATCGCTATCAAATTGGACTAATTATCTAATCTAAAGTTAGATATATGATTGTTTGAATGTTTGAAATGGTGTAAATGGAATGTTTTGAAACTGAAAATATCTACATCATAAAGCTAGAATAACCATTTACTCGAAAATCTCAAATTGTAGATCTAACGTATACGTGTGCTGTATATAGGGATTGGATTTCGTTTTTATGTTAACCATGCTTGTATGGAGCAATTCCTCTAAGAATATATTCTATGGGGCGCGTTACTCCATACAAGCATGGTTAACATAAAAACGAAATCCAATCCCTATATTTACACTCACACGACTTTTTATTTATATTTTATGCAATAAAATCGTCATTTGAAAGTGACGTAATTATTCAATAAAAGTCGGTCAAAAGTGGGAGGAGCTTACTCAATTGAACAGCGAATGATGACGCTTCACGTAAGGTAGAATTATTCATCCGCGACAACAAAAAAGTTCAATATTTTAGTGTAAAATAAACATGACAAATAAAGTAAATTTCAGAGATTATTTTATAATTCAGATCAGAACTTTAAATATATATTCAATTTTGCTAAAAGTTAATATATAGCGTAATAACATAAAGAATTTGTACACGGCCACATGTGTGAACTCAGTGACCGTTATTGTGCAGCGAGGCGAAGCTGACGCACGCTTACACACTTTAGTTTGCCGAAGTTGTCAAAACACCGATTTTCAAGTAGCTCAATGTGTTTGAGATGTCGTCTGACTTGACGGTATTACATCCTTGGGAGCCATGTGATCCATCGATAGATGAAACAAATTTACTTTAAGTGTTCGATGGATACAATGTGTTTGTGATGACGCGGAACTGTCAACACGTGGATTATTAGCGGTGCATGTTTTATAATACACATGATTAAATACTCAAAGAACAAAGACAAGAGGATATGTTTATAACTGACCTCTATCAGAGGGTCTCACACCCGTCCACCCCAAAGGCTCGATCGTAGGACGAACATAGGCACAGAGGTAATGTTTACATTTGACACCCATCATTTTTAACAAAAAATGAAAGCACGTCGCCCCGGTCGGGATATTTTTCCGTTTCTTTATACAATTGTTAATTTAAAAATTGTTTGAATCATATATAAATATAAAACATGTATATATTGTTTACATTTTCCCAAAATTCTATGAAAAACAACAATATACACGTAATGTTGCGTCAAAATGTAAACAAAGCCATGTGTTTCTTTAAAAAAAAAAAGTAGTCCTTTTACGTTGCACAGAAAATTTCCTTACGCAAGTTCAAAGTTCAATGTTACCATGCAGTTATGGTAAACAAAATCGACTAGTATTAGCGTATAGTGACCAAGCCTAGCAAGTGTAAATATAGATGTATAGTACTAAGCTTACCTTGTGTAGCCGGTGACTACTGTGACATCACAAGACCACGTGACCGGCTAGCTCATTATCTCTGAACCGTAGTCGACACTACACGTAAATCACGACCAAAACCAAGATTCAATAGGTGGGACCTAATTTTTCATTCATCCAAAGCAATATCCTGACGTATTATCAAAAACAATTTTTGGCTGCACAAATCCTTTAAATATCGTCTGAGATATTTATTTAAAAAATATCATCAGAGATTTACATGTAGATAACCATTTATGTCTCTGTCTAGTACGATGTATCTTGTCTATTTCATTATTTATCGATACTATTATTTTTATATCTGGTACATTTTTGTACAATTTATTATCTAGTCTAGGACGATGTATTGTATCAATACCGTTCCAACAAAAATCCCTCCGGTGGCCCCCTGAAATTAGGCAAAGCATTGTCAACCGATCGCCGTATTGTAAACACTCAAAATGACCGAATGGAAGTATGTGTACACGACGATAATGTATATATATTGTTCTGGGGGACTCTAAAATTCATCGCACAACAAAACATTCACATGTTCATGATAAGTAACAAGTTCTTCCGTAGAAGTTCCTGCTAACATGAACTACACACTTTTGACTGGACACGCCATTTCGTTTGGTCTGGAAAGTCACGTGATCGTCTAAGCATTGAAAATGGCGCGGTATGCATATTCAAACACTCTGGATATCGAACTTTTAATTATTAATTTCTTTTGAACTCGGGACTTTTTTGGTGTGTAATTAGGGGAAAGTTGATAACATTTTATAATATATGTTCACTAATTTTCTTTTGTTGATTTACGGACCCTGAAAGATACGGATTATGCGGCTTTAAGTATTGATGATGTGATCAGGGCGGCTGGCTATGAAATTAAGATGGCCGTCGAAAGCGATCCGTTTGCCAATCCAACTTGAAATAGCGTTATGCAACCTCTAGGTATGTTTTACTGGTTCATCAGTGGTACACAAGATATGTCTATTGTGTCACTATAAGAAAGGGTATTGAAATTACAATTTCATAATTCCATAACCATTTCTTCGGGATGAAATCTGGTAGTCAAAATATATTTTGCGCTAATACGCGTATACATAAAACTTGTTTTGGAATCATTTTTTTTATAATTGTTTTATTTTTCAAAAGATTTTTTTACATATATATTAAGATTGTACAGATTTAGAATTACATACAAAAAAAATAACATACAAAGTGAACACACATACACACACTCAGCCTGCACATTCATACATCCTATTATAACAGATTAATGGTAGGTAACGATACAAATAAAAACAAAAAGAAAAATTTGAAGACCAGAGACAGGTAAACAAAACAAGAGTATACAACATCTATTGACACCATCATAATGATATGAACAGGAAGAGTAAACAAAACAGAAAACATGGACGAACAAACAGACAGACATTAAAACAGGATTGACAGACTTATATTGTACGTGTAGTATCAGAATGACAACTAATAACATGGATGGACATAATGACAAAACATGGACTGACAAAAGAAAGGGGGGAGACTACATACTGTGATATATAAACACTTCATTTCACAACGATTAGCCATAGCAAAGCTATCCAATTTTAAGAATAGAGAGATCTCACAAGTAATGGGAAAACATACAGTAATAAATAAAAATTTGGTGCTTTGCCAGGGTATGGACAGACATATAAAAAACTTTGTATTATATAATAATATGGATGTTTTTGGAATCATGGCAGAAGAAGCAAAAGGACCAAAACAACAACTTAATGAAGCTAAAATCAAAAATGGTATATCCATAGTGTGTTCATATGGGATGACGAGGTTTTTATAAAGGACATCAATGCAAGAGAATAAAGTGTCATCAAGTCACAGGCATATCGAAACCCGCCAGGGTGTCCTTATGCCGGTTTTAGGCGTTTTATGGGTCTAGATCAAACATCGATAAAATGGTTGTACATGGTTTTACACTATGAAGACTTTTGGCTGGCCATTTTTTTTTTATTTAGACTCACAACACGACTAATTATGGAATTATGTATTACCCTGGTGAGCCCAAATATATATAAACTGTAGCTAATTTGTATACTCTGTGATAGAAGCTATAAATATCCGTAATGAATCCCAAAGCACCCGGTCCAGGCACCATGCATCCATCCAAATTTTTTGCAGAGACCTGGAACTTGAAATAGTATCAAGTCCATGGACACGATATTTCGGACATCACTGGACAAGAAAACTCTCCCTGTGGATTGACAAAAAGTAAATGTGGTGCCCATATTTAATAATTTTTCAAAAACAGTTTTAAACTATCGATCAATCAGACCTCCGCCCCTGCTTACAAGCTTATAATGAAAAGTAGTTGTCCGAGATAAAAATCTTTATAAATCGGATGTCCCTCTGTTGTCAGCAAAGACAACGAAGAAATTTCAAATGTAAATGTATATATATGTTTCTGATCATATCAATGGAAATATGGAAATTAACGGATTTTTTTTCTTCAATATGGCGGCCAACTTAGATTTTGAACCGATTCAACAACCGAACAACATTGTGTAGGCTGCCCTCCATTTACAACCTTAACAATGGATTTCAATATCCAAAATGTAATTTCAAGGTTATGGCCATATTAAATTTCGGAACCACCAAAACAACACTCAGTTAAAAAATTTGTTGATATGCATCCTTAATCAAGATATTTAAGCGTTTTAAAGATCTAGACCACATGGGTCATACAGACGCTTGATTCAGATATATCCAAAACGAAAGTACGACAGGAAAAGGAATATGTTGTGGGTGAAATGGGACTTCTTCAGTTCTTTTGATTTTAAAATCGCCATTGCTTTATGATACATACAGGTGAGTCATTAAAGTTACAATTTTATTATACGAGTAAGTTAGATTTGGCTAGTTAAACTGTAGAAGGCCTAAGTGTCGACTTTCGTTTTACAGCTAAGTTAAACGACCCTCGGACATTTCAGTAATTCACAGTAACTTGCACCTCATTAGCCAGAAAAGCGTCGTCAGTTCATCAATACCTACGGATACAATAATCTAGTTACTTTAATGTCAAATTACCTACTTAACTGATTTGGGATATAATAAGTATACCATTGTGTCATTTTTCGGAGTTTCAAATAAATTCTTTAAATAGCAAGGGGAAACTCCATCGTTCTTATGGCTGGTAGAATGAGGATTTATGGTTTTAATAAGTGAATGAAATATGTTTACATTATACCCCTTTTTTTGGTAAATAACAACAAAAACATAATTTATGTTTCAGGTAACAACTGAAGATATCAAAATTATTACACATATTTTTGAATTACACAGGTCAGGTGCTCCTTCACAGGGATTTCTACAAGAGCACAGACTGTATAGGGCATATTGAATATCAATTCAGTCTCTCACTGAAACTGAAAAAAACTGAAAAAAATAATGACATTGAGCTAGAGCTTTATGATATGTGGCGGGGGAGGGATTATATATAATTATGGCATTGGCATTGGTTAAGATTTGATGCAAGTTGTGAAAATAATCTTTTACAACTGACAGTGATTTCTACATTAGTAAAGGATTATATCAACTGCTGTGATGGGTAATAACAATTATTTTAAGGAAGAAACAGTTAATGTTATTATCTCTAACAATGGAAATGGATCTATATACATGGATGTTGCATTATAAGTGTAGTTTTTGGTATAGACAAATATTGTAAGAATGAACATTAAGAATGATAATGGAAACTTGAAGATGTAGAGCAATTTGTACAGTAGTGCTCAATTATGAATATTTGATTACATAGAGTATAATCACTGATTACCAATAACATTTTATAAAGATGAATTGTATATTTTTGTAGACAGCATGGAAGGTGCTAGTATTCAGGAATTGCTGCAAGGAATCCAAGAATCTTTAAACCAACATTGGACACTTCTGCAGAAAAACAACAAGAAGATAAATAGTATAAAGAAAAGGGTAAAAAGTATTGAACATCAAATATATGATAATCATACTGCTACAACGAGAACGCTAGAATATGTACATGAAGATTGTCAAAATATTCTTGAAAACACTGTTGATTTACAATCCAAAGCAAAGAGGTCTAGACGACTAATAGAGAATCTTGGAAGTGGGTTAAAGGTTCCGATGGATAAATACATATCAGATTCGGACAGCTTTAGTAAGCGGAACATTCCTCCACACAATGGGAGTCGACGAAACAGACAGCCAAGGAGACATCTAGGTCCAGGTAAATATTAATATTAAGTAAAGATTTCATATATTATGAATGAAAAACATGATAATTGTATGATGACTTTCTTAAATATTGATATTTTGCAGTAGATATGTAACCCTGGTGAAAACTAGCCACAATATACTGCTCGGCTAGAGAGAACTTGCCTTAAGTTTGATCTGTTGAGCATCAGACTAGTGACCCAGAAGTCCTGAGTTTGATCCCTGGCAGAGGCAGTGACAAATGTTTATATCAAATTATGCCCTATGTAAAACATAGTATTATATATACTAATTTTCTCAGTATATTTATCATTATGATTTTGGTACAAATAGCCATTTCTTATTATTAGAACTTAATGATCATAATTTGTTTATGTGACTTTGATTTTAAGAGATCAGAATTTGTTTGAATGACTGTGAGATCAGAATTTGGTTGAATGACCTTGATTTTAAGAGATCAGAATTTGGTTGAATGACCATAATTTTAAGATATCAGAATATATTTGAATGACTACGATTTTAAGAGATCAGAAAGTTGTTGAATGACCTTAATTTTAAGATATCAGAATATAGTTGAATGACCATGATTTTAAGAGATCAGAATTTGGTTGAATGACCATGAATTTGAAGAGATCAGATTTGGTTGAATGACCATGAATTTGTAGAGATCAGAGTTTATTTATTGACCATGATTTTAAGAGTTTGTGTCCGAATTTTCTGGAGTGAAGATGACTTTAACAATGTTTATACAAACGCTTTGTCTGAGATTGTTATAGAGAGTTTTACTGTTGATTATTTCTAGTGAACCACAAGTCATTCAGTACCTCGGCATCTGACAGTGACAGTGATTCAGATATTAGCTCTGGACAACAGGCTGGGAATCACCGATTGATTCCAAGTGGTCACAAAAGTATATCTCACCGGGATTCACAAGGCCAATCTCAAGGGGAGACATGTGTCACCGAAGAAGTCCCTACTACAGTACCGCCCATGCATGACGTGATAGGGGACATCCAGGCACTTCAGGCAGCTGCTAGTAATCCAATTGGTCAGTCTGGTCCAGTCCCTGGTCAGCAAGCAAACCTGTCTGGACAGACCGTCCCAACAAATTCTACTTCAAACATTGTAATGTCACCTATTGAGCAACCTTCATCCAGTACTAGACTAGAAAGAATTCTCTAGCTCAACAGGTTCTAACAGCTCTTTAAATCCAATGGTCGCACCTCGAACAAATAAACAAACAAATGTATTGTAAGATACTAACCGTGTATTCTGTTTATCCCGCAACCATTATGGCTTTGTTTGTGTTGTTTGTTTGATTGAATTAACGTCCTATTAACAGCTATTGTCATGTAAGAACGGCCTCCCATGTATGCGGTGTGTTGCGTGTATGTTGTGCGAGGTGCATGTTTTGAGAGACTGCGGTATATTCATGTTGTGTCCTCTTGTATAGTGGAACTGTTGCCCTTTTTTATAGTGCTATATCACTGAAGCATGCCGCCGAAGACACCAAGCAACACATCCCACCCGGTCACATTATATTGACAACGGGCGAACCAGTCGTCCCACTCCCTGTATGCTGAGCGCCAAGCAGGAGCAGAAACTACCACTTTTACAGACTTTGGTGTGTCTCAACCCGGGGACAGAACCCAGGGCCTTCCTCACAGGGGCAAACGCTCAACTCAAGGCCAAAAGTGAGGCGGTCCCAAGGGAGGCATTAGGAAAGATAACAATCTGATTAAAATACAGATCCTTATAACCACTACATTAAATAGAGGATCGGACAACATCCCATCAGGAGTCATGTTCGACATCAATTAACACACCCCACCCTGTCTCAATGTACTGACAATGGGTGAAAGCTACCTGTAAAGGCTCCTTCACACTTGATGAAGACTTAACTATGTTCTCCACGACCTCCACGACTCCACGACCATTACGATCGTAGCGAGAACTGTCTGGAAACCATCTTCAGTGTGACTGTTATAACGACACTAATACGCTCCTACTGCGCACAACAATGCTTTGTGCCACATTCTTTACGTCAACGGTACGTTCTCAATATGATTATACCGCGACAAACCTCGCTGCCTGTACGATATTTTACGACTAATACCGGATGCTGTTACGCTCTAGAAGATTGCATCACGCTAGTATTCCTCTGCTTCCACGAGTATCACGTTTGCGCTACGTTATTTCCGCGACGTTTACTATATATACGATGTCTTTGAGCCTTATCTCTCAATTGTATTAATGCTTTTGAGGAGGAAACACCTTAAAATGGAAAATCAAACTTTGATGCACCTTGCGCTATTGCAAGGTCAGCAAGGTATATTTCAAGTAAAGGTGGTAATAGGCCTATTAAATGCTGCGGAGAATGGGAAGAAGAATGAGAAAACGGAGGGCTGTCTGACTGATGCCATGGCTTTCTGCTGATAGAAGGCTGCATTTTAGCTTCCTCTGTGAGTTGCTTCGACCACCTCTTTTCCCTCTCATAAATACTGTTTTAATGTGATTGTTTGATAACGTAAAACGGCCGTAGGACCTCGTCGTGAGAACATACCACGGTCCTCCTGATCGTAGTAAGAGCGGGACTTAATAGGCGCGTAGCATAGACTTAATGATATTGTAGTAAGGACGTAGCCGTCGTATAGCAAGCGTCAAGCGATCGTCGTTCAAATACCAGCCCAGCATAGGGAGTGATGCATAATAGTTTTGACGACCAAGCCACGTGAGTCCTACGTGTCTACGACGCTGCACCAGCTCCCAATACGCTTCGTCTACGACCTTGATACGATGTCACTATGACCCTTAACCCCTTACTGCACAGGATTTTTACAAAAAAAAAATAAGTAATAAAGGAAATGTATAAAATGCATTTTAGACCACTTTAGAGTAGCATTTTGTATACACCATAAATGTGTGCATTGTTCATAAGGTGATGTATCTAATTATCCATAAATATTTACTATATTTCAGTTGCTATGGTTACCCTATACGCTATAAATAGAACATATAGCATTTAGTGATAATCGTCATATAGATAGTGATGTCTGTTATGTCTAGATAAGATTAAGAAACCTTTTTTATTCACTGATAGATGATATAAAATGCGATTTGAATTTGAATTCTTACATTTGTTTGTATATTTATCTGTTTACACATTTTCTAAGGTTTGCAGAAATATCAGTTCTTCACATATGATTTGAACATTTTACATGTACTTCATTTTGACTGTTTTTGTACATTTGATTCACCACTTCAAAATATAATAAAAGAACAGAAACTAGTTACTGAGATCCAGTTGTAATAAAATTCAAGTAGTTTATCGCATGAAATTTACTGTGTAGCTACCATTACCGGTATTTTTATTAATCACTTGATCACAGGACTCTGAGACTTTTAGGAATGAAAAATTAAACACTGATGTACATGTTTATAATAAAATGGTTATGGCAGGACACATTTTACATGAATTCATTGAATAATGAAATTGAATACAAGAGTTTAGTCATTGTATTTGCAGCTACTGAATATCATGGTAGAATTGGAAACAGGCACCTTCACAGAGGTAAACCTGACACATAGAACATCCATACACAGTTTCCTTCCTCCTCTTTTCCCATGTTTTGGTGCACCATTTACATGTGGTTCGTTTTCCTATCCATCCTGACACTCTGGTGTGCAGTGATATTACCAATCGCAGGTACACCAAGTCTTGATACAACCCGTGCTCTCTTACGTGAGGAAAATCCTCCAATGAGCTGTTGAGCCAAATCCATCCGGAAGTCCAGAAGAGAGTACCTCGCACTTGGTAGCTGTACACCTGGTGTGTTCTTGTAAATCAGAAACGCATTGATGACCGAAACTTCCAACATGAAATTGACAAAGTACTTCCAGTACTTCTTTGAAGGTATACCAACTGGATACTTGGCACGATGCTGCATATGCCTGTCCACTCCGCCCATGTATTTGTGGTATGCTGTCACCGGAGGGGGTCTCACGAATTCCGCCATTGCTCCACCACGCAACCTCCTCACCACTGGATCATCACCAACAGGGTCTGATGTTGTGCTCATAAGATGGACCTGAATCAGAAATAACTATTATTTCAAATAATCAAATTCTTCACTTATGATTATAACTTAGTCGAATTTAGAGCCTAAAGAATATGATGATCTACAATAAGTTTGAAAAAATGAAAGTGTTTGCTATAGAGTGAATAACAAAGATAAAATACTAAATGTTTATTATAATAAATATCTGGTAGCCACTTAGAATACTCTGTTGGTGGCTTGATAATCGCGCCACCAAACAAGATTAGGACATAAGATGAATGAACATTGTTTTCAAACCAGTTGTACATACATTTTTTTACCAGTTATAGCATACATTTTTTTTACCAGTTATAGCTACATAAATCATCTGCTACAACTATATGTTCTTGGATAAATAGAATTCATTATATTAGCAATTCTATATTTATTATAAATAATATCATAACCCAGTAGTCCATGTGATTATCCATCTTCTTTCACTAGGACATTCTGGAATATATGACAAAAACAGATACGTACCAATTTCTTGTCTTTCCATACAGTTGCTACCAAGTTGTCATGTTGGAGCTGCTGGGTTTCTCCTCTCCTAAGATTAGGTGCTTTCAGCTCATCAGGGAATCCAGTCGCATCTTTCTTGATGGTACCACAACTGTAAATTCCTTTCTGTTCAAGTGTACGAACTAACTTTACAGATGTGAAGAACCTAAATAATTAAAACCAAACTTCTATTAGTTTACTATTTTGAATATGTATAATATCTATGCATAAATCAAACCTGTTGCAAAGTAGGATCATGGTTTTATTTCTATAATGACAATATAAAATGAGTAGAGTAATAAAACCCACAAAATCGAAATCTGAATCTTATATTTCAAATTCTAAAATGCCTCAATGTAAATATACTGATGGCAAGGTCCATATTTATATTGGCAATGAACATCCTTGAGTAGCAAACAATTCAAAGTCACTTACACACTAAACTTATTGAAATATTAAGCACAGGATCATGTTAGAACAATACAATTTAGTGCTGTTTTTCTCTTTTTAATTTGTTAAATGTCTTACCGATCAAAGAATACATGATGAGATTTCCACCTCAAGGCCCGACACAAGTGCATCACTACTCTCTCTCCAAGATCTCGTCCTCTGAAAATGTCATGCTTGCCCATGTAAGGTCGGAGGTCATGGCAATATCCGTTTGGGTCACATCGCATCCATACCTACAGTTGTACAATCATATACACTACATGATAGTCATTAGTAAAATGTGTAGAAAATAAGACTGGCAAGTATGTTGGTGTATCCATTATATAGATAGTGATCTTGAACTCATAACCAGAAATCAGTTTGATCCTTGATGACAATGTTATAGTTTTATGGGTGTAAAACATACCTTTGTGGGCAAACCCATAGCATCATAACAATTGACACAATATTATTGCTAAATACAATAATATGATAATGGTTTTACCTTTAGTCCCCGCTTGACAGGTTTTGCTGGCATATACTGTTTCGCATAATGTCGGCCCTTGTATCGTACCATGCCTTCGTCTATTGCCTGGTGTTTTTTGTGGTTTCATGCAACTTCTAAAATTACCCCGAAGATGCTCTAGCATGGGACGAACTTTGTGAAGCCTAAGAGAGCAGAAATCAAGTAATAATTATAATCCAAAATATATATTCATATCAAAATCATTGTTCTTATAAAACAAATCTTGAAAATAGTGTAAATATATGCTGAATATTGCTGTTATGTTTCTTTATTTTTACACATACACAGCTCATGTGTTTATGATGATTGTATAGCTTATATCATTTACAAAGGAAATGAACCTTTCTCAAAACGAGGGACAGGGTGGGAAGTGGTTGGTGCAAGTTACACCAAAAAGTCATTTAATATTTGTATCAATTACAGATGTATCACATGTACTTTTATAATCACCTATCATATTGTGGTGTTCCAGGTTGCCCTTATGTGGTGTTGTCATTGACATAAAAATATTGTGATAGCTTGCTGTACCTTCCGCATGTCATAGTATCCTTCACACCCTGGTTTCCTGCAGAAAAAAATAAAATAAATCATACTGAACATCAAAAACTGAAGAAATGTTTGAGACTTAGATATAATTAATCTTTGAATATCATCAAATGTTAGATATAATTAATCTTTGAATATCATCAAATGTATTCATTTTGAACCTCAACATCAATACCAAGAATTTTAGAGTTATTCTACAGTACTTTATAAACAAACAAACAAGTCATTACAAAATGTTTCATTGATTGATTGGAACATTAACAAAATATCTTTTCAGTTATCTTAATAAAGTCCTAATAAATGTTGTCTGAAATTATTTTAGTCATTTTCATTATACATTTCACTTTTGATCATTTTTTTTTTCTTTTTTGGAAGGGGTGCTAAATATATACTTTATTTTACTAACCTAAGAACTTGTTCTCAGACCAGTACATCCTGATGCTCGGCATCTCATGGACCACGCCCATCAGTATATGTATTCCGATGAAAGCCATGATTTCCTCAGGAGACGTTTCATACCATCTTCCGTCTGGTCCTTTCTGGTGAGCATACAGATTGGTCTGCTCGGATAATATTTGGAAAAATGCTTCCGATAGCATTAGGAAGAAATAATGAAGAATCGGGGAACCAGGGTCGATGTTGTGGATTGGGCCCGTAACTTCTTCAAACGATCCAATGTCTACATCACACAATGTATCAGACCAAAATCCCCCATCTATTGCACTTGCCTGGCTGTCAAGATTGCCCAGCGTCGACTCCGTGTTCCGCTCTTCCTCCTCCATATCAGTGTCGGAACTGAATGAATGGTCACTCCAGTCGTCATTCTGATCAAAATCTGAGCCATCTGATCCTTCAACTTCGTCACTGCTTACATCTTCTCGAAATTCTTCATCTGTCAAATCACTGTCACTCGAAACGCCCGCCATTTTGATCAAGTATAATTCATCACGTGATCATGATCTGTTCTATTTTTAGCAATACGGAGATTCTAATTTCCGATTTATTATCCGGATATTTCCTGTAATTTTTTAAGAATGCTTTACCTTGTAACTGAAAGACTAAAGCCCTAAAATATTTTTTAGTTTTTTTGAAGTTTTTTTGAAACGTGATAATTGATCGCGCACCTGCAATACATATTCTACTTTCACGCATAGTTTGTGTGGAACATGTGTGCAAAATATACGTACACTGTACGTGTACATGGAAACACTGCGCACATACATTTCAGTATTCAAATTTACTATCAGTGGATCTGTGTGTTTTACTGATGCATTTTTGATTATGAGTTTTTTTCCAAGAGTCTGAAATATAGATAGAATACAAATGTGAATGTAAGTATTGAAAGTTCCGGTACGACGATAATGATTGAAGTGCTTTGTTTTACGGCAGCAAAAACAAGACACCAACTACTTTTTTTGCATTGCCTAATCATGAAAACGGTTGTAAACTTTGTAAATGGATGTTGAAGGTTTGTTATTTTTGAGATGTTGTGTTATGTGGGTAAACTTTGTTGTTGTGTGTCGTGTAACTTCCTGATTTTTATTGCCAAAATGCAACGTTATTTGACGACGTCACGAATAACGACCGGGCGACGTCATTAATCAATTCTGTGGTTGTAACGAAGGTGATACGTTTTTATTGAAAAATACAAAAATTTCCAGTACTTGGACACGAAAATGAGAAGAATAAAACTTGATCCTTATTATTTCTACTTTCTAAAGATATTTTATTCGCAATGATAAACCATCACATTACCGAACAATTGATGTTTTCCTATTACGATCGCGCAGATGCGTAGAAATGCGTATCTGTGCAGTAAGGGGTTAATAGACCACGACCTCGCTACGTAAATTTTGATCATGTTCAAAATAGTCGTAGCACAACCAAGCTTTGTCCCGCGCAATGACGCCCTACCTGCGTTGATAATACGCCCCTAAAGACCTCGCCACGACGTTGTAACGACCTGCAACGATCTAAATGATTTTCTAGGTCGTAGCGCGGTCTTGTCAAGTGTGAAGGCGGTCCTACTAAACAAAGACCGGGGCAGTCCGGAACAGTCCAGGAAATAGTATGGGGTATTAGTTGGTTTTTTGCGCTTGTTAACATATAAAAGTTGTTGCTGAAACAGCATACCCTTAACTTGTAAACATCAGCATGTCTGATGGCGGCCTTTTCAGCTTGGATGGCCCCTTACAACATTACAAAAATAACATTGTAGTATGGTCGCTTATGTACTTAAAAATACAAAAAAATATATCAAATATACAAATTTCATCCGATAGTTCAAAGGGAGATAACCGCTTAAACTTTCATTGACAACTTACTTAAGAAATAGACATGATAACATGATATATATGAGACGTCCCAATTGATATCAATGTGCATATTCACTGTTATAGGGTCA
This sequence comes from Argopecten irradians, assembly GCF_041381155.1. NCBI lineage: Eukaryota > Metazoa > Mollusca > Bivalvia > Pectinida > Pectinidae > Argopecten > Argopecten irradians. The sequence goes on from NC_091147.1 coordinate 5,006,794, forward strand.
TCTGAACATATAAGGAATAATGTTTTTAAAGAAAAAATGTTTAATTTAAAAGTTGAAGGACAATTCCACAAATCTGCATGATATGCCTAAAAATACAGCAGTTGAACATTTTTTTCTCAAGACTGGTCTTTGTTTTATGTTTATTGTTTCTAAAAGTATATAAAAGACGTATTTGTGATGATTGAAATACCTTCCCAAATGCTATATTTGCATCATATAATCTACAGCCGCCATTTTTCTGGCAAGGTAAAATATAATACGATGTATATCCCTTTGTGAAATCCGTTCGGATTATCGGTCCTACTACATACCATAAACATTAGTAAACTGGCTAGTAAATATACTGAACCATGTGGACTTGCAATAAAAAGTGTACATTTGTTTGCAATCTTAGAGTAAAAACTTTACATCAACTAAGCTATGTTCAAGTACACCTAAGAAGTGATATATAGACATACACAAATCACTAGTTTAAACGGGGTCTTAAACCTGAGGTCGTCGTCTCTCCGCTATTATTTCTTTCTAATATATAGTCATGCCTTTCTTCCTGCATTCCAAAGTTTTTAAAATACATATAAGCGTAACCGTTGCGCTGGAGATGACAAATGGACTCATACATTTTATTTTGTGCTTAAATTTCGTAATATGTCCATGTCTATCACCTATTATTAACAACACATCAACCAAATCTAGCGTTCAATCTGGCAATTCGTTTGTTCCTTCGTTGGTGTCCTTACTACCGCAATATGTGTTTGATAGGTCCCCCATCGAAATCAGTCCCAAGGATTCTATATCGGAATTTTTCCATCTACGTATTCTGGAATTCAATGAACCGCCCTAAAATGGAAATTGAAGATGTCAACTACGACCCAAACTGAATTAAAATTGACATTATAAATCGTTTATCAAATATCAAACCTGAAATTAAATTCATTATTGTGGAACAAAAAAGTCATTTAAAACTGTTACATTTTATCCACCGTTGTTCTAAATACCATACAAGTTCAACATATCCCAGTGTCCGTTCCTCATCAAACAGACATGCTACTGACATTATAAGTATTCCAACTTTTACAATCATTCAATAGGGACAGCATGTTAGAAATTTACCTGTTGTCCCCATTATACAAAAGACGAATTAATTTAGGATCTTATCTTTTCTTCCTAACGTCTATCTTGACACCACCTAACTGAAGTTTAGCGATCGTACATGTACCTATGGAGCTGGGTTCTGTACCCAGCCGAGACCCACCATAGTCTATAGAAGTGGTAGTTTTTGTTCCTGCTTATAGCTCATTAAAATAGGAGAGGTCGACTGGTTTGCCCATTTTCAGCATAATGTGACTAGGTGGAATGTGTTGTTCGGTGTCTTCGGTGGCATGTTTCAGTGTGATAGTACTATAAAAAGGATAAGATTTCCACTAATACAAGGAAACATAACACGAATATGCCACAGCCTGCCAAAACACACCTTGCATTTTACACACAAAACACCACATACACATAGAGGTCATCCTTAAATGTTAATAGGACATTAATCTAATAAACTAACCCAAACAGATATTCCGAAATAAATATTTTTTCCAAAACCATCTAACTACAAAAACTTTAAGATGTAATTGTTCGCTTCGATACACGCTAACTAAGCAGGTAAAATATACAGAACAATATATCATGTGTCTTTGGCGGCATGCTTCATTGGTATAACACTATGGAAAGGGCAACACAACACGAGAATACCATAGTCTCTCAAAAACACGCACGAAAACTTTACTTCATATCCTTGCATGTGAATACGGAATAATGATATGGCTATATAATTACTCACCTCACGAATATCTGCGGCATTCATCAAAATTCCGAAGATAACCCCTATGATCGACAGGCTAATTAGCATATAGAAGAAATTTTGATATCGTCCCAATACATCATCGATGTTTGTTCTAAAATGAAAAAAAAAACCATTGTTATATACATTAAAATATATGTTACAATAATAATTGTTATATCACCTCAAGTAAACAATACATCATCTCTGTGACGATGGACAGAGACCAATGATAGTAGTAATCAGGCTTATATGACCTGTTGGGCGTCTGTATTAGTCACCGAGTGGAAGGGAGATACTGGACATTATGATTATGTGGTATAGGAATTAACATAATAATCTATATCTCTATGAATTAACATATATTTTCAGAAATAACCTCAATCAATTAGCAGATCTAAAGTCATTAGTTATAAACCTTAATAACGATTATCGCACCTCAGACAGAAATGTTCCCCAAATTATTGGCGGAGAATCGTCACGTGGTGACCCCTAACATTTTATAGGGCGGTCAGTAAAAAATTAAACACGTTCTAGATATACCATTTCATTACCGTAAACTATACTTGTTATTTTTCGTGTAAAATCAACTTAAATCGTTTTAATACTTCAAATTAAATGAAATGTATTTTTAATACGAGTTGCTTCCCCTTTGCCAGTATGAAATTTGATGACGCGGTGAATTTTCCATTGTGATAGTAAACAAATGGAAGGGTTCGTAGATATAAATCAATCCCCATGGTCACTTTACAATCAAATTATCGGCATAACTTATAAGTGATTATCTCAGCGAGAATACGGAGATGGCGAAGCAGATTGCGTTTTAAATGTTGGATGGATGTTTGTGATGCTTTCAAATTACAGCCAGTTTGGTACCGTATTGAGGAAAGCCTCTAGTGCACTAGGCCTAGGAATGTCGAAATTATCGTTGATTTTTAAACTATAATATTTCGTACTTGTTCTGCTGGTTTCATTTACAGTATATTTGCTGATGCCGTAAAGAAAAAAATAGATAAATATCTAGACATAGACCAAGTCTGAATTGTTTTTAAAGCGGCGATTGTTCGTATCCTTCGCCAGCATGATTCAACTTTGATATCAGATTATTTTCAAAAGAAAAAAAAGGAAACAAAGACCTAATGAAACAAAGCGATGCTCCTCGATGCAATAAATACCTTTACCGTAAAGGGTCAATAATTGACTATGTAACTAATAGTTAATGAATAGGTCTTTATCAGTACCAGTCCCTATCAATCAACATATCGTTATATTCCCCGTATGTGGTACACACATATATGGTGTAGTATACAATGTACGTACACTTTACCCCTTTTTAGTATATATCCGGATGCTATAAAGGTCAGTGCCGGCATTGTGTTTCTCGCCATATACACAAAGCCGGAAAGTATCCCTATAGACGAAGGTGGACACAGGACAACGATTAACTGCCAACTCATTGCCTGAAATACAGATACGAATTATTTGCGATGTTTAGAATATAGTTTTTGTAGATTCCTATTAAGGACAAAGAAACAGGACAGAACCGTCGGTTATTGCTCAAACAATGGATACAATCGATATAATTTTAGCAGTTCTCTGCCAGTAATACCAGAAAGGAATATAAACCATCCGTCCTTTCCTATGTTGGCCTTCATGATAATAAATGGATAATCAGATGAATTGAGTTATTGAAACACTTATGACACTATTTTCCCATGGACTATCTAGGATGTATTTAAGCTTTAAAATAGGTGAAGGTCAAAGTCGTCATTGTAATTCTTAGAAAATCATTATCTAGACTCGTGGAACTTCATTGATTTTCCTTAAAGACGCTCCACCGCCGACAGAGCATAAATGATATTCATTACTTGAACAATAATTGGTAATTAATGCTATGTATATTTGTCCAATTAACACAAAAAAATAATATAAGGTAATTTATTTTGCTTCTGGTGCATGTGCAATCAGTACTTTATTCCATATAGGATATAGTGCCACAGAAATTTTTCGGGATGCAATTAATTATTTTTTTGTAATTTTAACTTGAAGTAAAATCCGAAGCTCAATCTTTTCAATGGTGGTAATGGTGTAAATTAAGTAACTTTTGTAACTGAAGAAAAATGCTTAATAGTATGCTCCTGTTTTTGATAGTGAAAAATACCACTTGTCAGCGATGCAGCATCCTTAAGCAGCACATACATGTAGCTTCCAAATATCTATTGCTATGGGGGGTTGTATTATTGTCAAACCAGGGATGACTTAAGGTTTCATTAAGATACATGCATTGCGTTATCAATACCCAGAATGTTCAATGGAATACATTTGATGTTGAAGAAAGTCTATGTTGTAGCAATGAATACTAAAAGATACAGTAAAATAAAGATATCCATACATAATTAGACATATCTTTTGTCATTATTTGTGTTGAATATGATAATAACTTATATTGTGTGGTTCGATTATATTATATATTTTAGTTAAAGATGCTCCACCACCGACAGAGCATAAATGATATTCATCATTATTCATCACAATAATTGGTGTTTAATCGTGTATATATATGTCTAATTAACACAGAAAAATAATATTAAATAATTTATTTTGCCTTTGGTGCATGCGCAATCAGTACTTCATTCCGTATAGGATATAGTGCCACGGATTTTTTTCGGGAAGCAAATAATTATTTTTCATATGTTTAACTTGAAGTAAAATAAGATGCTCGACCTTTTCAATGGTGATAATGGTGTTAAAGTAAGTATTTTTTTGTAACCGAAGAAAAATACTAAATCGTCTGCTCCTGTTTTAGATAATGAAAAAAATACCATTTGTCAACGGTGGAGCATCTTTAATATTTTGTCAACTTACGTTTGCCATGACAATACCTATTCCATCAACAACAGAGATGAAAATGATGTTGACCCTCGGACAAAATCCCAAAACGAAATAGAAAGAGAGCAGAAGTAGTTGGAAAAATGAATACGTTATCCCGTCACAATCGATCTTTTTCTGGAATCAAAAATCGGCATTTTAACATATGTAACAGGGTGAAGGATTTATAATAAATGCATTCACTGCCTCTGTCAGAGATCGAGCTCGGGATTATCAGTCAAATACTCAACCGATCAATCTAACGAGAAGTTCTCTCTAGCCGAGAGGTATATTACAACTAGTTTTGACCAGGTTACCTACTGCCCCTACAGGAATGGACTCGTTCTCGAGTTTATAGGGGCCACAACGATTCCTTCGCAAGTACCATGCATTAAGTATCATCCCCGAGTCCCTGCGTGGGCGCCAATGTATGAGGGTGCAGGATTTATAATAATTTTATTCACTCCCTCTGCCAGGAATATAACTCGGGATCTCTAGATTACTAGTATGGTGCTCAACCGATCAAGCTAAAGAGACATGTTATTGACCAGGGTTAGATAATGTACATGTATTTAGTATGTAATCGAACTCGCTCTGTGTTGTGTATTTACCAAAAAATGTTAAAGTACATACTTACAACTATCCAACAAAGGAAAGGCGTTATTAAGGGTCAGACATCCAGCTATTGCAGATATATGACTCGCTTCAGACATCGTGTATCCGTGCCGTAATTCCAAATATTCACTGAAAGAGCAATGACTAATCCAATATACATTTAGAACTAGTTGTTTATTCCAAAAAATAATTTAAAAAAATATCATGAAACTATTCAGAAACCAGGGAAATATTTATCTTATTGGTCCAGCATGGACGTTAATCTTTAGACATCATTACTGTGAACTAGTAACATAAATCTAAGTATTTGGCCAGTTATCTTCAGGTGACAGAGAAACCACTAACATATATCAGCCCTGCAGGTAGGGCGTTAGAATTGTACCTGCCCCTATTGCATGATTGTAAAGGGCGACTAAATTTAGGATCTTATCTTTTCTCTTCTTCCTAACTGACTTTATCCTTCCTAATGCCTCCCTTGGCACCGCCTCACTTTTGGCCTTTAGTTGAGCGTTCGACCCCGTGAGGTAAGCTCTGGGCTCTGTCCCCTGGCAGAGACACACCAAAGTCTATAAAAGAGGTAGTTTCTGCTCCTGCTTAGCGCTCAGCAAAAAGGGAGTGGGACGACTGGTTCGCCCGTTGTCAGTATAATGTGACCGGGTGAGGTGTGTTGCTTGGTGTCTTTGGCGGCATGCTCCAGTGATATAGCACTATAAAAAGGGCAAAAGTTCCACTATACAAGAAGACACAACATGAATATACCGCAGTCTCCCGAAACACGCACCTCGCACAACATACACGCAACACACCGCATACATGGGAGGCCGTCCTTATATGACCATAGCTGTTAATAGGACGTTAATTAAACAAACAAACAAACTAACATATCCGTGCTTCTTACGGTAAATTTGCATGTTTAACGAGCCAAGAGACAATAGTGAATGCCAATGCCAAAGTAAACAGCCAAAAGGATCCTGGTAATGCCCGTACCACAGCCAGTGTCTACAAAAGAATCCCCGATATCAGTGCAAGTTTAAAACTTTACAAACGTTCATATAAAATATATCGTTTTTTTGTAACGACACTAAACACTCACATTAACATTGTCATCAAATGCAGTAAACTACACACGAATATATGACCAAACCTAATCACCACTAACCGTAATATCTGTAACACTTCAATAACCAAAAACTAAATTACTTTTAAAACGTCATCGTTTGCTATTTGCAAATAAATGTTACCTCTCTTGAATAGTCCAGCAGTATTTATTAGATTACAAAACAGTCCATAACTGTCTTAAAAGTTTCAGGCATCACGTCTGAAGTATCATAACAATACTATACTTACTGTGCTACCACAAGCCTAATGTCCAACGGATTCTAACCTCCCATCAACTATTGAGTTTCCATAAGACAATACATACCAGAGTGGTTTTGTCTTCAGTCTTCTCCTCGTTGATTTCAGATTGGAGGTGAAGAAGTAAAGCAAGTAAAATTGCAGAAAGAACGCTGATGCCACATAATAGTGATCCTAGATATAAAAAATGAACACTTTAAGACACAGTGTATCATATTCCTGTATATGATATTACTGTTGACTCTTGAAGTTTTTGAAAAACAGTTGTTTTACTTTTTGACTCTCTAGCTATACCACATGCACCAACAAAACTAAAAGGTGCTCCACCGCTGACAAATGATAAGTTTTCACTATCAAAAACAGGAGCAGACGATTTAGTATGTTTCTTCAGTTACAAAAGTTACTTAATTTACATTATTACCATTTATTATTACATAAGCATAGAACTGGAAATGACCAAGGAAGTGCTAAGCATACCTAGCCAAATGGCGTATTGGAATCCTACAGCATTGGCAGTGAGGGGCGTGGTGAAAAAGGTTATTCCATCTCCAAAGTGCGCGAGAAAACTGAACGCAACAGCAGTTAATGTTTCTTCTTGAAAATAATGTGATATTATTCTACCCTGCGAAACTGTCAATAGAAAGTAATAAAAGACAAGGTAGAACTATTTAAATGTTTAAGTCCCTAGCACGTGGGTTGCAATGATAAACTCCCATAACGTGCAACATAATCGTTAGTATGAAAGCCATGCAGTCTTTGTAAGGATTAGCTTTTGTGTTACACAAAGGTATGATATGTTCAAAATAGCTAGATGAAAGTTATTCCCCCAGGATCTCATCTAAAATTCGGAAAAGGGCATTGTCGAATAAATGTTCAATTATATCTATAATATATATATACATACAGCGTACAGACACATTTCCAAATGCCATAAATCCGTACCCAACCACCATCAGTATGTACATAGGCGTCGTTACCGGAGGATGGGAGGTGGCTCCAACGGTAAATAGTATTGATCCCAGGAACACCAAAGTAGTGAAGAGAAGGGCGGAACCTGATATAGGATCGTAAACGATAATGTTACTGTCACATTAATAAATCATAGATAAATATACTTAATAAGTTAATATATACCGAGTGCCGATGAAAACGCAACACTGTTAAGATATGCAAAATTTAATGGTAACAAAAACATAACAGATAATAGATAAATAAATGAAATATAAAATGTAATATTCTGATATGTGCAAAATAATATGATTAATTAGATTTCAGTCTATATAGGTGTTTTTATACATACAGCCATTGCCGAGTCTGTCAATCACCAATCCAGATGGTAAACACACAGCTACTGACCTACAAACATAGTTAATGGTCAGGTGTTATATATCGAATATTCTGATTTGTATGGTCACAGTTAATGGTCTGACAAAAGTGTGATATTCCAAGTATTCTGGTATCGTATGGCCAGATGAAGTTTGATATCTCGAGTATTCTGATTTCGTATGGTCAGACAAAAGTGTTATATATTTAGTATTCTGATATGATCTCGCCAAATTACACCACATGTGATGTCGTTGAGTGGACTCATCCTGTAGTATCACGCAATCTGACTCACATATAAGTGATAATTACGATATTTAACTTGAGAGACTATTTAATGCTTCCAGTGCTATACTCTCTAGTCTTCCAGGGCCGAGTTTCATGAACATTCCTTAACTAAAAAAATCTTCATAGGAAAGTATTACAGAAGTTAAGGAAAACCCCTAAAGTTGTTTTATGTCATCCCAAGACGACTCCTTTTGACCTTTGACCTCTATTTTAGAACTTGATAATGAAATACCATTGATAATGCATTTTGTGTGGCTTTCAGATACATGACACTGATATTCACGAGGCAATATTTAACAAAGTGTTCAGTTCAATGTCAGAGATACCAATAAAACAATATATATATGAGAAGCAATATAATATTCGTCTATCCTAGTGTAATTGAAATATGGGAAAAGCAAGAAGTTAGGTATATGCATCTGTAAGGCATGTGCAGTACATTGTGCGTGCGTATGTAGGATTCACTCCATCGATCAGAGTCTTATCGATAGATCCTACACTGACGTGTTTCCCCATGTGTGTTTTACTGAATGTTGTAAGTGTTCACTTTCTTGTACTTATGATTAATGATTTATATTGATTAAGATCAGTAGATTTTCTTACACTTTGTGTCTGAAACTAATTGTGTTTTCTCTGTTGTAATGAGTTTAGTCACATACGTTACAGCGACCTAGACCTTGTCTACTAGTCCGACGGGTTGTTTACAAAACTGTGCTGTTACAGCAACAAGCGTGGAACTTTGTAAATATGTCCAGATATATGTTCTGGGTAAATTCTGATAAGGAGCCACTTCTTGGAATTTTAAAATAAGCCATGCTTTCAGTAGTAACTTAGTTATAATATATTTATCTAGAACAAAGTTGTGCTTGTAACCCAAATAACACAATTATTATGTAAATGTGCACAAATCAGCTGAACTATAGGAGCGCAGAGCGCCAGCATACGATGGAAAAAACTTCATGAAGATGTCCTGTTTTGCATTTCTTAAATATCTTTCACTAGATGTTATTTCCTTTTCGCACTGTGTATAAGATATTTTATTCTGAACTCATCCATCTCTTTGTTATAAATTGTGTTTTATGTTCGTGGTCTTCATTAATCTAGCGATTGAAATAACAAGTTTGAGGGCTGATGACCTGCTAACATGCTCTGAAGGATTTTTCAGGTTGGGTAGCTGACTACGTTTCACAGGAAGCATTATGTCTGCATTGCATATATATTTAAGCGCGCACCATTGGCTATGCTAGAACACTCAATGTATATTACATACCAGATGATAACCAATGCATTTATTTACATTTAAAAAAAGAAAAAGGGTGAAAAATTGAGGATGAAAATAAAACTTAAATAATAACGTTTGAATATAAAAAAACATCATTTCATGGAACAGCCTATGATATTGTGGGAAAGAGTTGAGTTCTTGCAACTTCCGGTGTTTCTAGTGTAAATATACGATGTTTGTACATCACATGACAGAATACTGGATTCTGATTGGCTACACACATGACAACTATTTGCAATAGTGCCCGGCCATGCGGGCACTATTGAAGTGGCGCGAAATTGCACTTGAATGTATTGTGACGTCACCATTACATGACGTCATTATAACGTTGCGCTTCGACCAAGACGTCAAGATGGCGAACAGTCTGTTTTGTGCGGGATGGGAAAATGTTGCTTTTCTAAAACAGTTCACTGTATTGATCTACTTTTAAATAATTCGTGAAGCTGATAGATTCACAGATTTCTGCAACAATTCATATGTTGTACTTTTAATGTAACGGCGTGGAAATGAAAATAGCGATGCGAGGTGTCGCCTGACGTGCTTCTGTTACGATGACATGAAAACGGGTCTCATGTGAGGGTGATGTACTAAACCCATTATGGCCTGGTTGAGAGGACCACTATTGCCTCATGGTATTGTCTCGTGATTCCATCTCTCGACAATACTACGCCGTAATGGTGTCCTCTCAGGCCATAATAGATAAATGGAACCTCTATATATTTTACTCTACCGCCAATTCTGTAACAATAATGGCATCCTTATACAGTTTTTTTGTGTATAATAATGGCAGTGTTGTTATTTAAATTAAAATTCTTTGAAACGATAATTAATGAACGGATGACATACGTAGTAGAACACAGCGAGTGTGTTTATTTTACTTTTTTTAAAATAATGTTTAACATATTGACTATTCTGAAATATAACTTATTGCTAACGCAATACTTACGCCCATTTTGTGGTCGAGAATAATAGATTATACCGGACCTCTCCTAGACCGAGACACACAGTACATTTGATCTGGTTCTTAGTGCTATTTGATCCGATATAGGTATGCTGTGAACAGAAAACATTTGTAATGCAATGTTTCGATGTGACCGGATGGGGTGTTTTACTTGGTGTCCTCGGCGGCATTTCGCACTTCACACACCCTACACACTGCATGAGGCCGTCTTTACCTGACCCTGGCTGTTAATAGGACGTTAAAATAATCAAACAAAAACAAACCATGTGGCAATTTACGTGTGGACTTCGGACCGCTTGGTCAGAACAAAGAATTCGTATATCCTAACATTGGAAAGGAAAAGGAAATTGATTTTTTTTCGTGAATCACAATACACAATGATCAGAATACCTTTTCCTAAATACGGCGAATGATAATGTTTCTTCGTAATATTTTGAAATTTGATGTGCCTTATTATTATACTCACGAATCAAGATAAGCTTTTAATGTTATTCATCACCAAAAGTTACTAACATTTTGGAAATAACAGTACTTTCAATTCATTGGTTTTAATTTTAGAAATACAAATAAAAGCAGAAAAAGATACTTAACAGTACTACCGAAAATCCTTATATGCATATCTATTGTGAAGCGAAATGAGTACCTACGGTCAGACCATGAAGCCAAATTGTTGTCTATAATTTTATTTCACATTTTAACAGTGTTATTAGTAATTGTAAAATGATTTCTGCAGGAAAGTTACCATCTAAACATACATAAGGCATAAGATACAAAAAGTTTTACAGTACCTGATCTCGGTGTTGTAACTAACATTTATAAGGCATCTGAAGCCATTTGAACGATTTTCACGGCTCAATTCATCAAACCTTATGATTTTTAATAGATTAATGAAGACATATTAACATGGCAAAAGTTTTGCTCAGTTACGGCAAATATAACTTTAAGTTATCTAACGACACTTAAACTGTATACGTATAGTTTTCCGCGATACAACATTATATTAAGGATAAATCCATTGTTAATCTCATTTCAATGTTTTCCGCCTCAAACTAGAACATATCTTTATTATAAAGTAACTTTTCTCTACTTGAGAATTTCCTGAATTAGTTGGTGATTTGTCTTGATATTGATAGCTTAGCTTTCAGTTGTACTCGCCAACTACACTCCAGTATTTTATACTTACGGCACTATTGGTCATTTCGTTTTGTAGGGAGACGGGGATCGGCATGAAGTAGTAAACACCAAAAACCAGGAAACTGTTACTCAGCATCACACCGTACCTCCACCTGGCTACAGTAACATAGAGGTTTGGAGTTTAAGGTCCACGACGTTTCAGAAACAAACAAAAAAAAATTTATACATGCACCTAACAGTCAGTTAAAACGCCATACCTCCAACTGGCTACACTAATATAGAGGTTTGGGGTTAAAGGCCCATGACGTTTCAGAAAAAAAAATATGAATAACAATTTTAACGTCATTCCATCTATATATTCAACTGCGAGTCGGAAACAAAAAGTTTATAAATTACAATTTTAACATCACCTCATATTTATCCATTATCTAAGATGATATAAAAACCAATAACAAGCAAAGATTCCCATTATTGATAAATGTAAACGATTTTCATGTCGCTGTTTTTCATGCTGTGTATAGAGTTTGTGATGTGGAAAGTGTTTTAGACCACATCACACAACAAGACGCATTAATATTCAAGATTTTTGTCAAAAAACGCGACCAACCGGTACTTCATTTCCGAGTTTATAGTTTGTTCCTATTCAAAATATATGTTTAGAATATTTTTCTTGGCGCGGTAGTTGTCCAAATATGAATTTATTAATTCACTTTTCTGCGAGTCAGAAGGCGATTTCCGGAGTGTTCGAAAAATCGACCAGTATAGATCTAATTATAGAGATCCTAACTGATTACGTCGGCGAAGTTTATGGACTAAATGCTTAAAAACAGGTCAACACTGGGAAATAGGGTGAGTTGACAATTACTTAAATGTACTTTGTCGAGAACCACTGATGGGCATACATTTTGAATCTTATTACACGGTTTCATAACTAGGCCAGCGATTACTGTTCGTTCATGACTTCATAGTGCGAGTAAAGCATAAGTGGTGTGATTCTCAAACCCACATAGATACAATAAAAAATAAATATAATTCATACTATTACCTCTTCCATGTACTAGAATTTACAATTATAATGAAAAAAGTGCTATGTAGACTAATAGAACTACATGTAAGACAACACAGTCAATATATTGAATTTAAAAAAACAACAGTTTAGCGACAAAAGTCATCGTATATATTGTTTATTTGATATTTATCTTAGCCATCCGCACATGTAAAAGCTCAACATTTGAAATAACGTCTATTATTATTGTTATTTTGTATAAGTTCAAATGTACAAATGTGACATTCCTAATCCCTAATGTTCCTGCTACTGATATACAGTCGGTTTGTGTCCCATTCACGTTAGGTAAGAATGTTGATTTGTGATAACTGTTACTTACCTGTCATCCTCTCTCTTTCTCTAATAGTGTACTATAGCATACACCGATCCCATCACAGTACTCTAGGCGACAAACGTGTTTATATACTTCCACTGTCTCTTAACAACGTATCAGAACAAATTCCGGAGATCATTATTTTGTATACAAATGCTATACAATATTATTTAAAAGCATACGAGACACACGTAGACAGTACAATGATGTTTGTGTATCTCAGCAGTCATGCATTTTATTGGCATGCCAACTATCATTATGACGTATATTACCTAACATGTATAAAATATATTAAAACATGAAAGCTGACACTTAATAAAAAAAGGTAAGCGTTCACTTAGATGGCTAATGATGCAAATACATTCCCATATGCTCATAGATTTAGAATAGTAACGTATATATACGTGGTAGTTACGAAATAATTGTTTACTACATTGGTATTTCATTCGTCATTTTATAAACATAATACTTTAAAAGCTGTTTGTAGTATAATGATCAAAAACTGTTTGTGTTTTCAGTACCGATCCTACGTTCGAGGAACATGTATCTAAAAAAAGTTTTTTAAAGCATATATGCACCTGTGTATATACAAATGTAGAAACGTTACATTGTTTATGTTACTACCGTATTTCTTTGAGTAATGCTTCCGTGCGTATGATAAAAATATAATGTTTAATAATGCAAACTAAGTTTAATTCCAGTGACGTCGAAATGTTTACATGTTGTGTGTCGGCGACGATGTGTTGTTCGCTACAACATGTACTTTCCTATTTGTATTTGTAAAATTTTCGTTGTATGCAAATGGATAAAATATGACAGGACAATAACAGTCTTTGAGTTGGATAAGTTTAACCAAAACGACAGATTAGTTTTAGCACGACAAAGCATTTTATTCACCTCTGGGGACTGACAAGTGAATCAGCGAGAGTAGGCCTCACGTACAATGTACGTTCGGATATTTCGACATATCAAACCAGTTGTAGCTTTACGATACTTGCAATAGATACCTCTGATATTTGTGTTTGAAACAACAATACAAATATATACTAACATTCTGAGAGCAGTAAACGTTTACAGTAGTTAGTGTGCCTGTGTATGTACATGTTCCTCGACAAGACGTCCGATACAATGACATATGATCCTTTCAACATCAGTGTTTTCAATTAAGGATTACTTGTTTTTTTTTGCTTTCATTGACTGACGAAGAAAGTGAATCTCGTGCAAATGAAGTGAAAGCAGTTCAAGTAACATTTGCCCGAGATTCACTTTCTTCATCACTCAACGCAAGCAGCATAATTGATAACCAATCCTTATATTTACGTTAACAATTTAAAATCCAAGAGGTATTTTATACAAGGTTCCCGGCGTACATTGTATTACAACAATACGTCAGTTTGTAACATTGTTATACTTATCGTACGAATGTGCACACATGTGGAACAGCCAAGACAATAACAAAATATAGTTCTGAAATGGTTTAATGATTGCGTCGCATCATCTTGAAAAATGAATAAGATTTCTTTGGTTAATTTACATAAATTTCATCAATATGTATGTTCTTCATTTATATTAACGAAAGGTTATAGCGCATTGACACACTGGTGAGGAGCGTGATACGGTCACTGATACGAGGGATGCAGCCTATACTGTCGACAAAGTGGTGTAACTGGTGTTTACTGTTTGAAATTAAAAACACAGTTGTTGAAGGCTGAATTTGACATAAAGCCCGATTTGGAAAAAGCAGACATGAACGCTTGTGACTGAGTCATCTGTTGTAAGGAAATTAAGTTTGATGCTGAAGTCTATGGAGTGATAGAAGCACTGGATAAGGCGACTGTTGATATCTGGCTCGCGGGGGTCGGTGCGACGGACACGGCATTATCGTTGTACTTTACGTCAACAACACGTGAAAGGTTTTCGTTAATATTGCGTTTTTGGACAGTGAGGCAGTTACGACTGTAACTTTTCAGTGAACCTTCATTACGATGTCCACTCATGTACATTATCTGCTTATCCCGAAACCCAGAGTGACTGAGAATGTCAATGGCGGTCGCACGGAGACAGTGGGCAGTAATTCTCCCGCGGAATTGTTTTTGTTATGTTTCGTGTGATAGAGTCACATATTCATTACCATGGTCATCTTGTCGGAACTCAAAGGAGTTTAAATTTAATTGGTAGTGAAATTCTATTCCTCTAGTAACAAAATGTAAAAACCAAATTAAACCATACACAGTGCCTCTATACCAGGGGGCACCTGTCGGCATTATCAAAATAGCTCGATATCATTCTTTGGTCGCACCTCGAACAAATAAACAAACAAATGTATTGTAAGATACTAACCGTGTATTCTGTTTATCCCGCAACCATTATGGCTTTGTTTGTGTTGTTTGTTTGATTGAATTAACGTCCTATTAACAGCTATTGTCATGTAAGAACGGCCTCCCATGTATGCGGTGTGTTGCGTGTATGTTGTGCGAGGTGCATGTTTTGAGAGACTGCGGTATATTCATGTTGTGTCCTCTTGTATAGTGGAACTGTTGCCCTTTTTTATAGTGCTATATCACTGAAGCATGCCGCCGAAGACACCAAGCAACACATCCCACCCGGTCACATTATATTGACAACGGGCGAACCAGTCGTCCCACTCCCTGTATGCTGAGCGCCAAGCAGGAGCAGAAACTACCACTTTTACAGACTTTAGTGTGTCTCAACCCGGGGACAGAACCCAGGGCCTTCCTCACAGGGGCAAACGCTCAACTCAAGGCCAAAAGTGAGGCGGTCCCAAGGGAGGCATTAGGAAAGATAACAATCTGATTAAAATACAGATCCTTATAACCACTACATTAAATAGAGGATCGGACAACATCCCATCAGGAGTCATGTTCGACATCAATCAACACACACCACCCTGTCTCAATGTACTGACAATGGGTGAAAGCTACATGTAAAGGCTCCTTCACACTTGATGAAGACTTAACTATGTTCTCCACGACCTCCACGACTCCACGACCATTACGATCGTAGCGAGAACTGTCTGGAAACCATCTTCAGTGTGACTGTTATAACGACACTAATACGCTCCTACTGCGCACAACAATGCTTTGTGCCACATTCTTTACGTCAACGGTACGTTCTCAATATGATTATACCGCGACAAACCTCGCTGCCTGTACGATATTTTACGACTAATACCGGATGCTGTTACGCTCTAGAAGATTGCATCACGCTAGTATTCCTCTGCTTCCACGAGTATCACGTTTGCGCTACGTTATTTCCGCGACGTTTACTATATATACGATGTCTTTGAGCCTTATCTCTCAATTGTATTAATGCTTTTGAGGAGGAAACACCTTAAAATGGAAAATCAAACTTTGATGCACCTTGCGCTATTGCAAGGTCAGCAAGGTATATTTCAAGTAAAGGTGGCAATAGGCCTATTAAATGCTGCGGAGAATGGGAAGAAGAATGAGAAAACGGAGGGCTGTCTGACTGATGCCATGGCTTTCTGCTGATAGAAGGCTGCATTTTAGCTTCCTCTGTGAGTTGGTCATTGGCTGCAAGATGTAATGTGGCCGTTTCCGTAAAACCCTTGCTTCGACCACCTCTTTTCCCTGTCATAAATACTGTTTTAATGTGATTGTTATGATAACGTAAAACGGCCGTAGGACCTCGTCGTGAGAACATACCACGGTCCTCCTGATCGTAGTAAGAGCGGGACTTAATAGGCACGTAGCATAGACTTAATGATATTGTAGTAAGGACGTAGCCGTCGTATAGCAAGCGTCAAGCGATCGTCGTTCAAATACCAGCCCAGCGTAGGGAGTGATGCATAATAGTTTTGACGACCAAGCCACGTGAGTCCTACGTGTCTACGACGCTGCACCAGCTCCCAATACGCTTCGTCTACGACCTTGATACGATGTCACTATGACCCTTAACCCCTTACTGCACAGGATTTTTACAAAAAAAAATAAGTAATAAAGGAAATGTATAAAATGCATTTTAGACCACTTTAGAGTAGCATTTTGTATACACCATATATGTATGCATTGTTCATAAGGTGATGTATCTAATTATCCATAAATATTTACTATATTTCAGTTGCTATGGTTACCCTATACGCTATAAATAGATAATATAGCATTTAGTGATAATCGTCATATAGATAGTGATGTCTGTTATGTCTAGATAAGATTAAGAAACCTTTTTTATTCACTGATAGATGATATAAAATGCGATTTGAATTTGAATTCTTACATTTGTTTGTATATTTATCTGTTTACACATTTTCTAAGGTTTGCAGAAATATCAGTTCTTCACATATGATTTGAACATTTTACATGTACTTCATTTTGACTGTTTTTGTACATTTGATTCACCATTTCAAAATATAATAAAAGAACAGAAACTAGTTACTGAGATCCAGTTGTAATAAAATTCAAGTAGTTATCGCATGAAATTTACTGTGTAGCTACCATTATCGGTATTTACTAATCACTTGATCACAGGACTCTGAGACTTTTAGGAATGAAAAATTAAACACGTACATGTATGGAAATGGTTATGGCAGGACACAATTTTACATGAATTCATTGAATAATGAAATTGAATACAAGAGTTTAGTCATTGTATTTGCAGCTACTGAATATCATGGTATAATTGGAAACAGGCACCTTCACAGAGGTGAACCTGACACATAGAACATCCATACACAGTTTCCTTTCTCCTCTTTTCTCCATGTTTTGGTGCACCATTTACATGTGGTTCGTTTCCTATCCATCCTGACACTCTGGTGTGCAGTGATATTACCAATCGCAGGTACACCAAGTCTTGATACAACCCGTGCTCTCTTACGTGAGGAAAATCCTCCAATGAGTTGTTGAGCCAAATCCACCAGGAAGTCTAGAAGAGAGTACCTCGCACTTGGTAGCTGTACACCTGGTGTGTTCGTGTAAATCAGGAACGCATTGATGACCGAAACTTCCAACATGAAATTGACTAAGTACTTCCAGTACTTCTTTGAAGGTCTACCAACTGGATACTTGGCACGATGCTGCATATGCCTGTCCACTCCGCCCATGTATTTGTGGTATGCTGTCACCGGAGGGGGTCTCACGAATTCCGCCATTGCTCCACCACGCAACCTCCTCACCACTGGATCATCACCAACAGGGTCTGATGTTGTGCTCATAAGATGGACCTGAATCAGAAATAACTATTATTTCAAATGATCAAATTCTTCACTTATGATTATATCTTGGTCAAATATAAAGCCTAAAGAATATGATGATTTACAATAAATTTGAAAAAATGAAACAGTGTTTGCTATAGAGTGACTATAGAGACAAGATTAGGATATAAGGTGAATGCACATTATGTTTTCAAACCAGTTGTACATACATTTTTTACCAGTTATAGCTACATAAATCATCATCTGCTACAACGATATGTTCTTGGATAAATAGAATTCATTTTATTAGCAATTCTATATTTATTATAAATAATATCATAACCCAGTAGTCCATGTGATTATCCATCTTCTTTCACTAGGACATTATGGAATATATGACAAAAACAGATATGTACCAATTTCTTGTCTTTCCATACAGTTGCTACCAATTTGTCATGTTGGAGCTGCTGGGTTTCTCCTCCCCTAAGATTAGGTGCTTTGAGCTCATCAGGGAATCCAGTCGCATCTTTCTTGATGGTACCACAACTGTAAATTCCGTTCTGTTCAAGTGTACGCACTAGCTTTACAAATGTGAAGAACCTAAATAATTAAGACAAAACTTCTATAAGTTTACTATATTGAATATGTATAATATCTATGCATAATTCAAACCTGTTGCGAAGTAGGATTATGGTTTATTTTCTATAATGACAATACAAAATTAGTAGTAATGGCAAAGGTTATTTCAAATCTAAAACGCTCAATTAATATGATGGCAAGGTCCATATTTATATTGGCTATAAACATACTTGAGTAGCAGACAATTCAAAGTCACTTACACACCAAACTCATAAAAATATTAAGCACAGGATAATGTTAGAACAAAACAATTTAGTGTTGTTTTTTTTCTTTCTTTTTAATTTGTTAAATGTCTTACCGATCAAAGAATACATGATAAGATTTCCACCTCAAGGACCGACACAAGTGCATCACTACTCTCTCTCCAAGATCTTGTCCTCTGAAAATGTCATGCTTGCCCATGTAAGGTCGGGGGTCATGGTAATATCTGTTTGGGTCACATCGCATCCATACCTACAGTTGTACTATCATATACATTGTATGAATTATGTTAAAATTATAATTCATGCATCCACAAATAACTACATGATAGCCATTAGTAAAATGTATAGAAAATAAGACTGGCAAGTATATTGGTGTATCTATTATATAGATAGCGACCTTGAACTCGGCCAGAAATCAGTTTGATCCTTGATGACAATGTTATAGTTTTATTGGTGTAAAACATACCTTTGTGGGCAAACACGTGGCATAATAACAATTGACACAATATTATTTCTAAATACAATGATATGATAATGGATTTACCGTCTATTGCCTGGTGTTATTGTGGTTTCATGCAACTTCTAAAATTACCCCGAAGATGCTCTAGCATGGGACAAGCCTAAGAGAGCAGAAATCAAGTAATGATTATAATCCAAAATATATATGCATATCAAAATCATAGTTCTTATAAAACAAATCTTGAAAATAGTGTAAATTAATATATGCTGAATATTGCTGTTATGTGGGAATATTTCTTTATTCTTACACATACACAGCTCATGTGATTATGATGATTGTATAGCTTATATTATTTACAAAGAAAATGAACCTTTCTCAAAACGAGGGACAGGGTGGGAGGTGGGTGGTGCAAGTTACACCAAAAAGTCATTTAATATTTGTATCAATTACAGTTGTATCACATGTACTTTTAAAATCACCTATTATATTGTGGTGTTCCAGGTTGCTTTTGTGTGGTATTGTCATTGACATGAAAATATTGTGATAGCTTGCTGTACCTTCTGCATGTCATAGTATTCTTCACGCTCTGGTTACCTGCAGAAAAAATAAAATAAATCTTACTGAACATCAAATACTCAAGAAAATATTTGAGACTTACATGTAAGTAATCTTTGAATATCATCAAATGTATTCATTTTGAACCTCAACATCAATACCAAGAATTTTAGAGTTATTCTACAGTATTTCATAAACAAACAAACAAGTCATTACAAAATGTTTCATTGATTGATTGGAACATTAAAAAATATCTAAAATATCACTATGTTGTCTGAAATTATTTTAGTCATTTTCATTATACATTTCTATTTTGATCATTTTTTTTTCTTTTTGGAAGGAGTGCTAAATATATACTTTATTATACTAACCTAAAAACTTGCTTTCAGACCAGTACATCCTAATGCTCGGCATTACGACTACGCCCATCAGTATATGTATTCCGATGAAAGCCATGATTTCCTCTGGAGACGTTTCATACCATCTTCCGTCTGTTCCTTTCTGGTGAGTGTACAGATTGGTCTGCTCGGATAATATTTGGAAAAATGCTTCCGATAGCATCAGGAAGAAATAATGAAGAATCGGGGAACCAAGATCGATGTTGTGGATTGGGCCCGTAACTTCTTCAAACGATCCAATGTCTACATCCCAAAATGTATCGCACCAGAATCCCCATCTATTTCACTTGCCTGGCTGTCCAGATTCCCCAGCGTCGACTCCGTGTTCCGCTCTTCCTCCTCCATATCAGTGTCGGAACTGAATGAATGATCACTCCAGTCGTCATTCTGATCAAAATCTGAGCCATCTGATCCTTCAACTTCGTCACTGCTTACATCTTCTCGAAATTCTTCATCTGTCAAATCACTGTCACTCGAAACGCCCGCCATTTTGATCAACTATAATTCATCACGTGATCATGATCTGTTCTATTTTTAGCAATACGGAGATTCTAATTTCCGATTTACTATCTGGATAATATTTCCTGTAATTTTTAAGAATACTTTACCTTGTAACTGAAAGACTAAAGCCCTAAAATATTTTGTAAATCGCGTTTTTTTGAAACGTGACAATTGATCGCGCACCTGCAATACATATTCTTCTTTCACGCATAGTATGTATGGAACACGTGTACAAATTCAAATTTACTATCAGTGGATCTGTGTGTTTTACGGATGCATTTTTGATTATGAGCTTTTTCCCAAGAGTCTGAATTCTTGACAGTTCCGGTACGACGATAATGATTGAAGTGCTTTGTTTTACGGCAGCAAAACAAAACACCAAATACTTTTTTTGCATCGATAATCATGAAAACGGTTGTAAACTTTGTAAATGGATGTTGACAGTTTGTTATTTTTGAGATGTTGTGTTATGTGGGTAAACTTTGTTGTTTTGTGTCGTGTATTTTCCTGATTTTTATTGCCAAAATGCAACGTTATTTGACGACGTCACGAATAACGACCGGGCGACGTCATTAATCAATTTTGTGGTTGTAACGAACGTGATACGTTTTTATTGCAAAATACACAAATTTCCAGTACTTGGACACGAAAATGAAAAGAATAAAACTTGATCCTTATTATTTCTACTTTCTAAAGATATTTTATTCGCAATGATAAACCATCACATTACCGAACAACTGATGTTTTCCTATCACGATTGCGCAGATGCGTAGAAATGCGTATCTGTGCAGTAAGGGGTTAAACACCACGACCTCGCTACGTAAATTTTGATCATGTTCAAAATAGTCGTAGCACAACCAAGCTTTGTCCCGCGCAATGACGCCCTACCTGCGTTGATAATACGCCCCTAAAGACCTCGCCACGACGTTGTAACGACCTGCAACGATCTAAATGATTTTCTAGGTCGTAGCGCGGTCTTGTCAAGGATGAAGGCGGTCCTACTAAACAAAGACCGGGGCAGTCCGGAACAGTCCAGGAAATAGTATGGGGTATTAGTTGTTTTTTGCGCTTGTTAACATATAAAAGTTGTTGCTGAAACAGCATACCCTTAACTTGTAAACATCAGCATGTCTGATGGCGGCCTTTTAAGCTTGGATGGCCCCTTACAACATTACAAAAATAACATTGCAGCATGGTCGCTTATGTACTTAAAAATACAAAAAAAAATCAAATACACAAATTTCAGCCGATAGTTCAAAGGGAGATAACCGCTAAAACTTTCACTGACAAATTACTTAAGAAATAGACATGATAACATGACACTCCCCGTCTGACATTGAAAGGATGTCAAAAATATAAAATCATAGAACATCTTAGAATTAACTATCTTATTAATAGTGATCAATCATTACCGATTCTGAAATACTTCCACACAAGTTTTAACATTCAGATCTTGCTACAAAATAATGTGTGAACACATCAAATCATGGAATTGTGAAAATAATTTGCTAATATAAATGTCTTACTGTCTTTCATCTATAATTGAAAACTTCAACAGATTCTCGTATTTACATATCACTGTCCTTTAACAAGGAGAACTACTTCTCGAATAGGTCTGGTATACACACAAGGTTTTCCATCGCGACACACGCGCACCTGGACATTACGAACAATGCCATCTTTACTTTTTATCGCATCCACGATGATTCCCATTGGCCACGAATTACGATGAAGGTCCTTTTCCCTGAGTAGTACGACATCATTTTCCTGAAGATTTGGTGTAGAGTCAATCCACTTCCTCCTTGGTTGAAGAATACAGAGATACTCTTTCTTCCATCTTGACCAAAATATGTCAGCAAGATATTGTACTCTTTTCCATTGTGCTTTATACATATCTTTGGTATCAAATTCACCAAAATCAAATGATGTCACACACGAGTCTGTCTTCTGCGTTAATAACATGTTGGGTGAGAGCACAAATGGTTGTTCTGAATCCGAACTTACAGGTACTAAGGGTCTCGAGTTCACGATTGCTGCCACTTCTGCGAAGAACGTTACCAGAACCTCATGTGTTAATTCCTTGTTACCATGCTCCAACATAATGCCATTCAAAACACTCCTGACAATGCCAATCATTCTTTCCCATGAACCGCCCATGTGAGATGCATGGGGAGAATTGAATAGCCATTTACATCCTCTGTCGAATAAAAACTTTCTCACTTTCTGGTCTTCGACATTCACAGCATCGATTCTCAATGGATCAACAGCACCAATAAAATTTGATCCACGGTCGGAGCGAAAAACTTCAACGTTGCCCCGAATTGAAATAAGCCTCCTTAAGGCATTAATGAATGATGATGTCGACATCTCTTCAACCACTTCCAAGTGTATAGCACGCGTGGTCAAACACGTAAACATGATGACCCATCGTTTGGCGTTGGCGAGACCTCCTCTTGTTTTACGTGCAGTTACGTTCCATGGTCCAAAGGTGTCCACACCTACTGAAGTGAATGGTGGATCAACCGTTACACGATCTGCAGGCAAATCTGCCATCCGTTGAATTTCAAGCTTTCTACGAAGCTTCCTGCATAGAACACATTGGTATATAATAGAACGAATCAGTTTGTTGCCTCCGACAATCCACCAGCCTGCATTTCTTACGGACCCTTCTGTGAAGTGTCGACCCTGATGCTTTACTTCTTCGTGATGCTGGTTAACCAATAACTTGGCCACATAGCTCTTCCTTGGAATGATGACTGGATTTTTCATGTTAACACCTTCGCCAGAGTTGCTGAGGCGCCCTCCTACTCTCAGAAGTCCATCGTTGTCTATATATGGATTTAAGTTCCGAATTGAACTATTCTTGTCAAATGGATGACCAGTTCTGATGCATTCCAACTCGTTGGAATAATGTTCCTCTTGCACTACTTTGAGAATAAAGGTCTGTGTGTCTTTATACATGTCAACTTCCTGTTGACAAACTTCTGTAACCTTGGATTTTCTCACGAAATTACGTAGTACTTTGAAGGCATTCACTAGACGTTTGAATGAAGAAAACTTCTCAAAATACTGTTCTAGTGTCTTGAATTTGCTGTCATCAGAATCTGCGTTCTCCACAGCTTTCCTTTCTGTAAACCATAGTTTGCAACTGAAGGTGGTGGTCGATTGCCGAACACGTGTACACACATTTGATACTGTACCAGTTCGTTCCCAAAAACGTTATCCTTGTACCAGAGAAACCTCAAGTACTTCCGGTGCTCAGGTATCACATAGAAACAATAGAACATATGTTCTATATCAGCTGAAACAGCTATCCTTTCTTGCCGAAATCGGAGTAATACTCCAATCAAATTGTTCGTGAGGTCTGGACCAGACAATAACACATCGTTCAGCGAAATGTTATGATAACTTGCAGACGAATCGAAGACCCCTCTTATCTTGTCTTTCTTTTTGGGGTGATAAACACCAAAGAGTGGAAGGAACCAGCACTCTTCTTCATCCTGTAGTGGTGACGCTAATTCAGCATGTCCCTTCTTCAGTATACCATCCATGAAGGTCATGAAATGTTCACGCTTAGTAACATCCTTCTGTAAACTCTTGTCGAGAATCTTGGCTCGCTTAGCAGCTTGTTCAAAGTTGTTTGGTAGTCGAGGCCTACATGATCTGAAAGGCAGTGGGGCAGACCAATGTCCATCTTCATTCATCGAGAAGTTTTCATCCATAACTTTCATAAAGGATTTGTCCTCTATAGACATTCCTATCTTGTCATCGTCCTTTGTTTTGGCAAATATTGAAGAGCCTTCAATCGAATAGCTGATAGATTGTTCACACGGTTCCAGCAGAGTAGGTCTACCATCACTTAGAATGTTAATCTTGTTCACGTTAATGCTTGTTGATGAATGAACTCCACCGACACAGACTTCACCTATTATAACCCAGCCCAGGGAAGTAACTGGGCAAATGGGTCACTTTCACGCTCACTAATACGTTGATCTAAAACATGATGAACAACAGGTAAGTCTCTACCAATAAGCAAGGAAACATTGCAGTGTTCTTGTACCCTAGGAATGAAACATTCCAAATCACGTAAATGTGAGTAATTTCTTACAATATCTGTATTTGGTACTTCATGCTTTCCAGAAGGTATGTTGTTACATGCTATTGCTGGTGGTAAATCAAGTGTGTTTATTCCATCTAATGACTGAATAATCAAACCGTTAACTTGTCGTCCGGACGCTGACACTTGTCCGCCACATGATGATAGCTTATAATTGATGACGTGGGAATCCAAGTCGTCAAACTTGTCCAAGAGCTCTGGTGCTACCAAAGTCTTTTTACTCTGGTCGTCGATTACTGCATAGGTAATTTGATAATAACCGGGATTTTGCTTGTTGAAAACTTTTACTTATACAGTTTTAGAACTTGATTTACCAATACAGTCAGCTGTATCACCAACGTGTGTACATTTCACAGAAAGGGGTGTAGCAAACTCCCCGCCATAATCTTGGAAGGATGTTTCACTTCCGGTTGAAACTCCATTGCTTGATTCCTTCATTGCAGTATCAATGTGCATCCCTGTAGCATGACGTTCACTGTCACATATTTGACATTTGGTTGTAGATGGGCAATTAAACCCTCGGTGGTCTTTAGACTAATGCACTTGAAACAAAGATCATTTTCTCTAACAATCTTTTTCCGTTCCTGGATTGGCTTTGATTTGAATACAGTACACTTGTTGAGTGAATGATTAGCCTTATGAATTGGACATCGAGGGACTTTAACGTTTTGTTCAGACACATGATGGTTTTTCTTTGATTTACCGGTAAGCCTTTCCTTGCTAGTTTCACTTGTGATATCTGCAGCACCAGTACTGTCAAACATGAAGGCTGGATCATTCATAGAAGTGGCAAAGTTGTGTAGAAACTCAACAAAAAAGTCAAAGGGTGGGTATCCTACTTTATGTAGATTCTTGTAGTGAATGGCTTTGTCCCTCCACTTATTCTGTATAAATGATGGTAATTTCTGTACAATAGGGTTCACACCTACGGATGTATCAAAATAACCGAGAAGTGCTTTGTAGTCGTTGTCAGCTTTCAGAGACTTGATCTCATCACAAACATCAGCAAGTTCATAAAACTTCACCGAAATTTTGGGTATCTTGGCTAATTTGCTTTTCACAGATGCTTCGACACTTTCAGGGCTTCCATACCTTTCATTGAGCCTTGTCCACATTAGCTTCAGACCAGTAACTGGGTCATTGGAATTTGAAGTACGAAGACTTACCGCGAGCCGCTTAGATTCAGGCCCGAGCCACTTAATAGCCAAATCGAATTCTTCACTTGGTCTGGCTCCAATTTCTTTAACTACTTCAGAGAAGGTGTTTTTCCATACAACATAATTTTCTGGTTTGTCGTCAAACTGACTAAGGCGTGAAACAAGAATATCTTTCTTTAAGAGAAAACTAGAAATGTCTCTTACTGTGTCATGATTAATATCTGACTGATGATCTGAACCATGGTTACTAAACTGAGGTTGTGGTTCATCACTGGGTTATATGGGAATTTCATCAGTCACACTAGGTACATCATGAAAGTTAAGTTGGGGAGGGATACCTGGAGACTTTGCAAAGTTTATAACTTCTGGCATATCCTCGTGTTGAACATTCTTCAAACCACGCACAAAACTCTCAGTTCTCTCATGTTTATCAATGTAGGATCCACCAAAATCTGAACCATGAAAAATCTTGTCTGCTATAGCTACCCTTAATTCGGCTTGAGCTTGCTCCAATTCCCTTTGTGAGTCTAATACCTTTAACTCTGTTTCCATAGTAACCATTTCTCTCTTGTGTAGTATTTCTTATTCCAGAGATCTTTTCTTTAATTCTGATTCTCTCATTGCAAATTTGAATTTAACCTTTGCACTTTCTGCCTTCATACGGTGTGTTAACAATACGGTATCGGATATTGTAGACCTCTCTGACTCACTAATGTCATCCTTGGCTGTCGCTTCCATGATTTCTCTTTACTGGTATATGGAATTTCTGACAGAAAAATTATTTATTCATACATGCAGGAATGTCACTCAAACATCAATTGCCTGGCTGCCGTTCACATGGTTTTTTTTTTACTGTTCTGGGGCATTCTCAGAGGCTGAGGGCTCCCAACAGACGACCTTACACCGTTGAATATTTTACTGTTTTATTAGGACAGTGTCAATCATAACAGTGCCGCCTTGATGCGTCTTGTACATATATAGGTTCTTGAGTAGATTTGTTGTGGTAAAAAACTACAATACAATAGAAAGAACAATCTTACTAAACTGACATACCCATAACTTGCATTAAAAGTACATACAACGTATAGAGTGTTTGTTTTCCTTTACATGTATACTATATATGTTCAATAAGTAATACTGTATTATTTTGCATAGCGCTTACCAAGATATATTATCATTAAAACTAGTCAAAAACATGCGGCAAGCTAACGATACTTTTTTACCGAACATTCAACTAATAATTCCAAAATATCTCTTTAAACATAGTACACATGAGCGGCTGATGAAATATACATTAAAGATAATCATATTTGTAACAATATACACTTACACCATGCGCTTGTTAACATATAAAAGTTGTTGCTGAAACAGCATACCCTTAACTTGTAAACATCAGCATGTCTGATGGCGGCCTTTTAAGCTTGGATGGCCCCTTACAACATTACAAAAATAACATTGTAGTATGGTCGCTTATGTACTTAAAAATACAAAAAAAAATATACCAAATACACAAATTTCAGCCGATAGTTCAAAGGGAGATAACCGCTTAAACTTTCATTGACAAATTACTTAAGAAATAGACATGATAACATGACATATATGAGACGTCCGAATTGATATCAATGTGCATATTCACTGTTATAGGGTCATCTGAACATATAAGGAATAATGTTTTAAAGAAAAAATGTTTAATTTAAAAGTTGAAGGACAATTCCACAAATCTGCATGTTATGCCTAAAAATACAGCAGTTGAACATTTTTTTTCTCAAGACTGGTCTTTGTTTCATGTTTATTGTTTCTAAAAGTATATAAAAGACGTATTTGTGATGATTGAAATACCTTCCCAAATGCTATATTTGCATCATATAATCTACAGCCGCCATTTTTCTGGCAAGGTAAAATATAATACAATGTATATCTCTTTGTGAAATCCGTTCGGATTATCGGTCCTACTACATACCATAAACATTAGTAAACTGGCTAGTAAATATACTGAACCATGTGGACTTGCAATAAAAAGTGTACATTTGTTTGCAATCTTAGAGTAAAAACTTTACATCAACTAAGCTATGTTCAAGTACACCTAAGAAGTGATATATAGACATACACAAATCACTAGTTTAAACGGGGTCTTAAACCTGAGGTCGTCGTCTCTCCGCTATTATTTCTTTCTAATATATAGTCATGCCTTTCTTCCTGCATTCCAAAGTTTTCAAAATACATATAAGCGTAACCGTTGCGCTGGAGATGACAAATGGACTCA
Organism: Argopecten irradians; assembly: GCF_041381155.1. NCBI lineage: Eukaryota > Metazoa > Mollusca > Bivalvia > Pectinida > Pectinidae > Argopecten > Argopecten irradians. Next base: position 5,035,291 of record NC_091147.1, read on the forward strand.
TACATTTTATTTTGTGCTTAAATTTCGTAATATGTCCATGTCTATCACCTATTATTAACAACACATCAACCAAATCTAGCGTTCAATCTGGCAATTCGTTTGTTCCTTCGTTGGTGTCCTTACTACCGCAATATGTGTTGGATAGGTCCCCCATCGAAATCAGTCCCAAGGATTCCATATCGGAATTTTTCCATCTACGTATTCTGGAATTCAATGAACCGCCCTAAAATGGAAATTGAAGATGTCAACTACGACCCAAACTGAATTAAAATTGACATTATAAATCGTTTATCAAATGTCAAACCTGAAATTAAATTCATTATTGTGGAACAAAAAAGTCATTTAAAACTGTTACATTTTATCCACCGTTGTTCTAAATACCATACAAGTTCAACATATCCCAGTGTCCGTTCCTCATCAAACAGACATGCTACTGACATTATAAGTATTCCAACTTTTACAATCATTCAATAGGGACAGCATGTTAGAAATTTACCTGTTGTCCCCATTATACAAAAGACGAATTAATTTAGGATCTTATCTTTTCTTCCTAACGTCTATCTTGACACCACCTAACTGAAGTTTAGCGATCGTACATGTACCTATGGAGCTGGGTTCTGTACCCAGCCGAGACCCACCATAGTCTATAGAAGTAGTAGTTTTTGTTCCTGCTTATAGCTCATTAAAATAGGTAGAAAACAAGGAAACATAACACGAATATGCCACAGCCTGCCAAAACACACATTGCATTTTACACACAAAACACCACATACAAATAGAGGTCATCCTTAAATGTTAATAGGACATTAATCTAATAAACTAACCCAAACAAATATTCCGAAATGATTTTTTTTCTAAAACCATCTAACTACAAAAACTTTAAGATGTAATTGTTCGCTTCGATACACGCTAACTAAGCAGGTAAAATATACAGAACAATATATCATGTGTCTTTGGCGGCATGCTTCATTGGTATAACACTATGGAAAGGGCAACACAACACGAGAATACCATAGTCTCTCAAAACACGCACGAAAACTTTACTTCATATCCTTGCATGTGAATACGGAATGATATGGCTATATAATTACTCACCTCACGAATATCTGCGGCATTCATCAAGATTCCGAAGATAACCCCTATGATCGACAGGCTAATTAGCATAAAGAAGAAATTTTGATATCGTCCCAATGCATCATCGATGTTTGTTCTAAAGTGAAAAAAAAATTGTTATATACATTAAAATATATATTTAAAATAATAATTGTTATATCACCTCATGTAAACAATACATCATCTCTGTGACGATGGACAGAGACCAATGATAGTAGTAATCAGACTTATGTGACCTACTGGGCGTCTGTATTTGTCACCGAGTGGAAGGGAGATACTGGACATAAGGATAATGTGCTATATGAATTAACATTATAATCTATATCTCTATGAATTATCAGATCTTTTAAACCTATATCAATTAACAGATCTGAAGTCATTAGTAATAACCCTTAATAACGATTATCGCACCTCGGACAGACATGTTCCCCAAATGATTGGCGGAGAGTCGTCACGTGGTGACCCCTAACATTTTATAGGAGGTCAGTAAATTTGATTATGGTGCAATATGGCGGCTCCCAGTCTCGCTTCAAAATTTAAATACATTCTCATCATCTCGATATACTATTTCATTACCGTAAACTATACTTGTTATTTTTCGTGTAAAATTAACTGAAATTGTTTTAATACTACAAATTAAATGAAATACATTTTAATACGAGTTGCTTCCCTTCGTCATTTTGAAATTTGATGACGCGGTGAATTCTCGATTGTGATTGTAAACAAATGGAGGGGTTCATAGACATAAATCAATCCTCCTGATCACTTTACAATCAAATCATCGGCATAACTTATAAGTGATTATTTCAGCGATAATACAGCGATGACGAAGGAGATTGCGTTTTAGATGTCGGGTGGATTTTTGTGATGCTTTCAAATTACAGCCAGTTTGTTACCGTATTGAGGAAAGCCTAATGTGCACTAGGCCTAGAAATGTCGAAATTATTGTTGATTTTTAATATATGAAATTTCGTACTTATTCTGTTGGTTTCATTTACAGTATATTTGAAGATGCCGTAAAGAAAAAATAAAGATAAATATATAGACATAAACCAAGTCTGAATTGTTTTTAAAGCGGCGATTGTTCGTATCCTTCGCCAGCATGACACACTAAAAATAGGAAACAAAGACCCAATGAAACAAAGCAATGGTCCTGGATTCAATAAATTCGTTACATAGTCAGTTACTGGCCCCTATAAAGGGATAAATAGTTAGTAAAAAGTATAGGAGGCTAGGTCTACGCCCTCGCCCTCTATTAACCTCTTTACCGTAAAGGGTCAATAACTGACTATGTAACTAATAGGTAGTGAATAGATCTTTATCAGTACCAGCTCCTATCAATCAACATATCGTTATATTCCCCGTATATATGGTGTAGTATACAATGTACGTACACTTTACCACTTTTTAGTATATATCCGGATGCTATAAAGGTCAGTGCCGGCATTGTGTTTCTCGCCATATACACAAAGCCGGAAAGTATCCCTATAGACGAAGGTGGACACAGGACAACGATTAACTGCCAACTAATTGCCTGAAATACAGATACGAATTATATGCGATGCTTCGGATACAGTTTTTTGCAGATTCCTATCAAGGACAAAGAAACAGGACAAAACCGTCTGTTATTGCTCAAACAATGGATACAATCAACATAATATTAGCAGTTCTCTGCAAGCAATACCAGAAAGGAATATAAACTTAGTCCGTCCGTTCATCCGTCCTTTCCTATGTTGGCCTTCATGATAATAAATGGATAATCAGATGAATTGAGTTATTGAAACACTTATGATTTTACTTTTCCATGGACTATCTAGGCATTTAAGCTTTAAAATTGGTGAAGGTCAAAGTCGTCATTGTAATTCGTAGAAAATCATTATCTAGACTCGTGGAACTTCATTGATTTTGCTTAAAGATGCTCCACCACCGCCAGAGCATAAATGATATTCATTACTTGAACAATAAATGGTAATCAATCGTATGTATATATGTCTAATTAACACAAAAAATAATATAAGGTAATTTTTTTTGCTTCTGGTGCATACGCAATCACTACTGCATTCCATATAGGATATAGTAACAAGGAATTTTTTCGGGATGCAATTAATATTTTTTTGTAATTTTAACTTGAAGAAAAATTAGAAGCTCAATCTTTTCAATGGTGGTAATGGTGTAAAGTAAGTAACTTTTGTAACTGAAGAAAAATGCTTAATCGTCTGCTCCTGTTATACCACTTATCAGCGATGGAGCATCTTTAAGCAGCACATACATGTAGCTTCCAAATATCTAGGGCTATGGGGAGTTGTATTATTGTCACACCAGGAATAACTTACGGTTTCAGTAAGTTACATTCATTGCATCATCAATACCCAGAATGTTTGATGTAATACATTTAATGTTGAAGAAAGTCTACATTGTAGTAATGAATACTAACAGATACAATATAATAAAGATATCCATACATAATTAGACATATCTTTTATCGTTATTTGTGTTGAATATGATAATAACTTATATTGTGTGGTTCGATTATCTTATATATTTAAGTTAATATTTTGTCAACTTACGGTTGCCATGAAAATACCTATTCCATCAACAACAGAGACGAAAATGATGTTGACCCTCGGACAAAATCCCAAAACGAAATAGAAAGAGAGCAGAAGTAGTTGAAAGAATGAATACGTGATCCCGTCACAATCGATCTTTTTCTGGAAACAAAAATCGGCATTTTAACATATGTAACAGGATGCAGGATTTATAATAAATACATTCACTGCCTCTGTCAGAGATCGAGCTCGAGACCTCGGGATTACCAGTCAAATACTCAACCGGTCAGTCTAACGAGAAGTTCTCTCTACCCGATAGGTATATTAAAACTAGTTTTGACCAGGTTACCTACTCCCTCTACAGGAATAGACTCTCGTTCTCGAGTTTAAAGGGGCCACAATAATTCCTACGCAAGTACCATTAAGTATCATTCCCGAGTCCATAAATGGGCGCCAATGGAAGAGGGTACAGAATTTATAATAATTTTATTCACTCCCTCTGCCAGGAATAGAACTTGGGATCTCTAGATTACTAGTATGATGCTCAAGCAATAAAGCTAAAGAGAAGCATTATTGACCAGGGTTACATAATGTACATGTATTTAGTATGTAATCGAACTCGCTCTGTGTTGTGCACTTACCAAAAAATGTGAAAGTACATACTTACAACTATCCAACAAAGGAAAGGCGTTATAAAGGCCAGACATCCAGCTATAGCAGATATATGACTCGCTTCAGACATCGTATATCCGTGCCGTAATTCCAAATATTCACTGAAAAAGCAATGACTAATCCAATATACATTTAGAACTACTCGTTTATTCCAAAAATAATTTCCAAAAATATAATCAATAAACTATTAAGGAACCAGGAAAATATTTATCTTATGGGTCCAGCATGACCGTTAATCTTTAGATATCATTACTGTGAACTAGAAACATAAATCTAAGTATTTGGCCAGTTATCTTCAGGTGACTGAGAAACCACTAACATATCTGTGCTTCTTACGGTAAATTTGCATGTTTAACGAGCCAAGAGACAATAGTGAATGCCAATGCCAAAGTAAACAGCCAAAATGATCCTGGTAATGCCCGTACCACAGCCAGTGTCTACAAAAGAATCCCCGATATCAGTGCAAGTTTAAAACTTTACAAACGTTCATATAAATTATATCGTTTTTTTGTAAAGTGTTATAACGACACTAAACAATTACATTAACATTGTCATCAAATGTAGTAAACTACACACGAAATATAGGACCAAACCTAATCACCACTAACCGTAATATCTGTAACACTTCAATAACCAAATCCTAAATTACTTTTAAAGCGTCATCGTTTGATATTTGCAAATAAATGTTACCTCTCTTGAATAGCCCAACAGTATTTATTAGTTTATAAAACAGTCCATAACTGCCTTAAAAGTGTCAGACATCACGTCTGAAGTATCAATACTATACTTACTGTACTACCACAAGCCTAATGTCCAACGGATTCTAACCTCCCATCAACTATTGAGTTTCCATAAGACAATACATACCAGAGTGTTTTTGTCTTCAGTCTTCTCCTCGATGATGTGAGGTTGGAGATGAAGAAGTAAAGCAAGTAGAACTGCAGAAAGAACGCTGATGCCACATAATAGTGAGCCTAGGTATAAAAAATGAACACTTTAAGACACAGTGTATCATATTCCTGTATATGATATTACTCTTGACTCTTGAAGTTATAGAAAAAACAGTTGTTTTACTTTTTGACTCTCTCTAGCTATACCACATGCACCAATAAAACTAAAAGATGCTCCACCGCTGACAAATGATAATTTTTCACTATCAAAAACATGAGCAGATGATTTAGTATTTTTCTTCAGTTACAAAAGTTACTTAATTTACACTATTACCATTTATGATTACATAATCATAGAACTGGAAATGTCCTAGGAAGTGCTAAGCATACCTAGCCAAATGGCGTATTGGATTCCTAGAGCATTGGCAGTGAGGGGCGTGGTGAAAAAGGTTAATCCATCTCCAAAGTGCGCGAGAAAACTGAACGCAACAGCAGTTAATGTTTCTTCTTGAAAATAATGTGATATTATTCTACCCTGCGAAACTGTCAATAGAAAGTAATAAAAGACAAGGTAGAACTAGTTTAATATTTAAGTTCCTAGCACGTGGGTGCTCTGATAAACTCCCAAAATAACATATTGTCATATTGTATTCATACTAGGCAACACTACCGTAATCGTTAGTATGAAAGCCATGCACTCTTTGTAAGGTTTAGCGTGCGTGTTACATGAGGTATGATATGTTCGACGTAAAAATGAAAGTTATTCCCCTAGGGTCTCATCTATAATTCGGAAAAGGGCATTGTTGAATAAATGTTCTATTGTATTTATATATATGTATATACAGTACGTACGGCGTAGAGACACATCTCCAAATGCCATAAATCCGTACCCAATCACCATCAGTATGTACATGGGTGTCGTTACCGGAGGATGGGAGGTGGCTCCAACGGTAAATAATATTGATCCCAGGAACACCAAAGTAGTGAAGAGAAGGGCGGAACCTGATAAGGATCGTAAACGATAATGATATTGTCACATTAATAAATCATAGATGAATAGGCTTAATATAAAATACAATATTCTGATATGTTCAAAATAATATGATTATTAAGATTTCAGACAATATAGGTGTTTTTATACATACATCCATTGCCGAGTCTGTCGATCACCAATCCAGATGGTAAACACACAGCTACTGACCTACAACATAGTTAATGGTCAGGTGTTATATATCGAATATTCTGATTTTGTATGACAATAGCTAATGGTCGGACAAAAGTGTGATATTCCAAGTATTCTGGTATCCTATGACCAGATCAAGTTTGCTATCTCGAGTATTCTGGTATCGTATCGTAATGAGATTTTCGTCAGCAAAGAGAGGCATAGTGAAGAAAGCTCGGATGATATACCATTAATATAAATAAGGAAAAATGGAGGTCCTAGGACAGATCCCTGTGGTACACCAGTATTTATATTTTTCCAAGAAGAATCGGATGTATTATAGGGTGAAAATCCGCCCACGACAAATTTTAGATTTTTGTATTTAAATTAGTTAAATGCATTAATACACATATGTCTATAATACTTAAAACCCGATTGGACCATTATTATGACTATAGCGCCCCCTACACTAACACTGGTAAATTGAAAGCCCATTGGGCCTTTTACCTGGCATAAGTCATAGTAAAACACTTAAATCGCGTTTTTGTTATGATTGATTTGTTTGTTTGTTTGTTTGCTTAATTAACGTCCTATTACCAGCTATGGTCATGTAAGGACGGCCTCCCATGTATGCGGTGTGTTGCGTGTATGTTGTGCGAGGTGCGTGTTTTGGGAGACTGCGGTATATTCATGTTGTGTCTTCTTGTATAGTGGAACTGTTGCCCTTTTTATAGTGCTATATCATTGAAGTATGCCGCCGAAGACACCAAGCAATACACCACACCCGGTCACATTATACTGACAACGGGCGAATCAGAACAGAACCCAGAGCCTTCTTCACAAGGGCGAACGCTCAACTCAAGGCCAAAAGTGAGGCAGTGCCAAGGGAGGCATTAGGAAAGATAAAGTGAGTTAGGAAGAAGAGAAAAGATAAGATCCTAAATTTAGTCGCCTTGTACGATCATGCAATAGGGGCAGCAGGTACAATTCTAACGCCCTACCTGCAGGGCCGAAAATACCACATAAAATGCCTTTTTAACGACATATCACACTTGGCTGTATCCAATATCATTATATCACAAATCGAACGTTAATATCAAATATGACAGAAAATACGAGTTTTTGTATTTTTCGTTTGAGCGACAGAATAAGTAAGGCACTACTCGAGTACCCTAAAATTAGATGTTTAATATTATATTCAGATTATCATCGTTTCACCATAAACAGCTCAAATTGATGAATCACTGGATATGCCACGTTTTTTAGATAAATTTCGCCTACCCCCTGTTTTTTACCATACTATCAAAGTACTGAGAGTACACTGTCAAATATTACCGACTTTAATGTAAGAGTAGAATATGATGATGAGATGCGTATTTCGACCAAACATTGAAATTATCATCATAAACTCATGTTTACAATATTTTTCGGAAATTCTACATATCCGTTTTGAAAGAGTAGGACACATAATACTGACAGTTGTGATTCAACATATACACAATGCCATGTTGCATTCCAGAAACTGTATAAGCCTTAAGGTAATAAAGATCAAATAAGTATGTGTCATTCTCCTATTATTAAAGGGAACAATCAATGTTGCCATCGTCTCAGGAAGGACGTTAGAATTGCACGTGCTATACCAATTGCATGGTCGTAAAAGGCGACTAAATTTGGTACCTTTTTTGCTGACGTCAATCATACATCAGACGAGACGCTATGTCTCATTTTACCTTTAGTAACCTATAAGTATCGCGAAATAATACCAACAAAAATTTTACCAGGTACTGATTACGTATGTATGAGCTTTTTCCTCATCCAACACCCTTCATGAAAGTGCATCCTTCAATGGCCATTGCTTTCTAGCAGCTTCATTTTGCTAGATATTTTCGTCTAACTTCTTAGAACAAAAGGAGACCGAAATACGTATACAAATTAGTTTAAATCATAATTTGTCAGCCAATGTTGATATTACTATTAAAAAAAAATACTATTGTTACTTAAATATTTCTGGGAAAAAATATCTTGGTTCTGTCCTTTGGTGGGGCAACACCGCAGAATATATGAAATGACATACACGGTATGCCGTCCTTAGATGACTAAAGCTGTAGTAGTACGTCAGTAAAAATCAGCGAATCAACCAGTTTGCTTTCGCGGTAGACCGATTCCTGCATTCGTGACTTTATAAAATCGTTTTTATTGTTTGTTTGATTAAATAAACGCCCTATTAACAGCCAGGGTCATGTAAGGACGGCATCCTATGTATGCAGTGTCCTGCGTGTATGAAGTGCCTGGTATGTGATTAGGAGACTGCGGTATATTCATGTTGTGTCTTCTTCTATAGTGGAACTCTTGCCCTTTTCATAGTGCTACATCACTGAAACATGCCGCCGAAGACACCAAGCAACATACCCCACCCGCTCACATTATACTGACAACGGGCGAACCGGTCGTCTTACTCGCTTAATGCTGAGCACTAAGCAGGGTGTATCTCGGCCAGGTGACAGAGCCCAGAGCCTACCTCACAGGGACGAGCTCTCAATCGAAGACAATACGTGAGGAGGTGTCAAGGGAGACGTTAGGAAGTATAAAGAAAGTTAGGAAGAAGAGTTGCTAAGATGCGATTCTAAATTTGGTCGCCTTTTACGATCATGTAATAAGGACAGTGGGTACAATTCTAACGCCCATTAGTTCATTTTAATGTCATTAGGTCATCTAACCCGAAGGGTGAGGATGACATACAATCACCATGCTTCGTACATTGTCGTGCGCTGTTCGCATTTCGTCCTTCGATAAACTTGTCATTCAAACGACTTCTTCTCAATATCCGAAAGGCACTGAGAGAAACTGATATTAGGCATGTAGAATGCTTGAATGATGGACTATTAAATTGTGGAAATGAATTACCTTGACCTTCATTCAAGGTCACAGGAGTCAAAAAGTCTAAATCTTTAAACGATTTCTTGTGAATAACTAGGATGCCTAGATACATGATATAAGGCCTATAGTATGCTGGCATGAAAGGCATCCAAGTTCATTTAAGGTTACAAGAGTCAAATAGGCTAAAAACTTTAAACGACTTATTGTGAATAACTAAGAGGCATTGGGACTGTATAATGCTTTCATGAAGGACTACCAAGTTTGTTCAAATGAATGACCTTGACCTACATTCATGGTTACATGGGTCAAATAGACTAAAATCTTTAAACGACTTCTTGTGATTAACTATGAGGACTAGGGACCTAGTATTGTACATGTAGCATGTTGGGGTGAAGGGCAAATGTTCTTAAATCGTCTTGTCCGATAGGTCAGGGTGACCTATAGTGATCGTACTTGGTGTGCCGTCCGTCATGCATAAATGTTTCATTCAAACGATTTCTTCTCAATTACTGAAAGGCATCGAAACATGATGTTAGACCTAACGTATTCTTGAATGCTGTTTGTATTCAAGCTGTTTGTAAAATGAATTACCTTAACGTTAATTTAACGTCACAGGGTTCAAATTGGCAATCATAAACGACTTTTTGACAATAACTAAGACGCCTTGCAGTATGCTTGAATAAAGGGCTTCAGACAGGTCAAATGTATGAAAATCTAAAAACAGCTTTTCAATATGTGAAAGGCCTAAAGAACTCAGATAGTGGGTATGTACTATACCGCATAATTTGTTTACTTGACCTACTTTCATGGTAATTTTTTTTTAAATATATCAGACACCAAGAACGTCTATTGAAGAGCTCCTAGCGTGCAATATATAATGTGTTGTCCCAAAAAGGATAAGCAATTTTAGTCCACTGGATTCTTTTTTCATTACTATATAGTTTGAGCATGTTTTATTGTGTGAATAATAGTCAGACATGGGGTGTTTAGCTTAAGAATGAAATCCTAGTTATTCATGATATGTTTATGACATCAAAACAACAGTATATTCTTTTGAGAAATATCTAAGGTCAACGTATAAGTTACACCGATTTACGTTTTGCTTAATAATAAGTAAATAAACCCATGATGACACAAATAGGAAATACGTCTGACAATTGGTGTAGGAATAAATGTGATATTACCCTTATTTTGTTTTTTGCTTGATGACACAACATATCGTCTAGTGCAATATATGACCTTAAAATTAACATTTTATGAAAAGTACGTTATGATTTAAAGGTAAAACTAGGTCAAAGGTCAATATGTATGTCAGTTCGACTGAACTTTGGTACACCAACTTACATCGAATACGTTTTACTCAAGTATGATTCATGATAGAGCCGAGAGAAGGACAGTTTTCGTTTTACATTTTTAAGTTTCAGTACTGTCAGTACTTTGATATTGGGTAAGAAATAAAGGGGTTAGACGTAAAAAAAGTGCTAAAAAGTCGGCATATCCAGTGATTCATCGACACAATATTTTCATGAGTCAATAAATGATATATAAAGGTATTTTTGATTGCTAAAATTTTAGGGTACTCGGGGTTTGTCATTGAATCAATTAAAAACTTATGAAGTGAAATTGCACTCTTTTTATGAAAAATTAAGAGCAAAACTGGAAATTGCAAGAAAAATCCAACATATATGATGAAGTATTGTATATCGTTAAAAGATAATACGAAATACTATGTTATTACACCACAATAATTTATCTTTGGCTTTTGTATGCCTTAATATGATACATTAAAGGCGCACAGGTAGGAATCGGACGTAAAACTTATAAAAGGTGGCGCTGTAGTCGCAAGATTAAACTATTCATGGAATAAGTACTATTCCGATACGTATTAAGTGCCGATTGATGTACTTGCACCAAAAAAATAAAAAAACAATCGTGGGCGGCCATGCAACACCTCCTTTCTACACGACAAAATAATTAGCTATCCAGGTAAGTGAGTTTTCATTTATTCCATATTATTGAGGTTTGTATATGAGGCCTTTTTGCCAAACTCTATCAATGGCTTTTAAGAAATCGCAAAAATGAAGGCTATGACATGGAGTGATATAATTCTATTAGATGATGTGTGCAAGAGTGTTTTTGTAAGAATCCTGCTTGTAACTTGTATATGATATTGTTTGGGTTAAAAAAAATGTAAATGTGTGTGTAAACAAAACAATACAACTTAGTAATGATATTGGCATGTAATTGGATACAATGTTTTTATCACCACCCTTGAATAAAGTACATTTTTGTATAACATTGCCTATTTTCCAACTTTCGGGATAGGAACAGGTTTGAAGGGACGCATTAAATAGAATAGATAAAGGTAGGGCAATTTCGTTAAAAATCAGTTTCAACATTCTATGGCTTATTCCGTCAGGACTTGTTGCTTTATTAATACTTAAAATACTTATTATATCTTTCAATTCATCGGATGTTATAACTTTATCGTGAGTATGGAGGCAGTTTGTTTATTAGATATAGGTAGGTGTTTGCATTGAACATCTAGTAGCGATACCGATGTAAAGTCATCGTTTAAAAGGTTGCATTTTTGTATGTCATCTGAAATATAGTTCAATGAATGTTCATAATAAAGTGGATATGTTTCGGTGTTTTTCTTCCCTTTAAGTAAGAGCTTTAGCAAATCCAAGTATGTTTTAGGGTCAGAATTGGATCTATCAATATGGTTATCTACGTTTTCAAAAAATATGTCCGTGGCAAGTTGAATCATATTATTAACTTTGTTACATGCTTTCTTGTATTTCGATATGTTGCGATTAAGTTGTTGTTTTATCATTGTGTTTTTAATCTGTTTCTCTGTTTCGTATACGTATTTATTTTATAATGTTGTTGTTAAAGCATGGTCTGTCGTGTTTGCGTATTTGCACTATTTTAGAAGGTATACATATATCCATAGCTGTCCTAATACTAACAGTTAAGAAGTTACGCATGTCCTTTACATCCGTACAATTGTTCCTGTTGTGGAACATTATTAATGATTGTTTTAGTTAGTTGATATCTGCTTGATCATTAATCAACACTTTGCATTTAACTATCATAATCTCTTTGCACATCAATTATTGTAAAAACTGCTTAATGATCACTTATTGAGTTGTCAACTTCAATTACATCAGAGGAGATTGTAGTGATAGTATCACTAACAATGATATGATCAAACTAGATGAGTTTTTTTAAAACCGTTCTGGTTGGTTCTAGTATGATATTGGTAAGATTAAATGATGTAAGTATACTATATAATTTCCCTCGATTTAACCTTAAAAATCTACATTGAAATCACCAATTAATATTACATTGTTAGTAATGTCAAATGCATCGTCTAGTATTTCAGGCGTTGCCAGATTTGAATTTGTTATATTTGAGGATGCTAACAGATTTACAACAATATATATTGTGTTGTTTGAGTGTACTTGTGCCCAGATAATTTTGTCATCTGAAAATTCCAGATCATTTCTTCGCTTAGCTATAATAGAGTTTGAAAACTCCATAGGAACGCCGCCTCCAAACATATTTCTATATTAACGAAAATGCTCGTCACTAAAACCGTGTTTATGTATATCTTCATTTGGTATTGAACAATATAAATGACTTCCTGTAATGCAACGGATATCAACATCGTTAGATATCTATTCAACGTTATTCATCTTATCACTTCTAATGTTTAATTGTATTACGATTAGAGAGTGAAAAATAGATGTGTTTATGTTATCTGGAACAGGGTTTGGATGAGGATCTTCTCTTTTCTCTTCCTCCTAACTGATTTCCTAACGTCTCTTTTTGTTAAGCGTTCGCCCCTGTAAGGAAGGCTCTGGGTTCTGTCCCCTGGCCGAGACACCAAAGTCTATAAAAGTGGTAGTTTCTGCTGCTGCTTAGCGCTCAGCATACCGGGAGTGGAACGACTAGTTCGCCTGTTGTCAGTATAATGTGACCGGGTGAGGTGTGTCGCTGGGTGTCTTCGGCGGCATGCTTCAGTGAAGTAGCACTATAAAAAGGACAAACGTTCCACTATACAAGAAGACACAACACGAATATACCGCAGTCTCCCAAACCACGCACTACATACATACAAAATATACCGCATATCTGGGAGACCGTCCTTACATGACTCTGTTTGTAAATATGACATTAATTGAATCAATTAAACAAACAAACAACGCCGGACATACGTTAACGGAGCAGAGTAGGAACAGTGATATTTGTGTTTATGGTCTCTTGAAGAATCGAAAATATACAAACAAGGATTGTTTGTTTGATATTTGTTGTAGCATGAAGAAGAAAAATGTCATTTTCGTTTTAAAATGATAGCTAAAAAGAATCTTACACATATTTGAATGAAACAACCTATGCACGACCTCCACGAATCAACATGAATATGGATTGGTTGTCGCGCTTTATTAATGTAATAGTTATACGTGTTTGAATATGGATAATTTGTCACGCTTGAGTACTGTAATATATAAACGTTCGTGAATATAGATGGTTTGTTACGCTTGAGTACTGTAACATATATACGTGTGTGGATATGGGTAGTTTATCACGCTTGAGTACTGTAACATATATACGTGTTTGAATATGGATAATTTATCACGCTTGAGTACTGTAATATATAAACGTTCGTGAATATAGATGGTTTGTCACGCTTGAGTACTGTAACATATATACGTGTGTGGATATGGGTAGTTTATCACGCTTGAGTACTGTAACATATATACGTGTTTGAATATGGATAGTGTGTCACGCTTGAGTACTGTAACATATATACGTGTTGATATGATAGTTTCACGCTTGAGTACTGTAACATATATACGTGTTTGAATATGGATAGTGTGTCACGCTTGAGTACTGTAACATATATACGTGTTGATATGGATAGTGTGTCACGCTTGAGTACTGTAACATATATACGTGTTTGAATATGGATAGTGTGTCACGCTTGAGTACTGTAACATATATACGTGTTTGAATATGGATAGTGTGTCACGCTTGAGTACTGTAACATATATACGTGTTTGAATATGGATAGTGTGTCACGCTTGAGTACTGTAACATATATACGTGTGTGGATATGGATAGTGTGTCACGCTTGAGTACTGTAACATATATACGTGTTTGAATATGGATAGTGTGTCACGCTTGAGTACTGTAACATATATACGTGTTTGAATATGGATAGTGTGTCACGCTTGAGTACTGTAACATATATACGTGTTTGAATATGGATAGTGTGTCACGCTTGAGTACTGTAACATATATACGTGTGTGGATATGGATAGTGTGTCACGCTTGAGTACTGTAACATATATACGTGTTTGAATATGGATAATTTGTCACGCTTGAGTACTGTAACATATATACGTGTGTGGATATGGGTAGTTTATCACGCTTGAGTACTGTAACATATATACGTGTGTGGATATGGGTAGTTTATCACGCTTGAGTACTGTAACATATATACGTGTGTGATTATTACACAATATTTCTTTTTAACGCGGTAGCTCATTTAATAAATTTGGTTTGGCAAATTTAATTGAACAGTTGTAATTTATATTTGAGTGTGTACATCGATATTGTGTCTAAGCGCCTATTACTTGTAATCCAATTTATTGCACCAGTGAATGGATACATTTCACACATACCAACACATACATCTGTTCTTTATGAACATGTACATGTAGAAACTGCTGAATAAATACACGTATACATGCTACTTGCGAAATGGGAGTAGTTATGCACCTATCCGTACGCGTTAGATTCAAAAATCCGGTTTGATGCTGTCAATGCAGCCATATGAGGGGAGTAGAACTTTCAGTTTTTTTGACAAATACTCGCCCGTCCATAGTGCGGTGAGAAGCGATTTTGCGATCACGCCACAGCTTTTCAATCTATTCGAATCTTTTTTTCGATTATAATCTCAGCTGCAGTCCCGTCTGCTTGTGTGATTTTGAAAGCTAGATTATGAACACTACTTTGTTATATTGTCCTTAAGATGTTATGCTAAGACAGCTCCTTTAAACTTAATTTTAAACACTGAGAATGATATAAATTCATATGTATATTTTTGTGTGGCTCAGGAATACACGATACTAGTATACATAAGGCGATATTTAACAAAATATTCAGTGGTATGTCGGGGATACCAATATACTATTACATTTTAATAGCAATATAATTTCCACATATCCAGTGTAATCGAAAGATGGGAGAATATAATACTCTTTCATATGTACACATGGAGGATAGGGGTATTCCACCCGAGGGATTAGAAAATATGGTAAAACCCGAGGCTTGTCGAGGGTTTTACCACATTTTCTGACCCCGAGGGTGGAATATCCCCTATCCTCCATGTGTACATATGAAAGAGTCTTTTTCTCTCATATCATTACCAAATTTCCGTTAAAATACCTGCCGGTCCATCATTTTACTTCATTTTTTCCGATTTTTTATTACATAATTTTATGCTAAAACAATAAGATATCCTTGAAAAGCATACGCGTTTTTGGCAAACTGAAAGTTTGCGGACAAAATAAGATCCTTTTGTTGTATCTTATCTGGGTGAATGTATAATTCTCTGAAAAAAATTTCGTGGCCTGACCGACTTTTTCCCTGTACCCGATCACATGGTACACGTTTGCGTACATCCGCGAAATATATAGCGCCAATGTACAAAACAAAAAACAATGAAAGAGAAAAGATTGATTTTGTGTGGCACATGTATTTCAGTTCTAACTACAACATTGTTGTAATTTTGAGAAACGTAGCGGTAATTTTCACTGTTTTGTCACTTCAGTCAAAGCACTGCGTCATACGTGACGTCACGACTTTCGTCGGAATTCCATTCATATATTGGCGGTCAAGGCTACTCCGAGTCGCTCTCGATCACTATGATCAGACGATGTTTTGATTTTGGAGCTTGTTTTGTTGTATCAACATTTTTCACACTTGTTCATATGGGATCCAGCGAACATGATTTCGATACGTGTGTCCGACCTTTGTTGTGATACAGGATTGTACGTATTTAAACGTGATTCTTGTTTAGAAGCGAAGCGGAGGACTGTTCTCGCTCAGGTGGTAGGCTATCGTACGTTAACTATAATATGTGGTTTTCATGTTCGACAGCATGTTTGAAATCATCAATTTGTGTCTATCATTCAGAGTTCTATAATCATTTAGCGATTGTGTGTGTTGTCAGTAAGTTAACAGAAACATGCATGCTACAGTACGGGACATGATAGTCGGTCATTTTTGGACTTAGGCCTAACCGGATGACATGACACAGGGGCACGCAACATATTCATTAATGATTACGCCTAGTAGATATACATGTACACCATATTCTAAAAGATGCACGCATGATCAAAATTCTATATATATTAACAGCATTTACGTGCCCCTGTGCAACAGGTAGGCCTAGATGGCATATTTCAACAGTTGTCTCCATGTAACACAAATTAATCCGCGCGCGTGAAATGCCATGTAAGATAGATTTATCTTACATAGCTATCTAACATGGGCAAACTCTATATAACATAGCCTGATATGAGAGAAAGCAACATTTTATTATATTTAAGGTCATCTTTCGTGCTAGATGACCCAGAGTCATCATGCCTCGACCGCCGTCTGTAAACTTTCCTTGAAGCCTTGAATGTTACTGATATCATTACTGGGCCAGTAGCATGCTTGGATGAAGGGCTAACGTGTTTGTTCAAAAAATGTCCTTGACCTTCATTAAGGTAACAGTAGTCAAATATGCTACAATAATCTTAACACAACTTACTTTGTATTTCATTTCTACTATATAATGTATCAACGGTCAAATGAACGATTAGGCCCATTGAGGTTTTTTTTAAATAAGAGCAGTTGGGTAAGACGTATGTAGGGTTCACCCCATAGATATGATTGTTATTAATAGATTGTACACGGACGTGTTTTCCCAGAAGGTGTGTTATATTAGCTCTTAAAATCGCTACTAGTCATAGAGTTCTCCATGGATTGTAACCAAATTTGGCCACAAACATCCTTGGGGGGAAGGGGAACAGAACTTGTATAAATGTTGGCTTTGATCCTCCAGGGGCAGGAGGGGCGGGCCCAATAGCCCTGCAGGTAGGGCGTTAGAATTGTACCTGTTGCCCCTATTGCATGATCGTAAAAGGCGACTAAATTTAAGGATCTTATCTTTTTACTTCTTCCTAACTGACTTTATCTTTCCTAATGCCTCCCTTGGCACCGCCTCACTTTTGGCCTTGAGTTGAGCGTTCGCCCCTGTGAGGAAGGCTCTGGGTTCAGTCCCCTGGCCGAGACACATCAAAGTCTATAAAAGTGGTAGTTTCTGCTCCTGCTTGGCGCTCGGCGTGCAGGGAGTGGGACGACTGGTTCGCCCGTTGTCAGTATAATGTGACCGGGTGGGGTGTTTTGCTTGTGTCTTCGACGGCATGCTTCAGTGATATAGCACTATAAAAAGGGCAACAGTTCCACTATGCAAGAAGACACTACATGAATATACCGCAGTCTCCTAAAACACGCACCTCGCACAACATACACGCAACACACCGCATACATGGGAGGCCGTCCTTACATGACCATAGCTGTTAATAGGACGTTTATTAATCAAACAAACAAACAAACAAACCAATAGGGGAAATAGAGGTAAATCCTTTAAATCGCTACTAGTCATAGCGTTCTGCATGGATTGTAACCAAATTTGGCCACAAACATCCTTGGGGAAAGGGGAACAGAACTTGTATAGATTTTGGCTCTGACCCCCTGGAGGCAGGACGGGTGGGGTCCAATAGGGGAAATAGAGGTAAATTCTATAAATCGCTACTTGTCCTAGAGTTTTGCTTGGATTGTAACCAAATTTGGCCATAAACATCCTTGGGGGAAGGGGAACAGAACTTGTATAAATTTTGGCTCTGACCCCCTGGAGGCAGGACGGGTGGGGCCCAATAGGGGATTAAAAGGTTAACAGGAAAAGGTTTCAGAAAAGAAACAATGAACCTGTATTCAGAACATAACTTGGCATCACAAACCACGTGAGCGATACAGACCCTCTGGGCCTCTTGTTGAATGTTGTAAGTGTTTCAGTTTGGTTTAGTTATGATGAAATATCTATATCAATTAAGATCAGACCTTTTCTTATGTGCTCTGTTCTAGAATGAATTTAGTTACCTATGTCACAGTGTTCTAGACCTCGTCTAGTAGACCGACGGATTTATGAAAATTATCTCCATTGTCTCCATCTTGAATGGCGCATTGGGCTATAAAAATATTTCAGATGGCTTCTTATCTGAATTAATTAGTAGAATCTATATTTATCTGGAATAGCCATGCTTGTAACCCACATAACACAATGCGCAAAACCCGTGCTGCTCTATAGAAGCGCAGACGGCAAATAGACCACAATGGATTAAACGTTACAGAGATGTTTCATTCTGTTTCATATTACGTTCTACGGGATGATATTTCCTCATTAAACCGTGTTCAAAAACGATCTTATGCTTAAGTCAGCTATCTCTTCAATTGTAATTGAGGCTTTTGTTCGCGACTGTCATAAATCTAGCGATTAAAATATTACGTAAGTAGGCTGATGGCCTGCTTACAAGCACTGAAGGATTTTTTTAGGTAGGATAGCTAGCTACGTTTCACAAAAAGCCTTACGACTACAAAACGATGATGGAACCTCTATGTACTTTACACGTCCCCTAATACGAATCTTTTAACAATCCTGCTATCCTAATACACTGTTCAAAAGCATGTTAATCCTGTATTATGGTGGCAATTTGAAATATTTGGATACGAAATAACCTACTTAAAGATGTTCCACCGCTGACGAATGGCATTTTTTCTCTATTTAAGATAGCAGCAGACGAATTAATGTTTTTCATCAGGTAGAAAAGTTACTAACTTTACAACATTACCACCATTGAAAAGTTTGAACTACATATTTTACTTCAATATATAAATATTAGAAATGATTAATTACATCCTGAAAAAAAATCCACCATACAATGTCCTATATGGAATGAAGTACTGAGTGCGCATGCTCATAGAGCAAAATAAATATGTATATTTGTATTAATTTATCTCATTTACATTCAATTAAACATTAGTTATTGTTCAAATGATGGGTGTCGTTTATGCTCTGTCGGTGGTGGGGCATCTTTAAGCATTAAATTGCTTTCTTGGGGGGATTTATGGTCCTATTCTCCCAGGATTTCAGATAAATTGAATAACGCGCGATAGTGCGTTATGATAGTTGTGTTTTTCAATTTATTAATTATTTGGTTTTTCATTAGCACGCAAGTACGCACAATTAATGCACATTGCGTCATTACGTCATGACGTCATTCAGAACGACGTCACATGTTAAACAAATCACTACACCAACGGGAGTTATAGGATTATATGACATATTTGATTGATAAGGTTATATAGTGTCAGTCCCGAGCAAATGAAAATATGTACGGATGAGGTACGAAATAGTAAATAACTTGAAGGTACTAGAGTGTTTATTTATGTGTTTGTTTTATTACCATTTAACATATTGACTCAGTCTGAAATAAAACTTCATAAAACGCAATACTTACGCCCATCTTGTAGTCGAGAATAATAGGTTATACCGGACCTCTCCTAGACCGAGACAAACAGTACAGTTTATCTGGTTCTTGGTGCTATTTGATCCGATATAAGTATCCTGTGAACAAAAAACATGTACTTTATCAGTAATGATTTAATGATTCGATATTATTATAGTAATTCAAATATTATATATAACTATGAAGCTTAGTTTAATTGTAAGTCAATTACAAAGGCCCCAAATCAGCCCCAAATCAAAACAAATGTGATATATCGAATATTCTAATATCGTAAGGTCAAACAAATGTGATATATCGAATATTCTAATATCGTAAGGTCAAAACAAATGTGAT
This sequence comes from Argopecten irradians, assembly GCF_041381155.1. NCBI lineage: Eukaryota > Metazoa > Mollusca > Bivalvia > Pectinida > Pectinidae > Argopecten > Argopecten irradians. The sequence goes on from NC_091147.1 coordinate 5,055,533, forward strand.
ATATCGAATATTCTAATATCGTAAGGTCAAACAAATGTGATATATCGAATATTCTAATATCGTAAGGTCAAACAAATGTGATATATCGAATATTCTAATAACGTAAGGTCAAACAAATGTGATATATCGAATATTCTAATATCGTAAGGTCAAACAAATGTGATATATCGAATATTCTAATATCGTAAGGTCAAACAAATGTGATATATCGAATATTCTAATATCGTAAGGTCAAACAAATGTGATATATCGAATATTCTAATATCGTAAGGTCAAACAAATGTGATATATCGAATATTCTAATAACGTATGGTCCAAACAAATGTGATACATCGAATTTTCTAATATCGTAAGGTCAAACAAATGTGATATATCGAATATTCTAATATCGTAAGGTCAAACAAATGTGATATATCGAATATTCTAATAACGTATGGTCAAACAAATGTGATATATCGAATTTTCTAATAACGTATGGTCAAACAAATGTGATATATTCTAATAACGTATGGTCAAACAAATGTGATATATCGAATGTTCTTATATTGTATGATCAAACAAAGTGTGATATTTCGCTTTATTGATGGTATGTCGTTGGCTTTGGCCTCAGATCAAAACATACAGAAATAGAAGATTTTATGTACAGGTAACATCATGCACGTAATCCAATGTTTCAGGCCTATAATGTTACGTAATTTTTGGGAACTAGGTGAAATATTTAACACGTCAGCAACTAAAACTTGATATTCTGAAGGACATTTAAGGTCGTGAGAAAGGCGTCTGTTAAATACGAGTTTAAGCGATGGCAAATATATGTATATCCATGTTGCAAATAATAATTGACTAAGTATAAAAAGCCATACAATCACTTTTAACGATTAATTGTAATTGACGGCTATCACAAGCTCCAAAGGCTTTGATATAATGGTCAATGTTATTGACAAAATTAAATAAAAAAATGCACAGAGGCCAGTACAGCTAGGTTAGACCACTAACCTAGCTGTATTGGCCTCCATATCTCTTCAAATGATATTATAGTATTAGACGACTGTGATATTCAAATTATATATATTTTTCAAAAATATTTATGAAGTTGTGAGTCCTAAGATTGTGTTGCCTGTATTTATAGTATTAGTGCAGATGCTTCTTTATTTATTTTTATTTGTTTGTTTGTTTTATGAGGAATCTCGGGGGACCTAACCCACGGGGCCTATTGACGAAAAAAATCCATTTTTATCCTGAAAAAAAAGATGACCCGACATATTACAACAAGCTCTCCACCTCTGGGAAGCAGGATCGATTCCCATGTGGGGCAGTTGCCAGGTACTCCGGGTACTCCGGTTTTCCTCCACCGAAAACCTGGCCCGTCCTTACATGACCATGGCTGTTAATAGGACGTTAAAGTAATAAAACCAAATGTAAAGCTCTGTACAAAAGTGGTGACGATTCACGACTAGACTTCGGACCGTATGGCCAGGACAAAGGAAATAATATACCTGTTTCCTAACATTGGTATCGTTTGAAAGGAAATTGAAATAAGGATTTTTCGGGAATTCCTAAATTTGTTCACCCTACACAGGGATTAAGATATACCTTTTCCTAGATACGACGAATGATAATGTTACTTTGCAATATTTTAAGTCATCTAACGACACTTTCAACCTTTCAACGTATATTATTCCACGAATCACTCGGTTAAATAACATAAGACTAAGGATTATTTCATTGTAAAATCCAATTTCAGTGTTTTCCGTCTAAAACTAGACCATATCCTGATTATAAGTTATTTTCTACTCGAAAATTTCCAGAATTAAGTGGTATTTTGTCATAATATTAAAAACTTAATTATTAGTTGTCATAATATTAAAAACTTAATTATTAGTTGTACTCGTCAACCAACATCTACACTCCAGTATTTTATACTTACGGCACTATTGGTCATTTCGTTTTGTAGGGAGACGGGGATCGGCATGAAGTAGTAAACACCAAAAACCAGGAAACTGTTACTCAGCATCACACCGTACCTCCACCTGGCTACAGTAACATAGAGGTTTGGAGTTTAAGGTCCACGACGTTTCAGAAACAAAATATGAATAACAATTTTAACGTCATTTCATCTATGTAACACCAAATGCAAGATTCCTATTGTAAATATATGTAATCGATATTCATGTCGGCGCTTTGCTTGAGGTAGTGATATATCAACTACCGACGACACTTAAAATAAGACGACCCGCATTATGGAAAGTATATGGTTTACTAATGTTTATTCAATTTTTGTGTAGTTTTAACGGTAAGCATTTGGTCAGTGGTCACCTGCTCGATCACGTGTGTGCTCTCCAGGCACTCCGCTTTCTTACCACTCTTATGTCCATTTGAGCACCGTGTCATAGAACGTTGAGCATCGTGTTTAGCAATCGATGTAAAAATACATTTAATCAATTAATATCTTTTTTAATGAGTCATTGTTTCAAATTATAACAGAAAATAACAAATATACAGTCGGATACGAGTTTTGTGTGGTGGAAAGTGTTATACAATAAAACGCGTAAATATTCAAGATTTCTGCTAATAACTTTACCAACCGGGACTTCATTTCCGAATTAATAGACTCATATTTTGAGTTAACAGACTTACATTATTTATTTCTGTTCAAGCTACATGTTTAGAATACCTATAAAAAGTGTAGCGTACATAGTGTCTCAAACGGAACTAATCTGATTTTGATTTTTATACATCTACTACCAATGTAAGTCGTATCATACTTAAATTGGAGTGTTTACTATTCGAATTATAAAATCTCTCAAAAAGGGTCCGTGGAGTCGGTTACTGGTTTATCACCTACATGACTTTGACTTTATTATTAGATTTTATCTCAATGTTTAATGATTATGGACTAAATGTCGGGGCAGTACTGTAGTTCTGTGGCGAAGTCTGTGGACTAAATATCGTGTCAACCCTGGGAAATCGGGTAAGTTGGCAATACTGTAGTTCTGTCGGCGTAGATTATGGACTAAATGTCGGGTTAACCCTGGGGAATCTGGTGACTTTACAATACTGTAGTTCTGTCGGCGTAGTCTGTGGACTAATTGTCTAAAAACGGGTCCAACCCTGGGAAATCGGGTAAGTTGGCAATACTGTAGTTCTGTCGGCGTAGATTATGGACTAAATGTCGGGTCAACCCTTTGGGATGATGTGAGTTGGCAATACTGTATTTCTGTCGGCGTAGTTTATTGACTAAATGTCGGGTCAACCCTGGGAAATCTGCTAAGTTGGCAATACTGTAGTGCTGTCGGCGTAGATTATTGACTAAATGTCTAAAAAAAACCGGGTCAAAACAGGAAAATCGGTTGAGTTGGCAATAACGTAGTTCTGTAGGCGTAGTTAAATTAAATGTACTTTGTCGAGAATCAATGATGGACATGCATTCTGAATCTCATTACATGGTTTAAAGATTAGGCTAACAATTACTGGCCATGCATGACTTACTACTGCGAGCAGATGTTGGATATGTGAGCACTGTTTAAGGTGAGCGCCGCGGGCACAAGAAGAGATATGGAATGTTGTTCGGGAGTCTCCCAGGTAAAAAAAATACAATCTAGATTCCAAATGGTATCATTGGGTCGCAATCGGCAGTTTTTGCGTGATCTATTAGTATACAGAATAGTTAACATCGAATGGGTCATGCTGATATATCTGTAGGATATATAAAATATAAATGTCAATGGAAACGAGTTCGTTTTAGACTCGTCATTTCCAGGCAAGTACGTTATCTTTGATGATAAGTGTTCAATGAATGTGCACTTATATTGACTTGGAAGATATAAATTGTATCCCATCTTTTAGCAAGAAGACCTGTTCGTAATTTAGAATGAGCAAAGTTCAGATCATCCCCCAAAATAAAGGAAACATCTTTATTTCTCACTTTCATATTGTTCATGCTATGATTTCATCTTTCTTTTCCACCAGAGAAACTTGCTTACGAAACCTATGCGAGTACAAAATACATATCCACATATAGACCGAAACATATAGACCGAATCATCGGTCTCTTAAAATGTGCTCCTTTTCTTTTTGTTGTTTTTGTATTGATACGCTCTTCTCATTTTAAGAGACAAATGATTTGGTCTTATCCACATATAGAGTGAGCATCACCACATAAAAACTAGTATGTCCCCCAAAAAATGATCTCTAATCCACGACTTCCAAACCTGAAATGCTTAGGATCAAATTAAAGTTCCTCTCAGGCAAAAGAAAACCCATTAACTTCCTAAAATTTAACGGCAGGCCATATTGAGGGACCTAATCCAACCAAAATGGCTTTTTGACCTATACTATTCCTTTGCTGTTGATACGGAGGCAAGTTTGGCTAGTCAGGAATATTATCATGTAAAACGATATAATTTTTTTTATAAATTAATTTTCAATACTTTTCAATTGTAAAGACTGTCACTTCCACACGTGGTATACCCATTCTAAAACGAGTTTCACAAAATTATACACATAAAACTCCAAAGTTACCAATACAGTCCAAACGTCCCTCGAATATTGAAATTTCTCGACTTTAATACACAAACTTTGGAAAAATGATATGCATGAACAGGATTATGTGCTTACATGTCAGTGTCTGGTTTAGATAGAACCAAAATAACATTTGAACATATATTAACATATCTACCATTTATTTGAATTGACAATTAGTGCTATTGCTATATAGACTTATAGAAGAACTGAGGCAATGTGCTACATTATCATGTTTTTAAAAAACGAAAAATAAAGGTAAACGATAAAAGGTCATTATATATATTGTATATATTTTTGTATGATCTTTTTATCTTGATCATTTGTAAGACGATCTGTTAAACTCGTAATCAAGTTTAAACTAAGTCTATCATTATCAAACATTTCAATATAACTTTGATTGTAAGATGTGATATTTCTGCCACTATTATACAGTCGGTTTGTGTCCCGTTCCTAATAGATAGAGGTGATGATTGTAACTTACCTGTCATCCTCTCGCTCTCTCGCTCTAATAGAGCAATATAATATCATCAGAGTAGCACAGGCGACAAACTTCCACTGTCTCTTAAACACGTATCAGCACTGACAGCTGATATTTAGGTCATCATTTTTTATTGAAACTATATAAAATACGAATTTAAAAACAGACGAGACAGTAACATGATTACAATGATTGTGTGTATTTCGTTGCAGTCATGAATTTTCCTGACATTCTAAATATCTTAATAACGTATAATAAATAACGTTTGCATATTTAAATAAAATCACATATTTAAATTGAGAGCTAACACTTTTAGAAAAACCAAATTTACATTAAAATGGATAAAAGATGCATAGAAAAGTAATTACTCGGAGATATTGCAGTTGTAACACCTTTTCTTCGTCATCATATCACCAATTCAAACGCCGATTGAAGTAAATTTAAAAAAAGAGTAAATTGCTTTTATAATCTAAGAGATACAAACTCTTTAGGCATATCCCGACAACAATTTCTTTCCTATTTAAAATTGACCTGCCCTTTGTGTATATTGTGCAACTATGCAAGGTAGACACTTTACATATGGTGATGTATTGATTCAGAAGTACAAACACTGTTACAAAAATTTGAACAAAAACATAATATATCCCTTCTGCAATGAAAAAAGTCCTTTCTTTCTGGACTGATTTCTGATAATAATCCATATATTTATAGGGTTGAAATAATTATCGCTATAAACAGTCTATATACACAATGATGTTCTTCCACAAATAATTACATGCTCTAAGTCTACACCTCTGTAATATTGTAATGTCGTTTTAGAACGATCACGTCAGCGAATTATGAGGTTCGGTGGTTTTGACGTCGCTGGTTACAGTTTGTCAGCAAATAAACAAAATGTCTTAGTAGTACGACTAAAACATGAAATTCAGAAGAAACTATATCATCATTTTATAATTGTAACGATTATCATTGCTATTTCATAGACCACTGAACGTGACATTAGGAATGACTATAGATGACTAGAATTTGTTTTAGGACTAGTTAAACACTGTTCCTTGACTAGAGCGAAGCCGTCTGACAATGCACAGAAGGCGACCATGCAACCGGCTTCACATTAAGAAATGGGAAAATAAAAAGTTTCACCTCCACTGAATACACACAATCTAGAGGATTGCTCTTTTGACCTGAATGGAAACAAGTTTTTTATAAACATGTTACATATTTACACTTCAATAAAAACTGCCCGAACGAATTAAAGTAAAAAACTGGAAGCATCAAAAGCATTCGTTCACACAAACGTTGCCATCTCTTTGATATACAAGTATATCTATATGTACAATTTTAGTAATAAAATACTGCTACACTTAGCGGTAAATATGCTTTTTAAAAAATATACTTTATCGCTGACGAATGATTTGTTTCATCTTTTAAATGCAGGAGCAGACTAATTAGTATTTTTCTTCAGTAACAAATAATTCGTATGAAGTTTGTGGTACTATGTACTATTTATGTATTTTTGTGTTAATTAGACACACATACATATATAAAGGATCAGTTACTTTAATCCCATTGCCTGACTGAAAATGCGCATTGTTATGCTCCTTGGAAACCTCGTACTTTATCTTTGGCTTACAACAAACCAGAGCCACACAGGTAAATGTAAAACATAATGTTTGCAAATGTGCATCCACTGTTGATTTTAGATGTCAGTGGTCTTTGTTCTATGCCATTTTAAATGTAGGTCATGGCAACCTTATTTTGCAAAAACCAAGGTCAGTATCCCACATTCATCTTTTTGACCTAATTTTATTTGTCATTAACTTTCATAATTCATTTTCATTTCCAATCATCATTTTCTAAAAAGAGAAGGTCACAATAACCTAATTTTGATTGTCATTGAAGAGACAATTTATTGTAATAGTACATAGAAATTTGCTCATACATCGTAAACAAACTAGTTCTAATGGAAGTCAAATTTGTTGGTATAACTGTTATATGCTATAAAAGCCCACTATGGTGAAATGTGTATAAAATGTTCAAAATCGCTCGCTGTTACCCGTTACATATTGTAGTCGAACGTATTGTATGCCGAACCCTGGCCCTTGCCAGTGGAGAAAAGCAACTTTTGACCAGAGCTACTGAAATAGCTCTTAGAGTAGTGTATTTACCTTAAAACATGTCGGTGTATGCCCCTGTTTAAAAACAATTTCATCAACTGCTCTGTAGTTACAATTGAGTTTTGTTTAACACATGTGACAATGACTCGGGTGTGGGTACAGCGTACATATTTTACCTACTTAAATGTATTGCTATACCATGTGGAATTTCAACGGTATCAGTTAAAATACTTAACAATGTCGTGATATTTGTAAATAAATTTGTTATATGTTTCATAATGAATGTAGAACACTACATTGATACCATATTCTGCTTCGTGGTTAAGCAAACAGAATTTGCCTCACTTAATTATCCCTTTAACTTTCATACTTTTATTTCGTTTTCAATCGTCATCCAAAATCCAAAGCAGAAACAATATATTAAGATTTTTGTGTTTAACAGAAAGCGTTTTGGGTAAATAGTGATATTTTGCTTGGTAAGCTGACAATGTTTATTACTCCATTAGTATAAGTCAAAGATGTTTCCTCCTATAGCTATATTGACAAAACTTGACTCTTTTTAGTTGCCCTTAGAACACTCTCCTCAGCATATTTCTATCTACTACACAAATGCCTAAAATAACCAAAGTTTGTCCTTCCCTGAAAACTGGTCTCTTGGGGCCCGTAGCTACAAAATAGTTGTATATAAAATAAAAAAGAAACAAACAAAAAAAAACAATTATGAAATATTTTCTATTTTTTTATTTTTATTTGCGTGTATACAAATGGAATTAATCACAAGTTCGGTGTTATGTCAGCGACATTTCCCCAAAGGTGAGGCGTTACTTTGGGTTGTTGTATGGCTGCTTAGTGTTTACCAAATTATTGTGCATGGAAATACATTATGGTTCACAACATCCGATTCTGCCTGTTCTAATGGTAATTTTAGTGGTCGAAGATCAAATAGTAAAATTGATTTTTTTTTTCTGTTTTACTTTTAAATTCTATATTAAGAAAATATTTGTGTAGATATAATATTTTCTGCAGCGATTTAATAGCTTGACATTGATATTTGCACTACATGTGGATCTTAACCTTATTAAGGTGGACTGAGTGAAGGGAATATTTTATTTCATATTCAATGAATGGTATCGTCCGTCAATTACGGATCGTCGTGTTCTTTCCATGTTTAAAGATGGTACGAATGGACCTAAAGTTACTTTCCAAGTTCAAGGACACACATATTTTAATATCTGGACCTACATATAGACTTGAAAAATCAGTCTTTTTCTTTTCCAGATCCAATACACATCACCTCTGATTTTTAAATGTTAACGTTAGTCACTGGTACTATTTATAAAACCTCCTTTATTGGATAATTTTGATATTATATCATCCACATGCTGATAAGTGGTGACCTCTTTGATAGAACAGGTACTTTTATCAATTCTATCAATATCAATATGCTTTTTAAATCAACTGACCAAAATTTCAAAAAGTCCAAAGACACAACACCGCAGATTAGGGTATTCTTGAAATCAGAATAGGGAAAGTACATGTAGCTAGAAACCAAGCTTTAATAACAATAATCAATCCACGTCTGACATATTTAATACAAAAATCAGAAGAGAACAGTATAGATAGCAACATTTGACTGGAGATAAATGGCAGAAAACAACAAAATCAGGTGTGTGTCAGCATGGTATTTTACATTACATTCGTTTTTCAAGAATCATTAATTTGATTAAACAACATTTGAATCACTTTTTTCTAATAAAATACGGATGTATATACTTTTTCTCCTCACATGTATCAATAATGGACACCAACACTGGATGCTCGGATTACTCACAATTAAGGCATTGCGCTACACAGGCAAAAGTGCCACACATGTAAATCATGCGTGGCAATTTTCATGTGATTTTCACATGAATCTCATGTGTAAATCATATGATTTCTTGACACGCTTGATTTTCGCATGAACATTTCATGTCATTCTCATATATTGCGCTTGAAATGAGATATCATGGTCTTAAATGCGAGGTACGAGAAGTTTTAATTAGCCATTGACTTACAGTTTTCTTTTGAAATCAAGTCTAAGTTCGTTATTAAGTAGGGCTAAATAACATAATTAGGTCAATGTATTTTTAGGTGCGTGAATTGTGAGACATTGACCATTGTGGTGAATTGTGAGACAGTGACCATGGTGGTGAATTGTGCGAAAGTGACCATTGTGGCTAAGAGTTTTGTCATTTCACAGCAGGTACAGTCAAGAATGATTCTAAAGGTTTCGTACATTGCTATGATCTTCATGTAAAATATGCACAGCATTGTATCTAAACAATATTGACATATTGAATCTAGAACGGTTCCAATACTGGCGCGTAATATTATTTAAATGAGATGTTATTTAGATGGTTAAGATGTTGGAATTCATCCTTAATGTTAATGGTCTCAAAAGCCAGACACTCGCCAATACGGCTGATATGGGCCACGCGTAAGGATGACAAAACAGTTACTCTAGTAAAGCAGTTGCCAAACTAGTAAAATGACAAGACACGTTGGCAAGTGCTTTTTACTAAAGCAGTTGCCATGAAAATCACCACAAATGTGTGTACAACTACAGTTAAGTAAAGCAGTTGCCATGTCGGCCGATATATCGTATAAATGATTGGTAGTAGAGCAACTTCAGGTAGGGCGTTAGAATTGTACCTGCTGCCCCTATTGCATGATCGTAAAAGGCGACTAAATTTAGGATCTTATCTTTTCTTTTCTTCCTAACTGACTTTATCTTTCCTAATGCCTTCCTTGGCACCGCCTCACTTTTGGCCTTGCGTTGAGCGTTCGCCCCTGTGAGGAAGGCTCTGGGTTCTGTCCCCTGGCCGAGACACACCAAAGTCTATAAAAGTGGTAGTTTCTGCTCCTGCTTAGCGCTCAGCAAACGGGGAGTGGGACGACTGGTTCGCCCGTTGTCAGTATAATGTGACCGGGTGGGGTGTGTTGCTTGGTGTCTTCGGCGGCATGCTTCAGTGATATAGCACTATAAAAAGGGCAATAGTTCCACAATACAAGAAGACATAACATGAATATACCGCAGTCTCCCAAAACACGCACCTCGCTCAACATACACGCAACACACCACATACATGGGAGGCCGTCCTTACATGACCATAGCTGTTAATAGGACGTTAATTAATCAAACAAACAAACAAACAGCAACTTCCAACATACACTCGAGGTGTTGATGACGTAAAACTTCGACTGATGTGTTCTGATTGGAAGTAAGATAGGCCCACTAGCTTTATATTACAAGGAAACACGAAATGAATAGTTATGATTTATATCCACGATAATTCAGGTAGGCTGATGAGAAAAATCTGCAATGTGATAATTTATTAAAAATAAGTTGTAGACTACAACCTTATTAAATAACCGACTCCCATGGATGTATATTGGTGATATAAATCGTCAGCAATTAAAACCTACCTCGTTTTGCCATTGCTGATCGAAGAGAAGAAGTCACATTGTCGTTGTCAATCCTCACCATTTTCGCGCCAATTTTCGCACAGTTCGCCTACGATATATATATATATATACATGTATATAAATATATACGTAAGCTAATGCAAGTACATGTATCTATCCATAAAATTGTACCTTTTTCAAAACATCGTTAACGTCATAAAACAAAGCATTTCTTATAGTTAGTATTTTTAATATTGCGATGATTCATCGACAATATCATAAATCAAAACAAGGCCTATGTTCTTCATTGATGATTGTCAATATTTGTAATATCTATAAGTACAAATCGGCCGTATATGTGATTTCATTATATCCTACAAGGGCCAATATATTTTTCCAGATGTGTACATATACGCATGCAAGTTCTTTTGTTTCATTATATTGATGTGTACATGTAAACGAACCAGTATCACGTCTTGTACAGATATTATCTCTTCTTTTCACATGATTTAGTATAATGATTGAGAAGGAAGCAATGAATCCTATACCCCCGAAACGATCTCTAACTAGTGGAAGATGATGGGCCTAATCCCATGACCAAATAAAGACAAGAATCACGTTTACTGTGTTAACGTCTGCTGAGAGAATGTATGGCGATATAGCGTATATCGTATTTCCCAGAATGCAACATTCAAGATGGCGGTCTACAGAGAAATCCATACAGAGTCTAGACGATTATCCGCGGTTAGATTGTATATACTACGACAGATGACAATAAAGATAGCGAAAACTTGACAAAAGTAAACAATTTCTCCTCGGGGTAATATCTGACCAAACCATACCCATTTGGATTTTTCACTGTCATTATCATTCATTTTGATAATAACTCTATATTAAAAAATCCTCAAAAAGAACTGCATCAAAACATTCTGAAAAGATAATGTTTAAGAGAATAACTCACCACATCCACCCACTCCGGAATCTAGATCTGTTGTAACGCTCACGTGCTAGTATTGTAGATGTGACGTTTATTATATGACGTTATCGAGTGTGAAAAGAACACCGGAAGTGTATAATTTTTTAAAAATATAACAATTGGCATGTAAGTAGTGAGTGTAGATGGCTCATTATGCATTTAACATGCTAACATGCTATTTAATATGCTAATACACTAATTTTAACATGCTAATACACTAATTTTAACATGCTTAAAACACTGATTTTAACATGCTTACATGCTAAAACACTGAATTTAACATGCTGAAATATTGATTTTAACATGCTAAAACACTGGATTTAACATGCTGAAATATTGATTTTAACATGCTAAAACACTGGATTTAACATGCTGAAATATTGATTTTAACATGCTAAAACACTGGATTTAACATGATTTAACTAAAACGCTGGATTTAACATGCTAAAACGCTGGATTTAACATGCTAAAACGCTGGATTTTAACATGCTAACATGCTAAAACGATGGCTTTAACATGCTAAAATACCGATTTTAACGTGTTATCATGCTACTAAACATGCTAGCATGTTAAAAATGGTTAACAATGCTGATTGTGTGCCCAAACACAATCTCCGGAAAACGTCAAGTCAAGATCATTTTCATTCAACGTTATTCATATATTTAGAATAAGCATCAACTTGTGATGTTAAATGTAAAAATCGATAGCACGTATCTGTATGTGAAATGCATTAAATCCCAATAATCCCAATAATATACTAAGTAGAAGTAACACATAGAGGCTGCCATCTTGCATATTTTCTCAGCCTCATTCTGAGAAATTTGAGGAAACCAGATTTTATAAACATTGGTTGCATTACTTGGAAAAACCGTGAAAGTGAAAGTACTATCACAACTATGAGTTTCTCAGAATGTGTTGCATCACGTGAAAGTGAAACCACTACAGTACCCCTGTGAGGAAGGCTCTGGGTTCTGTCCCCTGACCGAGACACACCAAAGTCTATAAAAGTGGTAGTTTCTGCTCCTGCTTAGCGCTCAGCATACAGGGAGTGGGACGACTGGTTCGCTCGTTGTCAGTATAATGTGACCGGGTGGAGTGTGTTGCTTGGTGTCTTCAGCGGCATGCTTCAGTGATATAGCACTATAAAAAGGGCAACAGTTCCACTATACAAGAAGACACAACATGAATATACCGCAGTCTCCCAAAACACGCACCTCGCACAACATACACGCAACACATCGCATACATGGGAGGCCCTCCTTACATGACCATAGCTGTTAATAGGACGTTAATTAAGCAAACAAACAAACAAACATCAGTACCAGTTAAAGTAGAGCGTCACGGACATGTCATCCAAGGGAGTTAACTGCAACACTTTTTTTTAGTTTTTGTTTAACAGGTTTCAGTATATTAAACATACTTAACATGTTGAAACACTAATTTTAACATGCTAAACATTCATGCATGCCTTTATTACTAAATTAATTCCTCATATTTGCCAAAATCACCATATTTTTAAAATACATCAAAGCACTGGTTTTAACATGTTTAAATACTGCTTTAACATGAGATTTCTAGTAGTTAAAGAAATTTTCCTATCATGTTTGTCATTCTTCTGTCAGGTTCTTCAATTTTCTTGGAGATTTCTCTTGAGTTAAAAAAAAAAAAAAAAAAAAAAAACCCAGAGAATTACAATAGTTAACACTTTATTAAACTTTAAACAGATATTTACATTATTTGACACTTTATTATGTATAAACAAGCAGAGAATTACAATAGTTAATACTTTATTTAACTTACAGATATTTACAATATTGAATATAGGCCTTTTATTAAACATGCAATCAGAGATTTACAATAAATATTATATAGATATGCATTTATAATATTTATTACCAAAGTTAATACTTTATTAAACATACAGAGATTTACAATAGTTAACACTTTATTAAACGTACAAACATATATTTAAATAATGAAAATTATATTATTAAGCATGCAATCAGAGATTTACAATAGATAACAAATGATACACTTTGAATTACAATAAATACATGTATTGAAAATCCATACTAATTTCTATCAAAATAAGTAATGGACAAGGTTTCCAACAAAATTATCTACAAGATTGGTACTGGCATACAAATCAGACTGAAGACTCTCTGTGATCTCTCTCATAGTCATTCCCATTTCTCTGTGAATTAAGTAATATATACAATGTTGACCACAAACCAGAGAGTTCAAATGTTGTACTCTGTTGGGTTTAAAATTCCAAGTTTTACATTGCCGTTTCAAAAAACCATTAAAATCAAAATGGAAGGGAGGTATTCCATAAGGATTATAGTATTCTCCATGTCTTTTCTCATCAATATAAACTGCTATCCAATGTTGACCTTTTTTGGTATTTGGATCTGTGTTGCAAACCATAAGACAAGGGACACGTAAAAGACACGCAGGGAGATTATTTCTGGCATACACCCCAGCAAAGTGAGGGGAAATATTTTCCAAGATCACTTCTATTTCCAATGTATTCATCATGCACTACAGTCAAAAAGAATTTGTCTGTTACGGTCTATTTCTATGATGTTGTCAAATTCAGCATACACAACAACGTTAATAGTATTGGGTATGGCTCTCCCAAAATGTGCTTCTAGAGACATATTTCCCCTTTTTATCAGATGAAATGTTCCCACTTGCTCATAGAGTAATGCAATTTTGTCCCATGTAGAACTCTATGACTAGTAGCGATTTAAAGGATTTACCTCTATTTCCCCTATTAGGCCCCGCCCCTCCTGCCCCCGGGTGGCCAGAGCCAAAATTTATACAAGTTCTGTTCCCCTTTCCCCAAGGATGTTTGTGGCCAAATTTGGTTACAATCCATGTAAAACTCTATGACTAGTAGCGATTTAAAGGATTTACCTCTATTTCCCCTATTGGGCCCCGCCCCTCCTGCCCCCAGGGGGTCAGAGCCAAAATTTATACAAGTTCTGTTCCCCTTCCCCCAAGGATGTTTGTGGCCAAATTTGGTTACAATCCATGTAGAACTCTATGACTAGTAGCGATTTAAAGGATTTACCTCTATTTCCCCTATTGGGCCCCACCCCTCCTGCCCCCGGAGGACCAGAGCCAAAATTTATACAAGTTCTGTTCCCCTTCCCCAAGGATGTTTGTGGCCAAATTTGGTTACAATCCATGTAGAACTCTATGACTAGTAGCGATTTAAAGGATTTACCTCTATTTCCCCTATTGGGCCCCACCCATCCTGCCCCCGGGGGACCAGAGCCAAAATTTATACAAGTTCTGTTCCACTTCCCTCAAGGATGTTTGTGGCCAAATTTGGTTACAATCCATGTAGAACTCTAGGACAAGTAGCAATTTATAAGATTTACCTCTATTTCCCTTATTTGGCCCCGCCCCTCCTGCCCCCAGGGGGTCAGAGCCAAAATTTATACAAGTTCTGTTCCCCTTCCTCCAAGGATGTTTGTGGCCAAATTTGGTCACAATCCATGAAGAACTCTAGGACAAGTAGCGATTTATAGGATTTGCCTATATTTCCCCTAATGGGCCCCGCCCCTCCTGCCCCTGGGGGGTCAGAGCCAAAATTTATACAAGTTCTGTTCTCCTTCCCCCAAGGATGTTTGTGGCGAAATTTGGTTACAATCCATGCAGAACTCTATGACTAGTAGTGATTTAAAGGAAATGTTGACGGACGGACGGACGACGGACGCCGCGCCATGACATAAGCTCACCGGCCCTTCGGGCCAGGTGAGCTAAAAATGAAAAATGAAGAGTGGTGGAAAAATCCAAAGAAGATTATTAAAGGTATGTATTTTTAATAGTGAGAGAGGATGGAGATTATAGCGTATAGCGTTTTTTCCCAGAATGCAACATTCAAGATTGTCTGTTGGTGAATGGGTGACCGCTACGTTGGTTCGGTCCCCAGCCTCCGTGCGTTTCATAACAAATAAATCGGATACATATCAATGTAAATTGACAGTAACATCAAAATATGTGACAAGGACATCAGCAAACAGTGATCATACTGAAGTAGTTAGGTATGTAGTCCAACGCCAAATAATTATATGCAAGGCATTGCTATTTCACACGCACAGTTAAAGGGACAATTCAATCTAAGACAACATTAAAATTTGCATTTATATTGGGAAAAAACCGGTTCTAATGGAAATTAGATCAGTCGGTTTTACTGTGATATGCTCGAAAAACCCATCGTGGTGAAATGTGTGTGAAACTTTCAAACTCGCACGCTGTCCGCCATTACACATTATGGTCGAACATCTTGTATGCCGAACCCTGTCCCTTGCTCGTAGAGTAATGCAATTTTGTCTAGAACTGCCCAAATCGCTCTGACATTAGTAATCTACCTTATTAGATGAATTATCTTGCCTAAGAATCATTTTATTACCTCCTCAGTGGTTATGTAGTTCATTTGTTTAACGTGCGTGACTTTGGCACGGGTATCGGTACAGAGTACATACTGTACCTGCTTAATCGTATTGATTAACGATTTGTACTTACAACGGTATCAATTAAAATACTTAACAATGACGTTGAATTTGTCAATATATTGAGTTAAATGTTTCATAAGAAATGTAGAACAATACATTTATGCCATATTTTGCTTCTTGGTTATGTAAAAGAATTAGCCTTTGCTAAGCGGGTCGATATTAGACTACAAAACAATACCAGCAATACCTTGATTTGATTAGGTGGATTATATCTATTTTCTAGTATGTTAATTTTCTCCGTATTTCAGTACATTTCTGCTTCTGCTTCGCGCTAATCATCATAAAGGGACGACTGGTTTGTCATTTGTCAGTATAATGCGACCGGTTAGGGAGAACTTGTTCAGTATCTTCCGCGGCATATTTAAGTTAGATGTACTATACAAGTACAAGAGTTCCACTATGAAAAGAAGACACAACAGGAATATACTTCAGCCTCTCAACACATATAGATACATGGCACAACGTCCTTACAGGGTCATTACCTTTCCAAAAACGGAATTGACAATTTTGTAGAGTCGCCATAGTTATTAGCTTACTGTTCTTACTGTTAATACTACACTTATCATCACAAATCAGTTAGTTTTATAACGTACGTGGGTCGTCTTATTTTTTCCGCCGTTGCCTATTACCGCGTGTTACTTCAGTCACGTAATACGAATCGGAATTCCGACAAAACCCGAAGGTACTGAACATGGCAATGATTGAAAACGCTTTGTTCAAAAACAGCAATATTTCTCCATAGATTTCGGCTCTCTTATAGGCCGACATATGCTTTTCGGGAGCTAAATTATAAAGTTACATATCCATGTTCAAATAGCAAATGTTTAAGCGACAGATCGTTACCATGAAATTCGCATGCAATTTAACTTTAAGGGGAGTAAATAGCCTACAGATCTTTTACGTAACGGAGCTCGCCATTGGATGTCTTAATATAAATACATGTAAATGAAGTTATAGATCATCGACGTACATGTTAAATCATCTTTAATTATTTAATGGTAACTAAACTTGCCACTCATTACGACAGTACGTAACCTAGATTATCGTTTATCGGTTATCAACCGTAACGTTTTATCGATTACAATTTGTTTATTTGTGTGTAACGCAGGGAAACATTTGGTAAAAAGTAAGCCTCAAAAAGCAATGCCATCAGTCTAAGATTTTATCTTGATTAACCATCATGTTCGGCTGTATTGATATACTGTGCGAATATGTTTCTATCATACGTTTCAAATATAAAAGTATTTTCGATGTTAACAATAAAATGGATATACATCATAGTAATGCCTAAATAGTTTCAGCTTACAATGAAATACACAATCCATGTACATTTTGTAATTACATTAGATAAAATACTATCTAACTTTTACATGATCAGTTTGGCTTGTTAGACGTGTTCTCTTGAACTACAGTAGATACGTATCAATACAAATGGCTGGTAAGGCGCGTTTTTTTAACTACAGCAGATATGTATCGATATAAATGGCTGGTAAGGCGCGTTCTATTTGAACTACAGCAGATACGTATCGATATAAATGGCTGGTAAGGCGCGTTCTATTTGAACTACAGCAGATACGTATCGATACAAATGGCTGGTAAGGCGCGTTCTATTTGAACTACAGCAGATACGTATCGATACAAATGGTATGAATCCGCCAATGGAACACACGGATAGGTATACATTTATAAACGATCATTTTGTTGCTACATGTTCAAACTTAAACTGACAGGTACCCGTGAATCCATATGTAATCCATGTGACGGTTTAGTAACCATCTGATTTTTAGATTTTATTTTACACACGAATCTTCAAATTATATTATATTTACCGATAGGTACACATTTAGATCGGTTCACGTCAAGTAAACACTCTAAAAGCTTCGCGATGAAATATGTATTTATATAAATAACAAATATATAGTCTGCATTTGACAGTGTGCCACATAATACCGATGTCAGAAGCGAATTAAGATAGGTACGGAGAAATAAAGTACCCTTACCGGCAATCTAATTCAAATACAGATCCTTATTATCACTACGTTTGATAAGACGATTTGGCAACATCCCATTTGGGGTCGCGTCAAAATGATATATTTGGAAATGGCCAATCAAATTGCTGCCTGCCAGAATCCTGACTAGGGTCGAAATAGTTGAAAAAAGCTGTGTCAGCAATATTTTTCGTGAACAAAGTCATATTGCCCAAAGAGACACAACAAAGCTGAATATATATGTATACTGATATATATGTATACTGGGATGTAATAGCGTTTACAATTTACAATGTATGTAGCAAGGTGAAGAAACTGCATTTAATCTGAAGTACAGGTGGTATAAATGTTACCCGAACATGACCCCTTCTTGGTTGTTGTCAGATCCTCTATTGAAGATGGTGGTTATTAGAATATGTGTTTTTATCAGGTTGGTTTACCTGGATCCGAGTAACTTCGTAAGAAACATGGCAAAGGAAGAAGAAAATGGCGAGAATGATTAGGAAGAGGGGCAATGGAGGGGGATGCAGATTATGATCATAAAAGTGTCGGCAAAGGTGTCGATTTATATAAATAATAAAATGTTGAAAGGATTAAACATTGCCATGTTGTTTTCCACGCCAGATAACAACATATTGAGGATATATAAGAACACAGAAGTTATTAAAAATGATGAATTAGTTGTTTTTCACCAGTGAAGGTAGAACATCCAGAAGTGACGTCATATTGCCCTTTTCGGCGAAGGTCATCATGAGGTCACACGTGATTTTAGTATAAGTATCACTGTCAGTGTAAAGTGTTTGTAAGGAAAACAGAACATGGTCGTGTTATACCTCCACAAACTCTGTAATTAGAATCGCTCTTTATCTTGTTTAACTGAGGGTTATAGATTTGCTTAAGACAGACGGTTCCATCTTGTATTATTTATTTGTAAATACACATACCCTCCCTGTGATATATTGGCTTTTCCTTTTGTTAAAACCTTGTTGACAATGTCACCAGTTTTCACTCGGCATCACTGATAAGGTTATAGACCGGTTTGTCTTGTATGATTTATTCATAATCCTCATCAACCTCCATTACACGGTACAGTGATGACCTCGCAGTAAGATATCTCCAAATCACATCATCCCGTCCTGTCTCAATATATTTGGTGATACAAAGGAATTTCAAATGTGTTATCATTTAGTTTTACTTTATTTGTCAAACACTCGGGTATGTTAACCTACCACCATTTGTTAACATAAAATAACTTTGGTACATGCAAATCTCTCTCTCTCTCTCTCTCTCTCTCTCTCTCTCATTCTTCTCTCACTTAACATTCTCTCATACCCTCACCACCAATGTCTTCTCTTCCACAATGTGTACATAACGAAACACATTTAACATGTTTTTTTCCTTGTTAGCCTATTGACACATTATTTAATTATCTATCTGGAGAATTACTCTATTAAATAAAAACGTTTGCTTATTTGTAGGGAAAAAAACATTTTTTTAGTAAAACAACACTTATATAAGACTTTAAACGTTAATATACTATAAACATACCCCATACAAACATTGCTTTGTACAGTCGATACTATTATACTTACTTTTGCCTCATGCTGATATTTTGCTTTACTTTTGTCAAAGTGCTCATATTTTCTTTTTATTATTTCCCTATCTACTATATTACATACTAGTTAGAATTTCTTTATTCCCCCCGCCTATTGTTCTTCCACATTTCCTTGCAATTAATTCAATCAATTACAAATTAATTTCGTGTTTAATTAAAAATATTGCTACTTGATCATCTTCATCAATTGTACCAAGAGTATGTGATTCCTGCTAGTCGTATCTACATTATCTAGTTACACCAGCATAGCTATTGCCCACTTGACCATGTTCAAATCTTGTAACGCCTAGATCTTTCTAGTGTTGTCTATGAAAACATAATGTATATCATCCTTGTTATGTTTGTATTGTTTTTCAGCAACATTAACTGTCATTTTAACAGTTTAATGATATTTACTGACTTCTTATTTTCACTCGTTTAATGCTTTATGTATGGTATATCCTGTTTTATTAAATTCTTTACATTTGTGCAAGAATTTAGACTGGGATTGAAGGCAACAGAAGATTTGTTTGACCCGAAGACAAACTGTTTGATGGTCCAAAAATTATCTGTTGGCTTAAAACCCAGTCGATAACTGTTTTGTCATACCCATTGCATCAAAACAATGCATTGACGTTATGAAATGTAGTGACGATTTACATCCTGAGAGTCCTCAGCCACAGCATACATTTTCCACTTTCAACATTACAGAACAAGACATAGTTGATCAACTTCATCTTCTCATCACCAATAAACCTTCAGGCCCTGGTACTATTCCTCCTCAATTCATAAAAGGTGTCTCTCAGTCAATTATAAAACCTCTTCATGTAATATCTAATAATTCTATATCATCTGGTATGCTTCCTGATGTGTGGAAAAATGCCAATGTTACACCCATATACAAATGTATAAAGGTAAAGGTTTACGAAGTGATCCTTCTAATTATAGACCTATTTCTGTGACTCCTATTTTTAGCAAAATTTTGGAAAAAACTGTGTAAAAATCTTTTCAACTATCTTTCCAGACATAACATAATCTCCAAACATCAATCAGATTTTTACCTAAAGCTTTAACAACCTATCAACTATTAGCTATATGACACAATTGTAAATTTTGGATAATGGCAAAGAGCGAGAATGATATTTTGTGATATAAGCAAAGCTTTTGCTCGTGTCTGGCATGATGGTTTAATATATAAGCTTAAAAAATATGGAATCGAAGGTAATTTGTTGACATAGTTTTCATCTTATTTGAAGAATAGGAGACAGAGAGTGGTCTTTGATGGATTCAAATCTACTTTTAAATTAATACAGGCGGGGGTACCATAGGGATCTGTCCTGGGACTATATCTCTTTCTATTGTTTATTAATGATATTGATGATGATATTTCTTCTAATGTAAAATTGTTTAATGACGATACTTCCATAATAAGTCTCATTGAAGGAAAAAAACAGGAATCTGCTGAAATTCTTAATAATGCTATGAGAAATATCTTTGTGGGCTGAAAAATGGGGCATACTTTTTAATCTTGATAAATGTGTATCTCTTCTTTTCTCAAGGCGATTTGACTCCCAAATATGAATTCCTGATTTGATTTTCAACAATACAAAAATTAAAACTGTTACCAATCAAAAGCACTAACGAGTATAATTCAATTCAATGGCAAATTGGTCTACCCATATAAATTATATCTATAAGAAAGCATACAAAAGAATAAACATACTCAAATTATTGAAATTCAAACTTGATAGAAAATCACTTCAAACTATTTCTACTTCCTTTATTCGACGAATTCTCGAGTATTCTAATATAGTATGGTCTAATTGCAACCAATCTGATTGTGATATTTTGGAGTCAATTCAGCTTGAAGCAGCACATATTATGACTGGTTTGAAAAGGGGAACAAATCACGCTATAATTTATAGAGAATCTGGCCTAGTACACTTATTAAACGAAGACATCTCATCGAAATATAACTTTTTAAATTATATTTAATAAAAATTGCCCTTCTCTTATTTATGAATTATTAGAACCCTCTTTCAATATTAGTGATAATTACGATTTCAGACATAACAGATTATTTAATGTTCCTGCTGCTAGAACCCAGTTATATAATATAAGACTCTTTCATATGTGGATATGAAGGATTGGGATATTCTACCCGAGGGTCACAAAATGTTGTAAAACCCGAGGCTTGCAGAGGGTTTTGCAATATTTTGTAATCCCGAGGGAAGAATGTCCCAATCCTTCATATCCGCTTATGAAAGAGTATTTTTCTTTCATACCTTGACTTTTTAATGCAATTTCACAATTATAATATCCTGCCATTTTGAAATAAATTCGAACAAATCCACGGCTGAAAAGTAATTTTTCATTCATGAAAAAGTACGTGATATTTTCAACAAAAAATCCGTTGTTTGCATCTTTTATACTAAAACCAGTCAAGATTGTGGAAAAAAAATTGTTAAAATTTTACCGAGAAAATAAAGAATACCTGGTAATAATCTTACAATACAAGGTTTATTTTGATGCGAGACTTAGGAAATCAGAGATGGCGAGGCTGTGCCGAGTCATCTTGGCTTTTCGTGTCGAGCACCAAAATAAAACTTGTATTGTAAGATACTAACCGTGTATTTTGTTTAGCTTGCAACCATTATGATATTCAAAACGAAAGCAAATCGCCAGTTATTTACTTGGTTTCGCTCGAAGCGGGACGCTTCTTTGATGTGGAGGTAAAGATTCATTCACTAAACCGAACGAGATTGTACTCCTTTTTACTGCAGTGGGAAATAAATAAGCGCATTTGCAAACAATATCTGTAACTCTACTCAGTGTACAATATCAAAAAAATACCTTTGACATGAGCCAGGAAAAAGACGACACCGCCATACCAGATTTT
The DNA here is from genome assembly GCF_041381155.1 of Argopecten irradians. Classification (NCBI taxonomy): domain Eukaryota; kingdom Metazoa; phylum Mollusca; class Bivalvia; order Pectinida; family Pectinidae; genus Argopecten; species Argopecten irradians. The sequence goes on from NC_091147.1 coordinate 5,078,079, forward strand.
CGATATCGTAAAAGTAACGTCATTCCGGCGAAAGTGACGTTACGTTTTAGCTAGATTGAATGACGTTTCATTCACCAGAAGGTTCAAGTTCTGGGTCAAGTTAGAAAAAGTTCCGTCATTTATGGAACAAATTCACGTGATCGTATTGAAGAATAAAGCATTTCGTATTGACGGATAAAGCACAAGTTTATCCGGCAATAGTTATCGGTCAGTGTGTGGGACAGTTACAGGATAAATAGAAATTTTGTTGACGCCGTGACTTCATGGGGCTTTGTTGCATGGGTAGCCATGCAATACAGCCATAGTCGGCATGAGTGTATTGCTTTAGACCAGCCAGTATTACACCTGTAATGAAAGAAAAAAAAACAGCTTCTTCCCGTCTATTATGACCGAGTGGAACGAACCGCCCTGTCCTTTTCCTACAATGTCATCTGTTATATCCATCAAAAGTTTTACAGTAAATACACATATCTTTGAAAATGGAGCTCAATGTTCCGATATTTTCAAATATGATGGTCAAATATTTTATTATATCAGTTGAGAAATTTTGCTAGTAACCTTAATACGGATCTCTTTAATTCTCATCTCAGTGACAGTCCAGCCTGCCTGTGTGGATTTCAAAACGAAGATTGTGAACACTATTTTCTATACTGTCCTTTATACGTCAACCCTAGACGGCTGTTTTTTAACTCTATCTTGGAACTTGACAATGATATACCACTGACAACACAAACATTTTTACAGGGCTCTGAAAGACACGATATTAACATTAATAAATCTATATTGGATAAAGTGCAGTGCTTTGTCAGGGATACCAAAAGATATCGCTGAATTTTGTTGAATAGATTTCGTTGAATTCTTTGAATATTTTTTTAACAATTTTTTATTCAATTTCAATTTTATCAACAACTCATTACATATACAATACATGTACATTCAAACTTATAAGCATGCAACCATATCCATTTGTATAGAATTTGACAACTAAACATTAGTATAGGGTTGGCTATTTTATATACCTTTTCTTACTCCCTCACACACATATATAAAGACAACACATACACAATGGGGGAGGGGGGAGCTATATTAATTTGCAGGCTCAGACTAAGTGGTTCACTGTTCACATGGTTAAATAGTTAACAGTTTGAAAACGGAGTTTATTTAGCAGCACAAAAAGGTTTGATTTTATATAAGAATTCCGTGTAATTATGTACATGTATATATGTCTCTTTAAACAAGTACTGTTTAATTAATAGTAAAATAAGGTTATCTACTATCAAATCAGGAACATGAGAACTAAATTCTGATAGTTCAAAAGAAATTCACTTCAATATGGAGTTAAGCGAAAACTTCAACACTGACTCAATATAACAGAGTTTAGTTAAACATTGGCCAATTCAAATCAGAATCTCTTGTAAAATTATTGTTTTTCTATTTGTAATGATATGAACTAGGAGACATTTTGTATATAATGTTTATCAATATCTAGCTTGATGTTTTATGATATCATCATCATTAAATAAATATAGCAATTCAGATTCTTTGTATATATATATATATATTGATGTGTATGAACTGTTAATATGTAAGGAAAGGACGTGTGAAGGCATGTTGCCTGTTGCCCAATTCCGTTTGTCTGTAACATCCGACAAAATTTTCTGAAATGAAAATAAGCCTCGTGAACAACAAAATTACTATTTTCTCGGAATTTGTGGTGGATTTATTTAAAAGATATAAATAACGGAATTTGCGTTGAAAATATGCAATTATCATGTATAGAGCATTGACATGCAGGCGCGTTTTTTTCGAATTCATTTCAAAATGGCGGATAATCATAGTAGTAAAATTGCAATAAAACATCAAGGTACATGTAATGGAGAAAAATAGTCTTACATACGTGGATATAAAGGATAGGGATATTCTACCCTCGGAATCACAATATGTTGTAAAACCCTCGGCAAGTCTCGGGTATTACAACATTGTGTGACCCTCGGGTAGCATATCCCTATCCTTCATATCCACGTATGAAATAGTCTTTTAATCTTTTGGGACAACAAACCATCGCCGTTTATATTAGAGGACACCTGTTGATTATGGATGGACGTCCACGTGAAACATGTCATATTGATTACCTCCCTTATTTCAGGTTATGTGGTACCATTGTTACATAATTGTAATGAATATTTAGAACACTATTAGATACAAACCTGATGTGAGTGTATGCTGAGATAGTTTTCTTGTGAGGAAAAGGCTCGTATCGTCGGATTGGACTATTTTAAGAATTATGTTATTCATAATTAAGTTATGAGGATTCGTTAATGTCGAAGAGTTTGATTTCATGAACTAAATATTAAGGCTTCTAATGTTGATTTTTCGAGTCACGCTTTCCTCAGACAGTTACAACGATTATTCATCAATAGAAATAAGAACTTAAATATCTCAAAGGAATATTTCGAATTTATTACGAGACGAATTCAATATTCATAGAAGTTACACAGCAATAAAAGCTTCACCAATACGTTACACTAATGATGGGAGAGTACTGCGTCTAAACGCATTAAGGAAGCCATTTTGTACGCTTTTTTAGGTATTATATCAAAGGAAGTGTTATGATATTTGTCGATCGTCTGTTTGACATCTTTTTTTACTCGTTTATTTGGTTTGTTTATTTTTACGTCCTATTAACAGCCAGGGTCATGTAAGGACGTGCCAGGTTTGTTGGTGGAGGAAAGCCGGAGTACCCGGAGAAAAACCACCGACCAGCGGTCAGTACCTGGCAACTGCCCCACATGAGATTCGAACCCGCATCCCAGAGGTGGAGGGCTTGTGGTATTATGTCTTGACATCTTAACCACTCGGCCACCGCGGCACTGAAACAAACTCGATGATATGTTTATACTGTAGTGAGGGTTAATACACAATTCATAGTCAATAAAAGTTCAGAAAAGTAAAAATATATATTATAAATGTTGTTCAGTTGTGTTTTGTTTTAAATTTCCCTTTGAAGCGTGTTTTTTTCAATATTATTAACAGCACAACATGTACAGAGGACACACGGAAGACAAAGGCAAGGATCTGAATAATGATTTTCAAGTCTTGTATGTTAATTCACCAATTGAATATAAACTTTTGCAATTCTACAAAATTATCAATCTCGTTTTACATTCCTTTTCTTAAATCAAAACCTATTTTCTAACGTCTCCCTTTGAAAGTGGGCCTTTAATAATATTATCTGACTTAAATGATATCTATGAAATTGAGCTAAAAAGAATTTAAATATTGGCTGGATATGGGTCATTCATTCACACAGTTGCCGAAATATTTTTTTTTTAATTTTTAATTTTCAAACATTTCACACAGTATATATAAATGGACACCAACACACAAACACTTGCATACGCACTCACTCTCAATACTTAAAAACATCAAATTGTACGTTATGATACATCATATATAAACCATTACATAGCAAGCCATGGTGTACTCTGCATAATATGCATGTATGTGTACTAACATGACACAATACCCATACATGCATGCAAACATAAATACATACTGCATGCATGCATAGGTACATGCATACAAACATACTCTAACATCACCATTATATTTTGAATAGTTTACATATACACAATGTTATCTAGACGAGATATAAGTAACACTAAACAAAGACAGACATAAACAATATATACATATATAATGATGCCACACAGCCGACGATATGTGATTGTCATCTAATAAACACATTAACAGAGGAATCGGTATTTTTCTTCAGTAACAAAAATCACATACTTTACATCATAACAATATTTGTAAATTTTGAGCTTCTTATTTTACGACTGATGAAATAATCAAAATAATTAATCACATCCCGAAAAGAATTCAAAGCAATATAGAATGGAATTATTGGCTGTATATGTTTTCTTAATCAATTACACATTAAGCAATCAATTACTGTCAATGAGTAGTATGTATGTTCTGTCGGCGGTGGAGCATCGGTAACGATTTGAGTCAGAGAAATAAGAAAACAATGATTACGACACTCGATAAGACTAGTAATGTTTGAACAACAAACTATTCTAAAGTTCTGTGTGTTCATCAAATTAAGGCGATGTATATAATATATATATATACTTACTCTTAAAAGACAATTTCCTATAATGATACATTGTAATATGGCCACGACTGCTTCAATGAGTCTGGTCACATAACGGAAATTTTCCCGTGATATCAATTCTTTTTGTCCTCAATGTTTCTTAAAAGTAGGTCATAGTGACCTTATTTTGGAAACATCTCGTTGAAAAGCTGTTGTTCGTACATGAAGGATGTCTTTGGGCGACAACCTTTTTTTCTATGCGAGGGTAGAGCGAGAACTTGTTCTCATGAATTTCTCGCCAAAACAACGTGAACATATCCTAAGAACATATATGGCGATGGCCGGATTAGGGAACTTGAAAACATTAGCAATTTATCATTTTATAGTTAGCCTTGTTAACGTTGAAGATGAAACCGAATTGGAGACACCAATTTTTATATACATATATATCAGTCCTGAAAAACCCCCACACCCTTTAATATTGAACGTTAATTGTTTAAATAATAGTTCGGATTCAATAAAATAGATTTCACTTATTTAATGTAATCTGATCAGTCAATATGTAAATTATCTTTGTATCTGCTAATACATAAGTGACACTCGCGCCAGCAACAATTTCTCGCATTTATTTAGGAATGATTTTTATTTTTTGTTGTTTACTGCTGTGTAATTTCCTTAAATGGTGTGCGTTTGCGCGTCATGTTGAAATATCTGTACAAAAAATGCAGTTTACATACCAGTAAACAACAAAAATTAAAAGTATTCCTTATATTTACATTTCGACGGACCATTTAATTTAAATTAAGTGTTCAAACGAAATAAAACTATGTTTTTTTTCAATGTCATACGATCGTTGGAACAGCCGGTCGATTGATGAAATTCCTGTACATCTGGCTTCATTTTGGCGGGAAATGTCAAATTCAGAGTGTATACAAAATATAGTTCCACATTAACTTCATCTTTTTTCATCCCATTTAAACAATTTTTGTTAAATATCTTATTTTCATATATTTAATTTGATATTTACATGAAATTCATACTTGCATTATATAGAAGATAAGTCAATACAAATACAATAGGCCTAATCGGATTCGCATTCACACTAAGTCAGTTTTCCAGTGTGTGTATTCCTGCGTAGCAACCACTGCGTTTTCGCAATTGTAAACGATTTCGCAGATGGTAAGTTTATATAGCAAAGAGAAATCGGAAATGTAAATATAAAATATTGATGTGCACGGTAACGCTATGTCAATATAAATAAGTCATTGGATATTCGTCAATAAACAAACTTCACAGCATTTAACGACCTGTTAGAACTTACAAATATATAAATTCACATTTACATCAGTATTTTTAATATTATAATCACACTTCACGGCCACAAACAAGAAAGTCAAGTCGAAGCGAAAGGTTAACCATTGTTTTAAAGTTGGCTCCATTTTTGTTCTTGTTTGTTCGTCATGCTCCTGCTTTGGAGGTGGTGTGAGATTTTGTTCCGAGAACAATGTCCTCGTTTCATGTTCATTGCATTGTGGCGAATTAATCCCTGGAGAACAGTGTTCTTGCATCAAGAGCATGTCGCCCAGGCGCGGAATTAAGGACGAACCATGGGTATGTGAATTACAGTAACAGTCCATTAGAGTTTCAAATTGTTATGTTCCTTTCTGGACATCTCGTCTGTTTTTATCTTTGACGTACTACATATCGGAGACAAACATAATGCATACAAATGTGCATACACCGTTGACCCTAGATGTCCGTTGTCATTGTTCTTTACGGACAGTCAGTGATACACGATATAGTTAACCTGTTGCGCCTTATCAAATAAACAAAATAGTTTGCCTTTTGCTTGCTATCCAAAGCATTTTGGGTTTTCCATGGTAATTTCTTAGGTCTAAAATTAAAATGTGAAAATTGATGTTTTCTGTTTTAATTCGCATGCGTATTATCACTCTTATCACATTGTCTCTCTTCTTTTGTTCATTAACTCTCCACGACTACAAATTCATAGGATGCACCACACCAAGTTCTGACCCCGATCTAGATGATGTCTTTTCTAATACGGTGCACACACATGCATATTTCAATATTATAGTATCTCTGGAACAGCGGTGCCCACACAAATATTATCTCTAATTTTAAACAGAATTTTGACACACACAACAATGCTGGGATAGATTTACTTGAATACATGATAGGGAAGTGTTTAGTTAAAATTACATAACAATCAGAACTACAATGGATTCCATTATAATAATTAATATACCAATACATGTCATCAAAAACTCTCCAAATTAAAATTTCAACACAAAACAAGTGGCTAAGATGGCCTGTATCGCTCACCTGTTTTATTACCACAAGTACTGGTCTGAATACGGGATCATTGTTGCTTTTTTCAAAGATTTGACATATTGGGTACCACATCTGCTCCTGGGTGTCAAAGTCAAGACTTATACAAGATCTGTTACCCCCTCTCCAGATTAAAATTAGTGTTAATGACTTGAAACTAAACTTTGGCTCACTTTGTTCCTGTTGATAACATACTCCCCTCAAATCGAATGGTCTTTAGTTGATCTATGCATTTGATTTGATTTATTCACCGCTTTAAGTAAAAAAAAGTTATTGGGTGTTCACACGTTGGACCTAGGACGGTTCTACTACAAGTGCATAAAATCTTAAGATTTTAGTTAAACACTGTATAGTGACCGAACTCGGACCCGGTTGTTTGGTATCTACTTCCGGAAAAACCGTACCCAAATAAGTGAGAGGGGTACGTGCTAAATCGCTTCAAAAACTTGATATGGTATAATTTTTATCGAAACCTTACAAACATCAAAACAGCGAAAGCTTAAAATTTTAATATGTCCAACAATTGTATGTGGAGATGAAAATAAAGTCTCCTTTTTGTATTCAAACATGTAACTTGGATCATAATCCCGTACAAAACCGAGCAAAATGCGTGAAAATATGAAAATATCTCAGGATAACGGATGCAATTCATTTAGGTAAGTTGTTGAATGAAAAATTACGATAGAATAAAAACTATCTACCGCTTCAGATTTATCGTAAATATGTCCTTTGTGCTTTAATCGATGATGTTTAGTGAGTATGTTATGACTACAGTGTAAAATTCCGGGTTGGTATTCATTATAGTATACGGTTAGGTATAATAAATGTAACGAGAACCGACCGGAATTGTTCAACCTTCCTTTAAGCATCAGTCAGACTCCCAGAATACAATATTTACAAGTTTATTTACAACAAATAATACTACTTACAGTCATAGCAGCACATAACACACACTCATACAACAGGCTCTCTCCATCTAACTTTATCATGATATGTTATGCACATATGTTTATTTACAACGATATAAAAATGTTCATTATATGGCTGCTTCCCATTGGTTCAATCCACTGTTACGAAATAATGTTCAGTACCACTACACAGTATTGCCAATTTGCCGCTGTCAATGTCGCACAAACCAAGGTGAAGGTCACCCAGACCCGCCGGCTGAGGTGGAGGTCACAAAAGCCACGATGACGGTCACACAGACCAGACCTTCCTGTAAAGGTAAAGGTCACACAGACCAAGATGAAGGTCACACAATCAGAATTGCTAGTCAAGGAAGAGGTCACAAAGACCGAGGTAAAAGTCACGTAGACTACGTGAAGGTCACACAGACCCGTCACTGGTGAATGTAGAGTTAAAACAGACCCGCTAGTGGTCGTAGAGGTCACACAGACCTTCTGGTATATGTAGAGGACACATTGGCTAGCGACGATATGGCCTAATGGCATATGTATCCATCAGTTTATGGATAGTTCTCCATGGGTGGAAAGCTATAATATACGTATGTTATGATATAATACCAATTAACAATTTATATGTTTACTCTATACAAATAAATGCTATTTATCTAAATATTGACTATCCCAAAGGCATACTGTAACGACTTGTTTTGCTACGACCGCAGTCATTAGCATAGAGTAAGAATGACACAATTAATTTGTTTTGCCCTGGGTTCGACTGCCGCGTTAGCTTGCAGATTCCTATGTCTCGCTACAATATTCAAAGGTACTAGTGAGTATGGACAATGGATTACATCAAATTCATTTTACAGTTTATTAATATTTAACATGTGTAAAGGCGACAAGAAAATACCCGCGTGGCTCAGTGGGAAGTACTGTGTAATGGACAGTTTTGCTGCTAACATTCTCACGTTTTCGCTATCAGAATTAACTCCTACCCGTCAATGAAAGACCGAGCACGTGGCGCTACCCACCGGGCCGATTATCGATAGTTTAACCTCCAAATTCACAAACACCGTTCTCTAGCGAAGATTCTCAAAATATCTCCTTAACGGTTAACCCCGAAACTCAACACAGGAGGCTCCCACTCTTTTCCAGCCTACCAACGGCTCTCAACACAAGAGTGAAGACTTTTAAATACTATCGAAACCCGTCTAAAAGAGAGACATGCCAAGTCCGACATTGCGCAATTTCACAAGTATTTCAAACTAAAAAATATAGCAAAAATATCGACTGACAGCGAAAAATACACACACAGTAATGTTAATGCATTTCCATACTATACGATAACAGCAAATTAGGGAAAGGATGGGCGACAAATATATAAAAATTACATAGGATTCAAAAACACAACCCTCACCTCTCAAGGCCCGGTAGAAAACTGAAAGCCTCGGCGCAGTCCCGAGATCTCGTGCCCAGCAAATTCCCGCCAAAGTCCCGGTTAATATAATTTCCGGAAAATATAGCAACGAAGCGCACCGCAGCTTCGTTACAATACTATATAGCTATATCACTAATACTAAGATAATCATCTCATTTCTAAGCATTTACGGTAAATAATGTCACGTATGCTGACTTAACAACCTAACAATGCTTTACAAAACACACTCGGCATCATACTCACGTATATACACATGTCCCGTGCACACACGTTACCGCGTACGCAAGCACACACGCCGGGTGAATTACACCTAACTATAACTTATAAACTATAGCAAATACCTAATATATATGAAACCTCATTATAATTAATACTATGACAAGGACATATAAATGTATTTACTTACCGCAAGCTGTATTTCGCGCTCTGAGTTCCAACCCTGCTATTGTTCGCTACCGTTTTACCTGTGTCCTCTGCTTTCAACTCACACCTGTGCGCATACGTGACTTACCTTTGGGAATCTTTAGAGAAACTTAAATGGCGCAAAATCCAAATTACAAACTAACATACATACAATTATACAATGGCACGTGACAATAATAACCTGGTTAAACTTTTTGAATCGCAAAAAAAACAGGGAGTCATAAAGCTTGTCATTATCCACCGCGCCCCACGGTTGGTATGAAATCCCAAATACATGTTCATGTATGTATCAAGCTCGAAGTCAGATGTATTAAAGTGTAACTTTATATGTATTTGAGTATTATAAAACTGAAAAAAAATAACAGCAGGTGACAAAAAGAAACAGTTATTTGGTATTTTTGACTAAGTTTCCATGGTAACAAAAAACACCTTACATGGAAAGTCGATCCATAATAACAAAAGGCAAAAATTAGCACTAGTCTGACATATGTACCGAAACTTTCAATGAGCTGCGTTGAACGCGTTTGGAGTTACAGCGCGGGAAAGAATCTCGAACAGATGGACGGTTGTTTGTTCGTCCCTTTGATGGTTCGTTCGGTCAGTCAATCGAATTGAAGCGAGGGGAAACGTATTCAAACAAACGTGTGTTCATTGCTATATCACTAAAATCATTACCTTGGTTGAAATCACATGGTTGAATTAATTATCAAATCTAGTATATTTTTGTTTTCTCTATTTGTTTATAATTTTAAATATTTTAGCATTATCAGCAGATAAATATACATTTGAGATTGCTATTTCCGGTAGATCGTTCACGAATATTCCGGACAGTAGTGGGCCCAGCACGGATCCCTGAGGTATTCCTGATGAGAGGCGTTTCCAGTTGGAATGTTGTTTAAATAGATGTAGTGCAGTGGAACAACAAAAATGCGATGTGATACTACAGTCAGTAAATAATGGACTATTGGCAAAATACAACACCTCAAAGTATATTCAAAAGAAAAAGAAGTTCATGTTATGGTATATTGGATGAATTAGACCATGCATGAAGGTTCCTTCATTCCCACCATGATACAAATCCAATATCCATTCTCTAGGCCTACGCCTCTTAGTTATTTACAAGAAGTCATTTGAAGATTCAAGCCTATTTGATTCCTGTGACCTTGATTGAAGGTAAAGATCATTCATTTTAACAAACTTGGTAGCCAAACTTCCAAGCATGTCACAGGCTCAACATCAGGTCTCTATGCCTCTTAGTGATTCATCAGAAGTCGTTTAAAGATTTTAGCCTCTTTGACCTCTATGACCTTGAGTGAAGGTCAATGTCATTCATTTGAACAAACTTAGTAGCCATTCATTGCATCATATCACAAGCCCAATATCAGGTAATTATTCCTGTTTAGTTATTCAAAGAAAATCGTTTAAAGATTTACCTATTTGACCCCTCTGACTTTGAATGAAGGTCATGCTCATTTATTTAAACAACCTTCGTAGCCTTTCATCCAAGCATGCCACAGGCTTATTATCAGGTCTCTATAACTCTTAGTTATTCACAAGAAGTCGTTTAAAAAATAGCCAATTGGAACCATGTGACCTCGAATGAAGGTCAGAGTAGCCCTTTATCCCAGCATGTCGCAGGCCCAATATGAGTCCCCTGGGCCTTTTGGTTCTTGAGAAGAGGTCATTTAAAGATATTTGCCTATTTGACCCCTGTGACCTTGAATGAAGTTCATTTATATGAACAAACTTGGTTGCCCTTCTTCCCAGCATGTCACAGGCCCAATATGAGTACCCTGGGCGTTTTGGTTCTTGAGAAGAAGTCATTTAAAGATATTTGCCTATTTGACCCCTGTGACCTGGAATGAAGTTCAAGGTCATTAATTTGAACAAACTTGGTAGCCCTTCATCCCAGCATGTCCCAGGCACAGTATGAATACCCTGGGCCTTTTGGTTATTGAGAAGTTGCTTAAATGAAAAGTATGCGCATGGCGCACGGAGACCTATTTTTATTTTCACATATAATTGTTGCACATATACAAATTTTAAGCTTCCCTTTTCTAATGTTTGTAAGGTTTCGAAAACAAATGATATAATATCGAGTTATTGAAGCGATATAGCACGTACCCGTCTTATTTTTTGGGTACGATTTTTCCGGAAGTAGATACCTTTCAAACGGGTCCGGGTCCCTTTACCATACTGTGTTAAATGAGAAGTTACTTTTAATATTTACGTGTTGAATTATTTTTTGTTAATTTCCCTTTTGAATCATCATAATACATGTATCAGAATGACAATGAGATGATATACGATGATGGCTAGTCGCACTGGTTACGCATAACTATAATTGAAAATAAAGCAAAATTTGTTTGTAATATATCTGTGTCATTCATTGATTATAATTCGTTCTTTGTCAATGTTCACGGATCAGAAATAACCACGAGGCTACGGTTTCGTTTTGTAATGATCTTCGCATACACCATAACCGTAATTTCCGTTTTCACAGTTCTTGTCATGCCAAGTGCCTTGTTGATTCATAACAGCACAATCCTCATTGCCGTTGTTGTTAGGTGCACCGTTAGCCCAATTAGGATTCATCACTTTGTCCCCAGGTCCCCACATCCACTCGTCTTCCAAAACATGGTCGTTTGCCGAGATCCAAATTACTGATAAAACTGGAAATTAAAGTACCGTTATCTTTTTAGAAATGAATGATAAAATGATTTAGATAATTACAATAGAAAACGTAATTGTATTGAATCCTATCTAATGTTCGTTACAAGCAGAAATATTTGTTGAATAAACCTCCCCACTTGTTCAATGTAGCTTCTCACATCAGCGTTTTCAATGTCCTTGGGAAACCATATATATGTCTTTTTACATACTATTAGTTATTGTACTATGACGTCATGTTTTACACATAAAATAATTCAAACCCCTGAAGACCGGCATGAGCCGAGAAAGCGCTAGGGAGGAAAAAACTGTTTTATAGTTGTGTTTTCTTTTTATATATATATTTTATTATGGTTTAAAAGATTTGATCTCTAATATTAAAAACATATATGATATATATCACAAGGTACAACTAACGGATATGATTGGTATCACAAGGTAAAACCAACATGTATGATTTATATCACAAGGTAAAACTAACGGGTATGATTTATATCACAAGGTAAACTAACGGGTATGATTTATATCACAAGGTAAACTAACGGGTATGATTTAAATCACAAGGTAAACTAACGTGTATGATTTATATCATAAGGTAAAACTAACAAGTATGGTTTATATCACAAAGTAAAACTAACGGGTATGATTTAAATCACAAGGTAAAACAAACGTGTATGATTTATATCACAAGGTAAAACTAACGGGTATGATTGATATCCCAATGTAAAACTAACGTGTATGATTGGTATCACAATTTAAAACTAACGTGTATAATTGGTATCACAATGAAAAACTAACGTGTATAATTGGTATCACAATGTAAAACTAACTTGTATAATTGGTATCACAATGAAAAAAAGTGACGGGTATGCACAACAATTTAAGTGGACTGATGATGGATATATGGAACGAAATAATTTATATAAGAACATATTGTAGACAACAACCTAATATGAAAACCGACTATAGTGTATATTTTGGTATATATATATCAGTGATATATATCTTCAGCATTTTAAACCTACCTCGTTTCCTTATTTCTGATATGAGAAAAGACGTCACATCGTCGTTGTCAATCCTCACCATTTTCGCGCCTTTTCCCGCACACAACATCTTTAGGATATATTTATAAAAACGTGAGTAAATGAGCGAATCTATTCATAACTGTATGTGGGTTTTTTTTTCTGCGAATATACATCAACAATACTATACAATAAAGAAAGGTATATGTTTTTCATTAGTTATTGTCAATATTTGCGGTATCTATAAGTATAGATCTGTCGAATGTATAATTCATTATATTAGACGAAGGCCAATGTATTTCCCTTGGAACCGAATCAGTATCAGGTAATATACAGTGTTTTCTATTCCCACATGATTAAGTTTATCACTCGTATAACTCCCGAAGTGACCGTCTTGTCACACTTACACGATCTCTAAGTATTGAAAGATATGATGGACCAAAACCCATAACAAAATCAAGGCAAGAATCACGCTTACTGTGTTATCGTCTGCTGTCAATTCACTGCTGAAGAAATAACACTTGTGATTGAAGGGCACCCAGTGGACCGGGCACACATCTGCAACATTAAGATGCACAATACTCTACACATTTTATACATAGTATCGTAGTTATGCAAAGTTATGCGCGGCCTGATCTTGGATGGGTGACCGCTCCGTTTGTTCGGACCCCTGCACGTTACATGAAGAGAAAGGCGGATTCATATTAATGTATCATTGACAGTAAAATATGTGAGAAAGTAATCTGACAAACAGTGATCGTACTAAAGTAGTAAGGTATGTAGTCCAGCGTCAGACTCTATGTAAGACATGGCTAATTAACATGCATAATTAGACCTAAATCAGCGGTCGGCTTTAGACAAACAAAAGAATGCTGATATGATACCCGTGACAATCAAGCAATACTTTGATTTGGTTTGTTATATTTATATGTTTATGTTCTCCGTATTTCAGTGTATAGTAGCATCCATGCCAACAAACGGGGCTGTTTACCTATTTGTTTTCTATAACAGTTAGTTAACAATAATACAGTGTACTGACCTTGCTCCAGACAAATATGGCGTCCTTCCTTAGTCTCGATACAAATGTCAGATTCTGAGCAGTTTCCGCAGTTTGTAGTGTCCTCCTGAAATAAGTTACTCTAATCAGAAGAGTGTATGAATAAGAAAGTCTTATTCACACTGTAATTATAGATTTAATGAAATGTAATGGGCAAACATGAATAGCCATCTTCTCAGCAAACATTTGGTTTCTACTTCTGCTACGCGCTAATCATAAAGGCACGACTGCGTTTGTCCGTTGTTAGTATAATGTTACCAGGTAGGGTATCTTCGGTATCTTCCGCGGCATGGTTAATTTAAATGACACTGTACAAGTGCCATAGTTCCGCTATGACAAGAAAACACAACATGATAATACAGCAGCCTCTCAACACATATAGATATACATGGCACAACGTCCGTACAGGGTCATTACCTTTCCAAAAACGGGATTGACAATTTTGTAGAGTCGCCATAGTTATACGCTTACTGTTAATACTATACTTATCATCACAATTACATTAAGATAAATAAAATGTTATTTTTATACCGTGGTCGTCTTATTTTTTCCGCCGTTGTCCTATTACCACGCGTTACTTCAGTCACGTGATACGATTCGGAAATCCGACAACACCCGAAGGTACTGAACATGGCGGTGATTGAAGGCGCTTTATTCAAAACTAGCAATATATCATCCCTAGACTTCGACTTTCTTATTGGTCGCGATATGCTTTTCTGGAGCTAAATCACCAAGTTACATGTCCATGTTCAAATAACAAATGTTTAAGCGACAGATCATTACCGTAAAATTCGCATAAAATTTAACTTAAAGGGAAGTAAATAGTTTACATATCTTCTATGTAACGGAGCTCACCATTGGATGTCTTTATGGATACATAAATACATGTAAAGGAAATCATAGATCATAGACGTACATGTATTATCAGCTTAATTAGGTAATGGTAACTGAACGTGTCACCCATAACAACAATATGTAACGTAGAGTAATTGATTCATATCGTTTATCACTACAGTAAAGTTTTATCGATTACAATTTGTAATATTGGTACGTAACCCAGGTAAAACAGTGGTAAAAAGTAAGCGTCAGCAAGCAATGCAATCTGTTTGAGATTTTATCGGCTGTATTGATATACTGTGCGAATACGTTTCTATCATATGTTTCAAATATAAAAGTATTTTCGATGTTAACAATAAAATGGATATACATTATAGTAATGCCTAAATAGTTTCGGCATACAATTAAATACACAATCCATGTACATTTTGTAATTACATTATATATCAATACTATCTATCTTTTACATAATCAGTTTAGCGGGTACGACGCGTTCTATTTGAACTACGGCAGATACGTATCGATACAAATGGCTGGTAAGGCGCGTTCTATTTGAACTACAGCAGATACGTATCGATACAAGTGATATGAATCTGCAAATGGAACAGCCGGAGAGGTATACATTTATAAACGATCATTTTGTTGTTATATGTACAAACTTAAACTGACAGGTACCCGTGAAACCATATGTAATCCATGTGACGGTTTAGTAACCATCTGATTTTTGGATTTTATTTTACACACGGATCTTCAAATTATATTATATTTACCAATTAGTACACATTTAGATTGGTACACGTCAAGTAAACACTCTGAAAGCTTGTGCTAATATAAATAACAAATATACAGTCTGCATTTAATAGGATGCCACATAATACCGATGGTACAAGCGAGTTAGGAAGGGTACGAAGAAATAAAGTACGCTTACCGGCAATCTAATTAAGATACAGAACCTTATTATCACTGCGTTGGATAAGAGGATCTGACAACATCCAATTAGGGATCACGTCAAGATGACATTTGGAAATATCCAATCAAATTGCTGCTGCCAGAATCTTGACTAGGGACGAAATAGCTGTCAGATATATTTTTGTATACGTAGTCATCTTGCCCAAAGAGGTAGAACAAAGCTGAATATATACGTGGACAAAACAGCGTTTACAATTTAAATAGCAAGTTGTAGAAAATGCATTTAATCTGAAGTACATGTGGTATTATGGTCATCCGAACATGACCCCTTATGTTGTCAGATCCTCTATTGAACATAGTGGTTATATTTTAATCAGATTGCTTTACCTGGATCAGGATAGCTTCAGAGGAACATGGCGAAGGAAGAACATGGCGAAGGAAGAACATGGCGAACATGGCGAAGGAAGAACATGGCGAAGGAAGAACATGGCGAAGAAGAACATGGCGAAGGAAGAACATGGCGAAGTAAGGCGAAGGAAGAACATGGCGAAGGAAGAACATGGCGAAGGAAGAACATGGCGAAGGAAGAACATGGCGAAGGAAGAACATGGCGAAGGAAGAACATGGCGAACATGGCGAAGGAAGAACATGGCGAACATGGCGAAGGAAGAACATGGCGAACATGGCGAAGGAAGAACATGGCGAAGGAAGAACATGGCGAAGGAAGAACATGGCGAAGGAAAAACATGGCGAAGGAAGAACATGGCGAAGGAAGAACATGGCGAACATGTCAAAGGAAGAACATGGCGAAGGAAGAACATGGCGAACATGGCGAAGGAAGAACATGGCGAAGGAAGAACATGGCGAACATGGCGAAGGAAGAACATGGCGAACATGGCGAAGGAAGAACATGGCGAACATGGCGAAGGAAGAACATGGCGAAGGAAGAACATGGCGAAGGAAGAACATGGCGAACATGGCGAAGGAAGAACATGGCGAAGGAAGAACATGGCGAAGGAAGAACATGGCGAAGGAAGAACATGGCGAAGGAAGAACATGGCGAAGGAAGAACATGGCGAAGGAAGAAAGAACATGGCGAAGGAAGAACATGCCGAACATGGCGAAGGAAGAACATGGCGAACATGGCGAAGGAAGAACATGGCGAACATGGCGAAGGAAGAACATGGCGAAGGAAGAACATGGCGAACATGGCGAAGGAAGAACATGGCGAACATGGCGAAGGAAGAACATGGCGAACATGGCGAAGGAAGAACATGGCGAACATGGCGAAGGAAGAACATGGCGAACATGGCGAAGGAAGAACATGGCGAAGGAAGAACATGGCGAACATGGCAAAGGAAGAACATGGAGAAGGAAGGACATGGCGAAGGAAGAACATGGCGAACATGGCGAAGGAAGAACATGGCGAACATGGCGAAGGAAGAACATGGCGAACATGGCGAAGGAAGAACATGGGAACATGGCGAAGGAAGAACATGGTGAACATGGCGAAGGAAGAACATGGCGAACATGGCGAAGGAAGAACAGGCGAACATGGCGAAGGAAGAACATGGCGAAGGAAGAACATGGCGAAGGAAGAACATGGCGAACATGGCGAAGGAAGAACATGGCGAAGGAAGAACATGGCGAACATGGCGAAGGAAGAACATGGCGAAGGAAGAACATGGCGAAGGAAGAACATGGCGAACATGGCGAAGGAAGAACATGGCGAACATGGCGAAGGAAGAACATGGCGAAGGAAGAACATGGCGAAGGAAGAACATGGCGAACATGGCGAAGGAAGAACATGGCGAACATGGCGAAGGAAGAACATGGCGAAGGAAGAACATGGCGAACATGGCGAAGGAAGAACATGGCGAAGGAAGAACATGGCGAAGGAAGAACATGGCGAACATGGCGAAGGAAGAACATGGCGAAGGAAGAACATGGCGAAGGAAGAACATGGCGAACATGGCGAAGGAAGAACATGGCGAAGGAAGAACATGGCGAACATGGCGAAGGAAGAACATGGCGAAGGAAGAACATGGCGAAGGAAGAACATGGCGAACATGGCGAAGGAAGAACATGGCGAAGGAAGAACATGGCGAAGGAAGAACATGGCGAACATGGCGAAGGAAGAACATGGCGAACATGGCGAAGGAAGAACATGGCGAACATGGCGAAGGAAGAACATGGCGAAGGAAGAACATGGCGAAGGAAGAACATGGCGAACATGGCGAAGGAAGAACATGGCGAACATGGCGAAGGAAGAACATGGCGAAGGAAGAACATGGCGAAGGAAGAACAT
This sequence comes from Argopecten irradians, assembly GCF_041381155.1. NCBI lineage: Eukaryota > Metazoa > Mollusca > Bivalvia > Pectinida > Pectinidae > Argopecten > Argopecten irradians. Next base: position 5,096,093 of record NC_091147.1, read on the forward strand.
GGCGAGGCGAACATGGCGAAGGAAGAACATGGGAAGGAAGAACATGGCGAAGGAAGAACATGGGAAATGGCGAAGGAAGAACATGGCGAACATGGCGAAGGAAGAACATGGCGAAGAAGAACATGGCGAAGGAAGAACATGGCGAACATGGCGAAGGAAGAACATGGCGAACATGGCGAAGGAAGAACATGGCGAAGGAAGAACATGGCGAAGGAAGAACATGGCGAACATGGCGAAGGAAGAACATGGCGAAGGAAGAACATGGCGAAGGAAGAACATGGCGAACATGGCGAAGAAAGACATGGCGAAGGAAGAACATGGCGAACATGGCGAAGGAAGAACATGGCGAACATGCGAAGGAAGACATGGCGAAGGAAGAACATGGCGAAAGGAAGAACATGGCGAAGGAAGAACATGGCGAACATGGCGAAGGAAGAACATGGCGAACATGGCGAAGGAAGAACATGGCGAAGGAAGAACATGGCGAACATGGCGAAGGAAGAACATGGCGAAGGAAGAACATGGCGAACATGGCAAAGGAAGAACATGGCGAAGGAAGAACATGGCGAAGGAAGAACATGGCGAACATGGCGAAGGAAGAACATGGCGAACATGGCGAAGGAAGAACATGGCGAAGGAAGAACATGGCGAAGGAAGAACATGGCGAAGGAAGAACATGGCGAAGGAAGAACATGGCGAACATGGCGAAGGAAGAACATGGCGAACATGGCGAAGGAAGAACATGGCGAACATGGCGAAGGAAGAACATGGCGAACATGGCGAAGGAAGAACATGGCGAACATGGCGAAGGAAGAACATGGCGAACATGGCGAAGGAAGAACATGGAGAAGGAATGACATAGCGATGGAAGAACATGGCGAAAGAAGATAAGGAAGAAGGGCAATTATTAACTGCTTAAAAGATAAAACATTGCCATGTTGCTTTCCACGCCATGTAACAGCACATTGAGGTAAGAACACAGAAATTATCAAAAATGATGAATTAGTTGTTTCTCACTTGTGAAGGTGGAACATCCAGAAGTGACGTCATATTGCCCTTTTCGGCGAAGGTCATCATGAGGTCACACGTGAGCTGTTCCCTGTTGTGGTGGATTTTCTTACAAAGTTTGTATCTCTTACACATCTTGATACACTGTGATACACCAATGGTGTCTAACTGCATGAAGGACTTGTAGTACCTGTTGGATTCCTGGTCAACATGGACATGTTTGGTCAACTGTCCGTGTCCGGTAACAAGTGATTTTAGTATAAGTATCACTGTCAATGTAAAGTGTTGGTAAGGAAAACAGAACATGTTCGTATTATACCTCCACAGACTCTGTGGTAGATTCGCTTTTTATCTTGTTTAACTGAGGCTTATAGATTTGCTTAAGACAGATGGTTCCATCTTGTATTATTTATTTATAACTACACAGACCCTTCCTGTGATATATTGACTTTTCCTTTTGTTAAAACCTTGTTGACAATGTCACCAGTTTCCACTCGGCATCACTGATAAGGTTATAGACCGGTTTGTCTTGTATGATTTATTCATAATCCTCATCAACCTCCATTACACGGTACAGAGGTGACTGTGTATCAGAAATAAATATAAAACTCAAACCCAGAAAGATTCAGATATAAAGTTTTAAAAAATCAGACATAAGTATCCATTAAATTTAATTGGTAAGTGCAGTTTCACACATGCAGTGCAAAGGCTACATATCGAAAACGCCTTTAATTCCAAACATTTCGTCAATTTTTGAGTAACAACACCTGGATATTAGTCGATAATTTACCGAATTGTCTCCTTTATTCTGTATCTATTGCAAAAGATTCAAACTCTACTATTGGTGTATGAAAAAACTATTTCTTGTTTCTGTGTAACATTTAGGTTCATTTGTCTGCTCAAAATGGTGACATATTATCCTTTCCATAATGCTTTAATTTGCGGAATTATGATGTTTATTTATAAAGAACACATAACAGTTTAAAGTCGGGACATGTTTTCTGAAACACCCTGCACTTGTTGTTTATTAGTTGTTTGTGAATGAAACCCATAAGATCTATATAAGATGGTGCGATCATACTTCTAACATGTTGATTCATAATTGTCTACACCGTGTTAAAAATGCTTTGTATCAGTAGATCATATTGCTTATTGTTAGCTTTTCTGGGATTCATTTAATTATCCATGATTTTACACTTCATTTAAAGCTACTTTAACAATATTTCCATTTCCAGGCCGAAATCGTTCATTCAATTATATTGACAACCCATCGGAAGACCGTCTTTTATTTTTCATCATTTTTAATGCTTTTGAGCATGCATTTTAATGTTGGTTCCTCACAACTATTGCATTATTTGATTTCATCTTACTTTCCCTGCAGGTAGGGCTTTAGAATTGTACCTGCTACCATATTGCATGATCGTAAAAGGCGACTAAATTATAGGATATTATCTTTTCTCTTCTTTCTTACTATCTTTATTCTTCCTAACGTCTCCTTTGACACCGCATCACTTTTGGCCTTTTGTTAAGCACTCACACTATTGATGAAGACTCTGAGTTCTCTCACATGGTCGAGACACGTCAAAGTCTATGAAATTGGTAGGTTTTGCTCCTGCTTTGCGCTCAGCAGTGGGACTACTGGTTTGCCCGTTGTCAGTATAAGGGGACCGGGTGGGGTGTGTTGCTCTGTGTTTTCGGCGGCATGTTCAAGTGATATAGCAACAGTTCCACTATACAAGAAGACACAACACGAATATATTGCAGCCTCCCAAAACACACAACATACATTATATACACGCTACACGCCGCATATATTGAAGGCCGTCTTTACAAGACCCTGGCCGTTAATAGGACGTTAATTAATCAAACAAACAAACAGGTATAGCGCATTTACATATTGATAATGTACCATTCAACTTAAATAACGTTTTGAAAGGGAAATAACTTGTGCACGAATATCACACTTAAGTAAATAGAGTTGCTGCACACCCTGGTCAAATATGTACCTACTCCAGAAGTGATTGGGGTCCCTCGGCTACCATGTGGAACAGCTGAACAATGTTTATAACTCTAATGATAAACAGTTAAAAAAAAAACTCCAGATACAGTTGCTCCTAGAAATTCACCCTCCTAATTCATTGATTGATTGATGGGACTGAACGTGCTAGGACACCCGCCATCCCAACCTGTCGTATGATTCCTCTCATACAATATAATGTGTTACATGGCAGTGGTACATTTGTGTATAGTAAATGTATCATTAAAAGTTTACCTAAGGGAGGTAACTCATACATAAATATCACAATAGTCAAATAGGGTTGTAATTAATGACTTTTGTTGATTCACTCAGACACATGAAGATGTGTTACATGAGGACATAATGGTTTACATAGACATGCATGAAAAGATGGATACACAACGTATAAATAATATACAACGTTATAGATGTATATTGTTCAATCTAAAGCAATATCATCACTTTTCGAAGAAAAAGTGCAAGATTGTTAAATTGATAGTTTGAATATCGCAAATATCCAAAACACGTACAAGTTTTGTAAAAAGTAGGATATTTGACATAGTACTGAGCACAATATTTTTCCTAGTACCTCTAATTTCCATATTTTGACATTTGAAAAGGTATCAACATGACATAAATGACATTCTATTTTCTCTCGTAACTACACGTGTGATACTGGCTGTTCTAGGCCAAGGCATCATGTCGCCTCAGGCTCTATTGCATGACTTTCCGTGAATCACGTCTCGTGGCATCACAGCGTCAATAAAATTTTTCTCGGTACAATATTAACATTTTGCCAGAAACTGTGCTGGTTTTACTTTAAAAGATTAAAAAGTCATTCTATTTTCTCTCATACCTACACGTGTAATACTTGCAGGCCTAGGACAATACACTTACACGTATGTTGCCTCAGACTGTATTATATTGGTACCCATGCAATTAAGCCTCGTGAACAACAAAATTACCATTTTCTCGGTACAATATTAACGTTGTGTTAGAAACTGTGGTGGATTTACATTAAAGATATCAACAACAAAAATATGCAATTGTCATGTATGGAGCATTGACTTGCAGTCGCTTTTTTCGAATTCATTTTCATTTTCATTCAAATGGCGGAGAATCATAGTAGTAAAATTGCAATAAAACATCGAGGTACATGAATGAGAGAAAATAGTCTTTCATACGTGGATATAAAGGATAGGGATATTCTTCCCTCGGGATCACAATGTGTTGTAAAACCCTCGGCAAGTCTCGGGTATTACAACATTGTGTGATCCTCGGGTAGCATATCCCTATTCTTCATATTCACATATGAAATAGTATTATAATCTTTTGGGACAACAAACCATCGCCGTTTTTCATTAGGATTTCTTGTTCTTGTTTTTATTATGGGTGGAAGCCAACGTTAAGCTGTCATATGATTACTTCCCTTATTTCAATTAAGGTGGTACCATTGGTACATAATTATAATGGATATGTAGAACCCTTAAGCATTGAATGTCTTTCAGTTCGCATTCATAGCCAATATGAATACCAACTGAATAGAGGCAAATTCCATGACGCACGCTTGGATTTGCCTCTGTCCAGTTGGCATTCATATTGGCTATGAATGCCAACTGAAAGACGTTCAATGCTTCTATTTACATTTGGTAACAATTTTCATGTTGAAATACCAAGGAATTTTGCATCTATAATGAATTAATCATTCGTTATCGTCATGAATGGAACAACTATTTGAACTGCCGTTTTCCGTGATCGCTGTCACGACGATTGTGACGTCACAATGCTAATGACGTCATGATAAGCCATTGAAGTTCATAGCCTTTATGACTGCCAACTGCGCTTGGTAAGGTTACATAGTGGGACTGCAGTGAAATTGTAAATATTATTAGATGATTAGATACTAAGCTGAAGTGAGTGTATGCTGAGAAAGTTTTATTGTGAGGTATAGGCCCGTATCGTCGGACTGGACTGTTTTACGAATCATGTTATACAGAGAAAATCTTGAGGATTTGTAAATATCGGAGAGTTTAACATTAAGAAGCAAGCATTTAGATTACTAAATTAAAAATATTGATTTCCCAAGTCACGCGTACTTCAAACATTTAAACTTCGTTTTATATTAATGTACTTCTTCAACGATTATTCTATAATAGGAATAAGAACTTACATATCTCAAAGGAATATGTCAAATTGATTACGAGACGAAGTTATAATTTATAGGAATTAGCAGCGTTAATGAAAGCTTCGCTAATGCATTACGAATAATGGGAGAGTACATTGCGTCTAAACGCCATAAGAATCCATTTTGCACGCTTTGTTAGGTATTCTGTTAAAGGAAGAAGTTATGATAATTGCCGTCGCCGTTTCTCGATCGTCTGTTCCCGTAAACAATTAACTTTGCTGACTTCTTCAAAAGAAAGCTCGGTTCTATACTTTAGTTAGGGTCACTACACAAGTTACAGTCTATAAATGTTCATAAAAGGAACAAATATTACTATTTATTTTGTTCTGAATTGTTTTGTTTTTGTTTTATTTTCGTTTGAATTTAATTATATTTATGTTTTATATACTACAAACAGCACCACATGTACAGAAGATACATGAGAGACACATACTAGAATCAGGATAATGATTTTGAAGGCTAGTTTTATAATCCATCCCTGGAATATAAAACAAGTTCCCATAGTGGACTGCAAGTTTTGAATGATTTTGGTAATGTGCTGCTTACAAAGAGTATTTTCAGCCACCGGTAACTTTCAACCTTTCTATTGTATTTTTCCTATTTTATCCCTTGAAGGCCCACTACCTTTCCGAATATTTTTTTTTTCTTTTCTTATGGTAGTATGAGAAAGTAGATATCGATTGCCTTCGATGAGGTTACAACACCAAACAAACGCAATATTTTCTGAGTAATTTATGCTACCAGTGAAGATTCATTTCGCTGTTTTGCCGTCTGGCGCAGTAATAGTCAATAGGAAGACGATGGGAAACATAAAACGACCCGCACGATAAAAAGTAATATGCTATTTATCTTAATTAAAGTGTTCAGAAGGTGATGATCAATGTAGTTTTAACGGTGAGCTAATGATTTTAGCGTTTTACTTTAAAAAAGCCATTTCTAACGTCTATTTTGTAAAGTGGGCCTTTAATAACATTTCCAACTTAAATGATATGTAAAAATGAACTAAAATGAATTAAAGCAATGGCTGGAATGAGTAATGCATTCACACAGATTATATTTAAAGACACACTACGTTATACATAATAAAATAGAAAATACTGTTACCCTTAACAATGAAATTCAAATAATACATGCATATATAATCATGGTACACCGCCGACGATACGTAATATTCATCTGAAAAAACTTGAACAAATCATTCAGATTTTATCTTCATTAACAAAAATTACATACTTAACATCATAACCATATTTGTAATTTTTTTTTTTTTTAGATTGAATATACAAAATATTTAATTGCATCCCTAATAGAATCCATAGCAGTATGGAATGGAATTTGTTTACATTTATTTGTTAATTTCGCATATACATACAACATCAAACAAGCAATTATTGTCAATAGATATTATTCATGCTTTGTCAGCGGTTGAGCATCGATAAAATTTGTTAGAGACACAAGAAAAGGATGATTCCGAAGCTCATGGGGACTTGTACTAGTAATTTTTGGACAACTAGCTGTTTTATAATTTGTGTCTTTGTCAAATTTAGTCCATTTATATAATACACTTATATTATATGCTTACTCTTAAACGACATTTGCCATTAGAAATGTATTGTAATATGGAATGTGGGTGTGTTAATGATTATGGTCACAGACACCTAATTTCGCAAAAAGTTAGGTTAGCAACCATTATTTTTTCCTGATATGAATTTCCGTTGCCCTTTATATTCTGTAAACCACAGGTCATGGTGACCTAATTTTGCAAGAATCATGTTGAAAAGCTATTGTCCGTACTACAAGGGTTTGTGAATTACAGTCAATCGTAGTGTCAAGTTGTTCTTCTCCTTTCAGTACATCTCGTAGTTTTTTTTTATCTATGGCGTACTACATATCGGATACAATCGAGAAAATACAAACACAATGCTTGCAAATGTGCATGAACGGTTGACTACATGTGTCAGTTTTCGTTGTTCTTTACGTATAGTCAGTGATACACAAAATGGTTTGCCTGTTGCATGGTATTCAAAATATCCTGGATTTTCCATGATAATTGCAGAGGTCTAAAACCAAAGTGGGAAAATTGATGTTTTCTTTTTTATTTCGCAGCGTATTATCAATCTTATCACACTGTCCCTCTTCATTTGGAGTTACTAAGGGATTTAAGTCTCTTTGACTACAAATTCATAGGGTTCAGCACACCAAGTTCCGAGCTCGATCAAGGTAATGTCTTTTCTTATATGGTGCCAACACATTCATATTCAATATTATAGTATCTCTGAAATAGCGGGTCCACACAAATAGTATCTCTAATTTTAATCACAATATCTATTTTGAGACAAACAGCAACGCGGGATTGGGCATACTTGAATACAGGATAGGAAATTGGTTAGTTAAAATCCTATTGCAATCAAAACCACAATGGATCCCATAATAAAATATGTATGTCATCAATAGCTCTCTAAATTCAAACATCAGCACAAAAAAACAAGGGCCGGCTAAGACAGCATGTATCGCTCCCCTTGTTTGTTACCCCCAGCAACTGGTCTGAATACAGGATCATTGTTGCTTTTCTCAAGGATTTCAAAGAATTACCTCTGAAAAATAATACAAAATTTGTTCTCATTCTCCAGAGATGTTTCTGATCAAATTCAGTTACTGTTGCAATCTATGCAAAATCTATGAGAAGTAGTGATTAAAAGAATTTCCCTCTGTTTACCCATATTGTAACCCGTTCTCCTGACACATAGTGGACAGAGCCTATTCATACATGTTATCCATCTTCCAAGGATGTTTCTGCCCAATTCTGATTACAATCCACGTAGAAATGTTGACAGACGAATGACAGATGCACTGACATGGAATCAGCTTTTCGTGCCAGGTAAAAATCGGCTCGTTGCCTTCAGAAAAAGTTTTTGTATGCAACAAATGTGAACAGAAGCGAATATATAGCACTACAATTCTGGATAATCCAATGACAGATAACTACTTCAAATCGTTGTTAATTCACCACCGTGACAATGTTTTATAGTCTTTAAGACTCATTAATTATGTTAAATAGCCTTTGTATCATTTCCCCATAACCTATAGATAATTTGACACCACGCAATAACGGCTACCATGGCAAAAAGAGATTCTTCATTGTGATGATCACAATGGAGACGTTTAAAATAGGATGACATATTCGTATGTACAGGTGTATTATTTAGCAGTTGACTTGTATGTACAGGTGTATTATTTAGCAGTGGACTTGTATGTACAGGTGTATTATTTAGCAGTGGACTTGTATGTACAGGTGTATTATTTAGCAGTGACTTGTATGTACAGGTGTATTATTTAGCAGTTGACTTGTATGTACAGGTGTATTATTTAGCAGTGACTTGTATGTACAGGTGTATTATTTAGCAGTTGACTTGTATGTACAGGTGTATTATTTAGCAGTTGACTTGTATGTACAGGTGTATTATTTAGCAGTTGACTTGCAGTACAGATTTCAAATCTAGGCAAAGTTTGTGTTAAAGTATAGGATAAATTTATTAATTAGGTTATTATTAGGTGGATGTGTATGTAAAAGTTTTGCAATATCTGGGCTTGCCTGTTACAATAAAGAATGATTCCATCATATTAAGTTCCCTTACTTCATAATACACAATATCAGGATGTGTAGTGATCATAAGCGATAACCAACTGCTATGGAATTTATCACATTTAGAAACATGTATAATTATGGGATAAACAATAACTAATAATTGTTGTAAAATAAAGTCAGTATTCATGACTTGGACATAGACTTCGGCGAGTTTTTGTTTTGGTAACGTGCTCCCCTCAAATCGAATGACCTTTAGTTGAGTTATATGCTCTTTATGTGAATTGAGTCAGAAAAGAATTTATTGGAAGTTGACACATTGAATCTAGGACGGCCCTACTACCAGAACGTAAAATATTAGGATTTTATTTAAAGGAAAAGTTACTTTTATTATTCACGTGTTGAATGTGTTTGTGTTAATTTTCCTTTATAATCACCATTTCACATGTAGGCTAATGAGAAATATTATGATGACTAGTCGCACTGGTTACGCATTACTATTGGAAGTTAGGTAAAATATGTTTGTAATATAACTGCATCATTTATCGAGTATAATTCGTTCTTTTCCAATGTTCACAGATTAGAAGCAACCACGAGGCTACGGTTTCGCTTTTAAAGATCTTCGCATACACCATAGTGACGTCCGTTTTCACAGTTCTTGTCTTCCCAAGTACCATCTTGCTTCATAACAGCACAATCCTGAATGCCGTTGTAGTTGTTAGGTTCACCGTAACCCCAGTTAGGATTCATCACTTTGTCTCCAGGTCCCCACATCCACTCGCCTTCAACATCACGGTCGTTTGCCGAGATCCAAATGAATGATAAATCTGGAAATTAAAGTACCGTTATCTTTTAAAAATGAATGATAAAATGGTTAAAATATTTACATAGAAAACGTAATTATTGAATCCCATATTAATGCTCGTTACAAGCAGAGTATTTTCTTGAATAAACCTGCCCATTTGGTCACTGTATTTTTCACATATCAGCGTTTTCAATGTCATTGGGAAACCACATACATGTAGTTATTTTAACATGGTTTAAACATTTTATCTTTAATATCAAAAATATATATATGACCATTTACACTGGTATATTTGCATAGAACAGTTTCATGGTAAACCCAGCACAAACAAATACATCATTGGTAGTTCTGTCTAGATAGCAACTACCAGCATACACTCGAGGTGTTGATGGCGTAAACATTTGCTGAAGTGTTCTGATTTGAAGTAAGCTAGCATGCTTAGATAGGCATATCAGCGTTATATCAAAGGTAATAAACTAACGGGTATGATTTATATCACAAGGTAAAACTAACGGGTATGATTTATATCACAAGGTAAAACTAACGGGTATGATTTATATCACAAGGTAAAACTAACGTAAAACTAACGGGTATGATTTATATCACAAGGTAAAACTAACGGGTATGATTTATATCACAAGGTAAAACTAACGTGTATGATTTATATCACAAGGTAAAACTAACGGGTATGATTTATATCACAAGGTAAAACTAACGGGTATGATTTATATCACAAGGTAAAACTAACGGGTATGATTTATATCACAAGGTAAAACTAACGGGTATGATTTATATCACAAGGTAAAACTAACGGGTATGATTTATATCACAAGGTAAAACTAACGGGTATGATTTATATCACAAGGTAAAACTAACGGGTATGATTTATATCACAAGGTAAAACTAACGGGTATGATTTATATCACAAGTAAAACTAACGGGTATGATTTATATCACAAGGTAAAACTAACGGGTATGATTTATATCACAAGGTAAAACTAACGGGTATGATTTATATCACAGGTAAAACTAACGGGTATGATTTATATCACAGGTAAAACTAACGGGTATGATTTATATCACAAGGTAAAACTAACGGGTATGATTTATATCACAAGGTAAAACTAACGGGTATGATTTATATCACAAGGTAAAACTAACGGGTATGATTTATATCACAAGGTAAAACTAACGGGTATGATTTATATCACAAGGTAAAACTAACGGGTATGATTTATATCACAAGGTAAAACTAACGGGTATGATTTATATCACAAGGTAAAACTAACGGGTATGATTTATATCACAAGGTAAAACTAACGGGTATGATTTATATCACAAGGTAAAACTAACGGGTATGATTTATATCACAAGGTAAAACTAACGGGTATGATTTATATCACAAGGTAAAACTAACGGGTATGATTTATATCACAAGGTAAAACTAACGGGTATGATTTATATCACAAGGTAAAACTAACGGGTATGATTTATATCACAAGGTAAAACTAACGGGTATGATGATTTATATCACAAGGTAAAACTAACGGGTATGATTTATATCACAAGGTAAAAACTAACGGGTATGATTTATATCACAAGGTAAAACTAACGGGTATGATTTATATCACAAGGTAAAACTAACGGGTATGATTTATTTCACCAGGTAAAACTAACGGGTATGATTTATATCACAAGGTAAAACTAACAGGTATGATTTATATCACAAGGTAAAACTAACGGGTATGATTTATATCACAAGGTAAAACTAACGGGTATGATTTATATCACAAGGTAAAACTAACGGGTATGATTTATATCACAAGGTAAAACTAACGGGTATGATTTATATCACAAGGTAAAACTAACGGGTATGATTTATATCACAAGGTAAAACTAACGGGTATGATTTATATCACAAGGTAAAACTAACGGGTATGATTTATATCACAAGGTAAAACTAACGGGTATGATTTATATCACAAGGTAAAACTAACGGGTATGATTTATATCACAAGGTAAAACTAACGGGTATGATTTATATCACAAGGTAAAACTAACGGGTATGATTTATATCACAAGGTAAAACTAACGGGTATGATTTATATCACAAGGTAAAACTAACGGGTATGATTTATATCACAAGGTAAAAAAACGGCCATGATTTTATATAACAAGGTAAAACTAACGGGTTTGATTTATATCACAGTTAAAACTAACGGGCATGATTTATATCACAAGGTAAAACTAACGGGTATGATTTATATCACAAGGTAAAACTAACGGGTATGATTTATATCACAAGGTAAAACTAACGGGTATGATTTATATCACAAGGTAAAACTAACGGGTATGATTTATATCACAAGGTAAAACTAACGGGTATGATTTATATCACAAGGTAAAACTAACGGGTATGATTTATATCACAAGGTAAAACTAACGGGTATGATTTATATCACAAGGTAAAACTAACGGGTATGATTTATATCACAAGGTAAAACTAACGGGTATGATTTATATCACAAGGTAAAACTAACGGGTATGATTTATATCACAAGGTAAAACTAACGGGTATGATTTATATCACAAGGTAAAACTAACGGGTATGATTTATATCACAAGGTAAAACTAACGGGTATGATTTATATCACAAGGTAAAACTAACGGGTATGATTTATATCACAAGGTAAAACTAACGGGTATGATTTATATCACAAGGTAAAACTAACGGGTATGATTTATATCACAAGGTAAAACTAACGGGTATGATTTATATCACAAGGTAAAACTAACGGGTATGATTTATATCACAAGGTAAAACTAACGGGTATGATTTATATCACAAGGTAAAACTAACGGGTATGATTTATATCACAAGGTAAAACTAACGGGTATGATTTATATCACAAGGTAAAACTAACGGGTATGATTTATATCACAGGTAAAACTAACGGGTATGATTTATATCACAAGGTAAAACTAACGGGTATGATTTATATCACAAGGTAAAACTAACGGGTATGATTTATATCACAAGGTAAAACTAACGGGTATGATTTATATCACACAAGGTAAAACTAACGGGTATGATTTATATCACAAGGTAAAACTAACGGGTATGATTTATATCACAAGGTAAAACTAACGGGTATGATTTATATCACAAGGTAAAACTAACGGGTATGATTTATATCACAAGGTAAAACTAACGGGTATGATTTATATCACAAGGTAAAACTAACGGGTATGATTTATATCACAAGGTAAAACTAACGGGTATGATTTATATCACAAGGTAAAACTAACGGGTATGATTTATATCACAAGGTAAAACTAACGGGTATGATTTATATCACAAGGTAAAAACTAACGGGTATGATTTATATCACAAGGTAAAACTAACGGGTATGATTTATATCACAAGGTAAAACTAACGGGTATGATTTATATCACAAGGTAAAACTAACGGGTATGATTTATATCACAAGGTAAAACTAACGGGTATGATTTATATCACAAGGTAAAACTAACGGGTATGATTTATATCACAAGGTAAAACTAACGGGTATGATTTATATCACAAGGTAAAACTAACGGGTATGATTTATATCACAAGGTAAAACTAACGGGTATGATTTATATCACAAGGTAAAACTAACGGGTATGATTTATATCACAAGGTAAAACTAACGGGTATGATTTATATCACAAGGTAAAACTAACGGGTATGATTTATATCACAAGGTAAAACTAACGGGTATGATTTATATCACAAGGTAAAACTAACGGGTATGATTTATATCACAAGGTAAAACTAACGGGTATGATTTATATCACAAGGTAAAACTAACGGGTATGATTTATATCACAAGGTAAAACTAACGGGTATGATTTATATCACAAGGTAAAACTAACGGGTATGATTTATATCACAAGGTAAAACTAACGGGTATGATTTATATCACAAGGTAAAACTAACGGGTATGATTTATATCACAAGGTAAAACTAACGGGTATGATTTATATCACAAGGTAAAACTAACGGGTATGATTTATATCACAAGGTAAAACTAACGGGTATGATTTATATCACAAGGTAAAACTAACGGGTATGATTTATATCACAAGGTAAAACTAACGGGTATGATTTATATCACAAGGTAAAACTAACGGGTATGATTTATATCACAAGGTAAAACTAACGGGTATGATTTATATCACAAGGTAAAACTAACGGGTATGATTTATATCACAAGGTAAAACTAACGGGTATGATTTATATCACAAGGTAAAACTAACGGGTATGATTTATATCACAAGGTAAAACTAACGGGTATGATTTATATCACATGGTAAAACTAACGGGTATGATTTATATCACAAGGTAAAACTAACGGGTATGATTTATTATCACAAGGTAAAACTAACGGGTATGATTTATATCACAAGGGTAAAACTAACGGGTATGATTTATATCACAAGGTAAAACTAACGGGTATGATTTATATCACAAGGTAAAACTAACGGGTATGATTTATATCACAAGGTAAAACTAACGGGTATGATTTATATCACAAGGTAAAACTAACGGGTATGATTTATATCACAAGGTAAAACTAACGGGTATGATTTATATCACAAGGTAAAACTAACGGGTATGATTTATATCACAAGGTAAAACTAACGGGTATGATTTATATCACAAGGTAAAACTAACGGGTATGATTTATATCACAAGGTAAAACTAACGGGTATGATTTATATCACAAGGTAAAACTAACGGGTATGATTTATATCACAAGGTAAAACTAACGGGTATGATTTATATCACAAGGTAAAACTAACGGGTATGATTTATATCACAAGGTAAAACTAACGGGTATGATTTATATCACAAGGTAAAACTAACGGGTATGATTTATATCACAAGGTAAAACTAACGGGTATGATTTATATCACAAGGTAAAACTAACGGGTATGATTTATATCACAAGGTAAAACTAACGGGTATGATTTATATCACAAGGTAAAACTAACGGGTATGATTTATATCACAAGGTAAAACTAACGGGTATGATTTATATCACAAGGTAAAACTAACGGGTATGATTTATATCACAAGGTAAAACTAACGGGTATGATTTATATCACAAGGTAAAACTAACGGGTATGATTTATATCACAAGGTAAAACTAACGGGTATGATTTATATCACAAGGTAAAACTAACGGGTATGATTTATATCACAAGGTAAAACTAACGGGTATGATTTATATCACAAGGTAAAACTAACGGGTATGATTTATATCACAAGGTAAAACTAACGGGTATGATTTATATCACAAGGTAAAACTAACGGGTATGATTTATATCACAAGGTAAAACTAACGGGTATGATTTATATCACAAGGTAAAACTAACGGGTATGATTTATATCACAAGGTAAAACTAACGTTGATGATTTATATCACAAGGTAAAACTAAGGGTTATGATTTATATCACAATGTAAAACTAACGTGTATGATTTATATCACAAGGTAAAACTAACGGGTATGATTTATATCACAAGGTAAAACTAACGGGTATGATTTATATCACAAGGTAAAACTAACGGGTATGATTTAAATCACAGGGTAAAACTAACGTGTATGATTTATATCACAAGGTAAAACTAACGGTTATGATTTATATCACAAGGTAAAACTGACGGGTATGATTTATATCACAAGGTAAAACTAACGGGTAATGATTTATATCACAAGGTAAAACTAACGGGTATGATTTATATCACAAGGTAAAACTAACGGGTATGATTTATATCACAAGGTAAAACTAACGGGTATGATTTATATCACAAGGTAAAACTAACGGGTATGATTTATATCACAAGGTAAAACTAACGGGTATGATTTATATCACAAGGTAAAACTAACGGGCATGACTTACATGTATATCACAAGGTAAAACTAACGGGTATGATTTATATCACAAGGTAAAACTAACGGGTATGATTTATATCACAAGGTAAAACTAACGGGTATGATTTATATCACAAGGTAAAACTAACGGGTATGATTTATATCACAAGGTAAAACTAACGGGTATGATTTATATCACAAGGTAAAACTAACGGGTATGATTTATATCACAAGGTAAAACTAACGGGTATGATTTATATCACAAGGTAAAACTAACGGGTATGATTTATATCACAAGGTAAAACTAACGGGTATGATTTATATCACAAGGTAAAACTAACGGGTATGATTTATATCACAAGGTAAAACTAACGGGTATGATTTATATCACAAGGTAAAACTAACGGGTATGATTTATATCACAAGGTAAAACTAACGGGTATGATTTATATCACAAGGTAAAACTAACGGGTATGATTTATATCACAAGGTAAAACTAATGGGTATGATTTATATCACAAGTAAAACTAACGGGTATGATTTATTTCACCAGGTAAAACTAACGGGTATGATTTATATCACAAGGTAAAACTAACAGGTATGATTTAAATCAAAAGGTAAAACTAACGGGTATGATTTGTATCACAATGTAAAACTAACGGGTATGATTTATTTCACAATGTAAAAATAACGGATATGATTTAAATCACAGGGTAAAACTAAATCACAAGGTAAAACTAACGGTTATGATTGATATCACAAGGTAAAACTGACGGGTATGATTGATATCACAAGGTAAAACTAATGGGTATGCTTTATATCACAAGGTAAAACTAACGGGTATGATTTATATCACAAGGTAAAACTAACGGGTATGATTTATATCACAAGGTAAAACTAACGGGTATGATTTTATTTCACAATGTAAAAATAACGGATATGATTTAAATCACAGGGTAAAACTAAATCACAAGGTAAAACTAACGGTTATGATTGATATCACAAGGTAAAACTGACGGGTATGATTGATATCACAAGGTAAAACTAACGGGTATGATTTATATCACAAGGTAAAACTAACGGGTATGATTTATATCACAAGGTAAAACTAACGGGTATGATTTATATCACAAGGTAAAACTAACGGGTATGATTTATATCACAAGGTAAAAACTAACGGGTATGATTTATATCACAAGGTAAAACTAACGGGTATGATTTATATCACAAGGTAAAACTAACGGGTATGATTTATATCACAAGGTAAAACTAACGGGTATGATTTATATCACAAGGTAAAACTAACGGGTATGATTTATATCACAAGGTAAAACTAACGGGTATGATTTATATCACAAGGTAAAACTAACGGGTATGATTTATATCACAAGGTAAAACTAACGGGTATGATTTATATCACAAGGTAAAACTAACGGGTATGATTTATATCACAAGGTAAAACTAACGGGTATGATTTATATCACAAGGTAAAACTAACGGGTATGATTTATATCACAAGGTAAAACTAACGGGTATGATTTATATCACAAGGTAAAACTAACGGGTATGATTTATATCACAAGGTAAAACTAACGGGTATGATTTATATCACAAGGTAAAACTAACGGGTATGATTTTATATCACAAGGTAAAACTAACGGGTATGATTTATATCACAAGGTAAAACTAACGGTATGATATACAGAAATAAGGTATTTATATCACAAGGTAAAACTAACGGGTATGATTTATATCACAAGGTAAAACTAACGGGTATGATTTATATCACAAGGTAAAACTAACGGGTGTGATTTATATCACAAGGTAAAACTAACGGGTATGATTTTATATCACAAGGTAAAACTAACGGGTATGATTTATATCACAAGGTAAAACTAACGGGTATGATTTATATCACAAGGTAAAACTAACGGGTATGATTTATATCACAAGGTAAAACTAACGGGTATGATTTATATCACAAGGTAAAACTAACGGGTATGATTTATATCACAAGGTAAAACTAACGGGTATGATTTATATCACAAGGTAAAACTAACGGGTATGATTTATATCACAAGGTAAAACTAACGGGTATGATTTATATCACAAGGTAAAACTAACGGGTATGATTTATATCACAAGGTAAAACTAACGGGTATGATTTATATCACAAGGTAAAACTAACGGGTATGATTTATATCACAAGGTAAAACTAACGGGTATGATTTATATCACAAGGTAAAACTAACGGGTATGATTTATATCACAAGGTAAAACTAACGGGTATGATTTATATCACAAGGTAAAACTAACGGGTATGATTTATATCACAAGGTAAAACTAACGGGTATGATTTATATCACAAGGTAAAACTAACGGGTATGATTTATATCACAAGGTAAAACTAACGGGTATGATTTATATCACAAGGTAAAACTAACGGGTATGATTTATATCACAAGGTAAAACTAACGGGTATGATTTATATCACAAGGTAAAACTAACGGGTATGATTTATATCACAAGGTAAAACTAACGGGTATGATTTATATCACAAGGTAAAACTAACGGGTATGATTTATATCACAAGGTAAAACTAACGGGTATGATTTATATCACAAGGTAAAACTAACGGGTATGATTTATATCACAAGGTAAAACTAACGGGTATGATTTATATCACAAGGTAAAACTAACGGGTATGATTTATATCACAAGGTAAAACTAACGGGTATGATTTATATCACAAGGTAAAAACTAACGTGTATGATTTATATCACAATGTAAAACTAACGGGTATGATTTATATCACAAGGTAAAACTAACGGGTATGATTTATATCACAAGGTAAAACTAACGGGTATGATTTATATCACAAGGTAAAACTAACGGGTATGATTTATATCACAAGGTAAAACTAACGGGTATGATTTATATCACAAGGTAAAACTAACGGGTATGATTTATATCACAAGGTAAAACTAACGGGTATGATTTATATCACAAGGTAAAACTAACGGGTATGATTTATATCACAAGGTAAAACTAACGGGTATGATTTATATCACAAGGTAAAACTAACGGGTATGATTTATATCACAAGGTAAAACTAACGGGTATGATTTATATCACAGGTAAAACTAACGGTATGATTTAATCACAAGGTAAAACTAACGGGTATGATTTATATCACAAGGTAAAACTAACGGGTATGATTTATATCACAAGGTAAAACTAACGGGTATGATTTATATCACAAGGTAAAACTAACGGGTATGATTTATATCACAAGGTAAAACTAACGGGTATGATTTATATCACAAGGTAAAATAAAACTAACGGGTAAAACTAACGGTATGATTTATATCACAAGGTAAAACTAACGGGTATGATTTATATCACAAGGTAAAACTAACGGGTATGATTTATATCACAAGGTAAAACTAACGGGTATGATTTATATCACAAGGTAAAACTAACGGGTATGATTTATATCACAAGGTAAAACTAACGGGTATGATTTATATCACAAGGTAAAACTAACGGGTATGATTTATATCACAAGGTAAAACTAACGGGTATGATTTATATCACAAGGTAAAACTAACGGGTATGATTTATATCACAAGGTAAAACTAACGGGTATGATTTATATCACAAGGTAAAACTAACGGGTATGATTTATATCACAAGGTAAAACTAACGGGTATGATTTATATCACAAGGTAAAACTAACGGGTGATGATTTATATCACAAGGTAAAACTAACGGGTATGATTTATATCACAAGGTAAAACTAACGGGTATGATTTATATCACAAGGTAAAACTAACGGGTATGATTTATATCACAAGGTAAAACTAACGGGTATGATTTATATCACAAGGTAAAACTAACGGGTATGATTTATATCACAAGGTAAAACTAACGGGTATGATTTATATCACAATGTAAAAATAACGGGTATGATTTATATCATAAGGTAAAACTAACGGGTGTGATTTATATCACAAGGTAAAACTAACGGGTATGATTTATATCACAAGGTAAAACTAACGGGTATGATTTATATCACAAGGTAAAACTAACGGGTATGATTTATATCACAAGGTAAAACTAACGGGTATGATTTATATCACAAGGTAAAACTAACGGGTATGATTTATATCACAAGGTAAAACTAACGGGTATGATTTATATCACAATGTAAAACTAACGTGTATTTTTTATATCACAAGGTAAAAATAACGAGTATGATTTAAATCACAAGGTAAAACTAACGGGCATGATTTATATCACAAGGCTTAACTAACGGGTATAATTTATATCACAAGGTACAACTAACGGGTATGTTTATATCACAAGGTAAAACAAACGGCCATGATTTTATATAACAAGGTAAAACTAACGGGTTTGATTTATATCACAGTTAAAACTAACGGGTATGATTTATATCACAAGGTAAAACTAACGGGTATGATTTATATCACAAGGTAAAACTAACGGGTATGATTTATATCACAAGGTAAAACTAACGGGTATGATTTATATCACAAGGTAAAACTAACGGGTATGATTTATATCACAAGGTAAAACTAACGGGTATGATTTATATCACAAGGTAAAACTAACGGGTATGATTTATATCACAAGGTAAAACTAACGGGTATGATTTATATCACAAGGTAAAACTAACGGGTATGATTTATATCACAAGGTAAAACTAACGGGTATGATTTATATCACAAGTAAAACTAACGGGTATGATTTATTTCACCAGGTAAAACTAACGGGTATGATTTATATCACAAGGTAAAACTAACAGGTATGATTTATATCACAAGGTAAAACTAACGGGTATGATTTATATCACAAGGTAAAACTAACGGGTATGATTTATATCACAAGGTAAAACTAACGGGTATGATTTAAATCACAAGGTAAAACTAACGGGTATGATTTATATCACAGGTAAAACTAACGGGCATGATTTATATCACAAGGTAAAACTAACGGGTATGATTCATATCACAAGGTAAAACTAACGTGTATGATTTATATCACAAAGTAAAACTAACGAGTATGATTTATATCACAAGGTAAAACTAACGGGTATGATTTATATCACAAGGTAAAACTAACGGGTATGATTTATATCACAGGTAAAACTAACGGGTATGATTTATATCACAAGGTAAAACTAACGGGTATGATTTATATCACAAGGTAAAACTAACGGGTATGATTTATATCACAAGGTAAAACTAACGGGTATGATTTATATCACAAGGTAAAACTAACGGGTATGATTTATATCACAGTAAAACTACGGTATGATTTATATCACAAGGTAAAACTAACGGGTATGATTTATATCACAAGGTAAAACTAACGGGTATGATTTATATCACAATGTAAAACTAACGGGTATGATTTATATCACAAGGTAAAACTAACGGGTATGATTTATATCACAAGGTAAAACTAACGGGTATGATTTATATCACAAGGTAAAACTAACGGGTATGATTTATATCACAAGGTAAAACTAACGGGTATGATTTATATCACAAGGTAAAACTAACGGGTATGATTTATATCACAAGTAAAAAACGGGATTTATCACAAGTAAACTAACGGGTATGATTTATATCACAAGGTAAAACTAACGGGTATGATTTATATCACAAGGTAAAACTCACGGGTATGATTTATATCACAAGGTAAAACTAACGGGTATGATTTATATCACAAGGTAAAACTAACGGGTATGATTTATATCACAAGGTAAAACTAACGGGTATGATTTATATCACAAGGTAAAACTAACGGGTATGATTTATATCACAAGGTAAAACTAACGGGTATGATTTATATCACAGGTAAAACTAACGGGTATGATTTATATCACAAGGTAAAACTAACGGGTATGATTTATATCACAAGGTAAAACTAACGGGTATGATTTATATCACAAGGTAAAACTAACGGCCATGATTTTATATAACAAGGTAAAACTAACGGGTTTGATTTATATCACAGGTAAAACTAACGGGTATGATTTATATCACAAGGTAAAACTAACGGGTATGATTTATATCACAAGGTAAAACTAACGGGTATGATTTATATCACAAGGTAAAACTAACGGGTATGATTTATATCACAAGGTAAAACTAACGGGTATGATTTATATCACAAGGTAAAACTAACGGGTATGATTTATATCACAAGGTAAAACTAACGGGTATGATTTATATCACAAGGTAAAACTAACGGGTATGATTTATATCACAAGGTAAAACTAACGGGTATGATTTATATCACAAGGTAAAACTAACGGGTATGATTTATATCACAAGGTAAAACTAACGGGTATGATTTATATCACAAGGTAAAACTAACGGGTATGATTTATATCACAAGGTAAAACTAACGGGTATGATTTATATCACAAGGTAAAACTAACGGGTATGATTTATATCACAAGTAAAAACTAACGGGTATGATTTATATCACAAGGTAAAACTAACGGGTATGATTTATATCACAAGGTAAAACTAACGGGTATGATTTATATCACAAGGTAAAACTAACGGGTATGATTTATATCACAAGGTAAAACTAACGGGTATGATTTATATCACAAGGTAAAACTAACGGGTATGATTTATATCACAAGGTAAAACTAACGGGTATGATTTATATCACAGTAAAACTAACGGTATGATTTATATCACAAGGTAAAACTAACGGGTATGATTTATATCACAAGGTAAAACTAACGGGTATGATTTATATCACAAGGTAAAACTAACGGGTATGATTTATATCACAAGGTAAAACTAACGGGTATGATTTATATCACAAGGTAAAACTAACGGGTATGATTTATATCACAAGGTAAAACTAACGGGTATGATTTATATCACAAGGTAAAACTAACGGGTATGATTTATATCACAAGGTAAAACTAACGGGTATGATTTATATCACAAGGTAAAACTAACGGGTATGATTTATATCACAAGGTAAAACTAACGGGTATGATTTATATCACAAGGTAAAACTAACGGGTATGATTTATATCACAAGGTAAAACTAACGGGTATGATTTATATCACACAGGTAAAACTAACGGGTATGATTTATATCACAAGGTAAAACTAACGGGTATGATTTATATCACAAGGTAAAACTAACGGGTATGATTTATATCACAAGGTAAAACTAACGGGTATGATTTATATCACAAGGTAAAACTAACGGGTATGATTTATCATTTAAATCACAAGGTAAAACTAACGGGTATGATTTATATCACAAGGTAAAACTAACGGGTATGATTTATATCACAAGGTAAAACTAACGGGTATGATTTATATCACAAGGTAAAACTAACGGGTATGATTTATATCACAGGTAAAACTAACGGGTATGATTTATATCACAAGGTAAAACTAACGGGTATGATTTATATCACAAGGTAAAAACTAACGGGTATGATTTATATCACAAGGTAAAACTAACGGGTATGATTTATATCACACAAGGTAAAACTAACGGGTATGATTTATATCACAAGGTAAAACTAACGGGTATGATTTATATCACAAGGTAAAACTAACGGGTATGATTTATATCACAAGGTAAAACTAACGGGTATGATTTATATCACAAGGTAAAACTAACGGGTATGATTTATATCACAAGGTAAAACTAACGGGTATGATTTATATCACAAGGTAAAACTAACGGGTATGATTTATATCACAAGGTAAAACTAACGGGTATGATTTATATCACAAGGTAAAACTAACGGTATGATTTATATCACAAGGTAAAACTAACGGGTATGATTTATATCACAAGGTAAAACTAACGGGATGATTTATATCACAAGGTAAAACTAACGGGTATGATTTATATCACAAGGTAAAACTAACGGGTATGATTTATATCACAAGGTAAAACTAACGGGTATGATTTATATCACAAGGTAAAACTAACGGGTATGATTTATATCACAAGGTAAAACTAACGGTATGATTTATATCACAAGGTAAAACTAACGGGTATGATTTATATCACAAGGTAAAACTAACGGGTATGATTTATATCACAAGGTAAAACTAACGGGTATGATTTATATCACAAGGTAAAACTAACGGGTATGATTTATATCACAAGGTAAAACTAACGGGTATGATTTATATCACAAGGTAAAACTAACGGGTATGATTTTATATCACAAGGTAAAACTAACGGGTATGATTTATATCACAAGGTAAAACTAACGGGTATGATTTTATATCACAAGGTAAAACTAACGGGTATGATTTATATCACAAGGTAAAACTAACGGGTATGATTTATATCACAAGGTAAAACTAACGGGTATGATTTATATCACAAGGTAAAACTAACGGGTATGATTTATATCACAAGGTAAAACTAACGGGTATGATTTATATCACAAGGTAAAACAAACGGCCATGATTTTATATCACAAGGTAAAACTAACGGGTATGATTTATATCACAAGGTAAAACTAACGGGTATGATTTATATCACAAGGTAAAACTAACGGGTATGATTTATATCACAAGGTAAAACTAACGGGTATGATTTATGTCACAAGGTAAAACTAACGGGTATGATTTATATCACAAGGTAAAACTAACGGGTATGATTTATATCACAAGGTAAAACTAACGGGTATGATTTATATCACAAGGTAAAACTAACGGGTATGATTTATATCACATGGTAAAACTAACGGGTATGATTTATATCACAAGGTTAAACTAACGGGTATGATTTATATCACAAGGTAAAACTAACGGGTATGATTTATATCACAAGGTAAAACTAACGGGTATGATTTATATCACAAGGTAAAACTAACGGGTATGATTTATATCACAAGGTAAAACTAACGGGTATGATTTATATCACAAGGTAAAACTAACGGGTATGATTTATATCACAAGGTAAAACTAACGGGTATGATTTATATCACAAGGTAAAACTAACGGGTATGATTTATATCACAAGGTAAAACTAACGGGTATGATTTATATCACAAGGTAAAACTAACGGGTATGATTTATATCACAAGGTAAAACTAACGGGTATGATTTATATCACAAGGTAAAACTAACGGGTATGATTTATATCACAAGGTAAAACTAACGGGTATGATTTATATCACAAGGTAAAACTAACGGGTATGATTTATATCACAAGGTAAAACTAACGGGTATGATTTATATCACAAGGTAAAACTAACGGGTATGATTTATATCACAAGGTAAAACTAACGGTATGATTTATATCACAAGGTAAAACTAACGGGTATGATTTATATCACAAGGTAAAACTAACGGGTATGATTTATATCACAAGGTAAAACTAACGGGTATGATTTATATCACAGGTAAAACTAACGGGTATGATTTATATCACAAGGTAAAACTAACGGGTATGATTTATATCACAAGGTAAAACTAACGGGTATGATTTATATCACAAGGTAAAACTAACGGGTATGATTTATATCACAAGGTAAAACTAACGGGTATGATTTATATCACAAGGTAAAACTAACGGGTATGATTTATATCACAAGGTAAAACTAACGGGTATGATTTATATCACAAGGTAAAACTAACGGGTATGATTTATATCACAAGGTAAAACTAACGGGTATGATTTATATCACAAGGTAAAACTAACGGGTATGATTTATATCACAAGGTAAAACTAACGGGTATGATTTATATCACAAGGTAAAACTAACGGGTATGATTTATATCACAAGGTAAAACTAACGGGTATGATTTATATCACAAGGTAAAACTAACGGGTATGATTTATATCACAAGGTAAAACTAACGGGTATGATTTATATCACAAGGTAAAACTAACGGGTATGATTTATATCACAAGGTAAAACTAACGGGTATGATTTATATCACAAGGTAAAACTAACGGGTATGATTTATATCACAAGGTAAAACTAACGGGTATGATTTATATCACAAGGTAAAACTAACGGGTATGATTTATATCACAAGGTAAAACTAACGGGTATGATTTATATCACAAGGTAAAACTAACGGGTATGATTTATATCACAAGGTAAAACTAACGGGTATGATTTATATCACAAGGTAAAACTAACGGGTATGATTTATATCACAAGGTAAAACTAACGGGTATGATTTATATCACAAGGTAAAACTAACGGGTATGATTTATATCACAAGGTAAAACTAACGGGTATGATTTATATCACAAGGTAAAACTAACGGGTATGATTTATATCACAAGGTAAAACTAACGGGTATGATTTATATCACAAGGTAAAACTAACGGGTATGATTTATATCACAAGGTAAAACTAACGGGTATGATTTA
Source organism: Argopecten irradians (assembly GCF_041381155.1). Lineage (NCBI taxonomy): Eukaryota > Metazoa > Mollusca > Bivalvia > Pectinida > Pectinidae > Argopecten > Argopecten irradians. The sequence continues at coordinate 5,122,038 of NC_091147.1, forward strand.
TATCACAAGGTAAAACAAACGGCCATGATTTTATATAACAAGGTAAAACTAACGGGTTTGATTTATATCACAAGGTAAAACTAACGGGTATGATTTATATCACAAGGTAAAACTAACAGGTATGATTTATATCACAATGTAAAACTAACGGGTATGATTTATATCACAAGGTAAAACTAACGGGTATGATTTATATCACAAGGTAAAACTAACGGGTATGATTTATATCACAAGGTAAAACTAACGGGTATGATTTATATCACAAGGTAAAACTAACGGGTATGATTTATATCACAAGGTAAAACTAACGGGTATGATTTATATCACAAGGTAAAACTAACGGGTATGATTTATATCACAAGGTAAAACTAACGGGTATGATTTATATCACAAGGTAAAACTAACGGGTATGATTTATATCACAAGGTAAAACTAACGGGTATGATTTATATCACAAGGTAAAACTAACGGGTATGATTTATATCACAAGGTAAAACTAACGGGTATGATTTATATCACAAGGTAAAACTAACGGGTATGATTTATGTCACAAGGTAAAACTAACAGGTATGATTTATATCACAAGGTATAACTAACGGGTATGATTTATATCACAAGGTAAAACTAACGGGTATGATTTATATCACAAGGTAAAACTAACGGGTATGATTTATATCACAAGGTAAAACTAACGAGTATGATTTATATCACATGGTAAAACTAACGGGTATGATTTATATCACAAGGTAAAACTAACGGGTATGATTTATATCACAAGGTAAAACTAACGGGTATGATTTATATCACAAGGTAAAACTAACGGGTATGATTTATATCACAAGGTAAAACTAACGGGTATGATTTATATCACAAGGTAAAACTAACGGGTATGATTTATATCACAAGGTAAAACTAACGGGTATGATTTATATCACAAGGTAAAACTAATGGGTATGATTTATATCACAAGGTAAAACTAACGGGCATGACTTACATGTATATCACAAGGTAAAACTAACGGGTATGATTTATATCACAAGGTAAAACTAACGGGTATGATTTATATCACAAGGTAAAACTAACGGGTATGATTTATATCACAAGGTAAAACTAACGGGTATGATTTATATCACAAGGTAAAACTAACGGGTATGATTTATATCACAAGGTAAAACTAACGGGTATGATTTATATCACAAGGTAAAACTAACGGGTATGATTTATATCACAAGGTAAAACTAACGGGTATGATTTATATCACAAGGTAAAACTAACGGGTATGATTTATATCACAAGGTAAAACTAACGGGTATGATTTATATCACAAGGTAAAACTAACGGGTATGATTTATATCACAAGGTAAAACTAACGGGTATGATTTATATCACAAGGTAAAACTAACGGGTATGATTTATATCACAAGGTAAAACTAACGGGTATGATTTATATCACAAGGTAAAACTAACGGGTATGATTTATATCACAAGGTAAAACTAACGGGTATGATTTATATCACAAGGTAAAACTAACGGGTATGATTTATATCACAAGGTAAAACTAACGGGTATGATTTATATCACAAGGTAAAACTAACGGGTATGATTTATATCACAAGGTAAAACTAACGGGTATGATTTATATCACAAGGTAAAACTAAGGCTTATGATTTATATCACAAGGTAAAACTAACGTGTATGATTTATATCACAATGTAAAAGTAACGTGTATTTTATATCACAAGGTAAAACTAACGGGTATGATTTATGTAGGTAAAACTAACGGGTATGATTTATATCACAAGGTAAAACTAACGGGTATGATTTATATCACAAGGTAAAACTAACGGGTATGATTTATATCACAAGGTAAAACTAACGGGTATGATTTATATCACAAGGTAAAACTAACGGGTATGATTTATATCACAGGTAAAACTAACGGGTATGATTTATATCACAAGGTAAAACTAACGGGTATGATTTATATCACAAGGTAAAACTAACGGGTATGATTTATATCACAAGGTAAAACTAACGGGTATGATATATATCACAAGGTAAAACTAACGGGTATGATTTATATCACAAGGTAAAACTAACGGGTATGATTTATATCACAAGGTAAAACTAACGGGTATGATTTATATCACAAGGTAAAACTAACGGGTATGATTTATATCACAAGGTAAAACTAACGGGTATGATTTATATCACAAGGTAAAACTAACGGGTATGATTTATATCACAAGGTAAAACTAACGGGTATGATTTATATCACAGGTAAAACTAACGGGTATGATTTATATCACAAGGTAAAACTAACGGGTATGATTTATATCACAAGGTAAAACTAACGGGTATGATTTATATCACAAGGTAAAACTAACGGGTATGATTTATATCACAAGGTAAAACTAACGGGTATGATTTTTATATCACAGGTAAAACTAACGGGTATGATTTATATCACAAGGTAAAACTAACGGGTATGATTTATATCACAAGGTAAAACTAACGGGTATGATTTATATCACAAGGTAAAACTAACGGGTATGATTTATATCACAAGGTAAAACTAACGGGTATGATTTATATCACAAGGTAAAACTAACGGGTATGATTTATATCACAAGGTAAAACTAACGGGTATGATTTATATCACAAGGTAAAACTAACGGGTATGATTTATATCACAAGGTAAAACTAACGGGTATGATTTATATCACAAGGTAAAACTAACGGGTATGATTTATATCACAGGTAAAACTAACGGGTATGATTTATATCACAAGGTAAAACTAACGGGTATGATTTATATCACAAGGTAAAACTAACGGGTATGATTTATATCACAAGGTAAAACTAACGGGTATGATTTATATTACAGGTAAAACTAACGGGTATGATTTATATCACAAGGTAAAACTAACGGGTATGATTTATATCACAAGGTAAAACTAACGGGTATGATTTATATCACAAGGTAAAACTAACGGGTATGATTTATATCACAAGGTAAAACTAACGGGTATGATTTATATCACAAGGTAAAAATAACGGGTATGATTTATATCACAAGGTAAAACTAACGGGTATGATTTATATCACAAGGTAAAACTAACGGGTATGATTTATATTACAAGGTAAAAATAACGGGTATGATCTATATCACAAGGTAAAACTAACAGGTATCATTTAAATCACAAGGTAAAACTAACGGGTATGATTTATATCACAAGGTAAAACTAACGGGTATGATTTATATCACAAGGTAAAACTAACGGGTATGATTTATATCACAAGGTAAAACTAACGGGTATGATTTATATCACAAGGTAAAACTAACGGGTATGATTTATATCACAAGGTAAAACTAACGGGTATGATTTATATCACAAGGTAAAACTAACGGGTATGATTTATATCACAAGGTAAAACTAACGGGTATGATTTATATCACAAGGTAAAACTAACGGGTATGATTTATATCACAAGGTAAAACTAACGGGTATGATTTATATCACAAGGTAAAACTAACGGGTATGATTTATATCACAAGGTAAAACTAACGGGTATGATTTATATCACAAGGTAAAACTAACGGGTATGATTTATATCACAAGGTAAAACTAACGGGTATGATTTATATCACAAGGTAAAACTAACGGGTATGATTTATATCACAAGGTAAAACTAACGGGTATGATTTATATCACAAGGTAAAACTAACGGGTATGATTTATATCACAAGGTAAAACTAACGGGTATGATTTATATCACAAGGTAAAACTAACGGGTATGATTTATATCACAAGGTAAAACTAACGGGTATGATTTATATCACAAGGTAAAACTAACGGGTATGATTTATATCACAAGGTAAAACTAACGGGTATGATTTATATCACAAGGTAAAACTAACGGGTATGATTTATATCACAAGGTAAAACTAACGGGTATGATTTATATCACAAGGTAAAAACTAACGGGCATGAATTTATATCACAAGGTAAAACTAACGGGTATGATTTATATCACAAGGTAAAACTAACGGGTATGATTTATATCACAAGGTAAAACTAACGGGTATGATTTATATCACAAGGTAAAACTAACGGGTATGATTTATATCACAAGGTAAAACTAACGGGTATGATTTATATCACAAGGTAAAACTAACGTGTATGATTTATATTACAATGTAAAACTAACGGGTATGATTTATATCACAAGGTAAAACTAACGGGTATGATTTATATCACAAGGTAAAACTAACGGGTATGATTTATATCACAAGGTAAAACTAACGGGTATGATTTATATCACAAGGTAAAACTAACGGGATATGATTTATATCACAAGGTAAAACTAACGGGTATGATTTATATCACAAGGTAAAACTAACGGGTATGATTTATATCACAAGGTAAAACTAACGGGTATGATTTATATCACAAGGTAAAACTAACGGGTATGATTTATATCACAAGGTAAAACTAACGGGTATGATTTATATCACAAGGTAAAACTAACGGGTATGATTTATATCACAAGGTAAAACTAACGGGTATGATTTATATCACAAGGTAAAACTAACGGGTATGATTTATATCACAAGGTAAAACTAACGGGTATGATTTATATCACAAGGTAAAACTAACGTGTATGATTTATATCACAATGTAAAACTAACGGGTATGATTTATATCACAAGGTAAAACTAACGGGTATGATTTATATCACAAGGTAAAACTAACGGGTATGATTTATATCACAAGGTAAAACTAACGGGTATGATTTATATCACAAGGTAAAACTAACGGGGTTGATTTATATCACAAGGTAAAACTAACGGGTATGATTTATATCACAAGGTAAAACTAACGGTATGGTAAAAAAACGGTATGATTTATATCACAAGGTAAAACTAACGGGTATGATTTATATCACAAGGTAAAACTAACGGGTATGATTTATATCACAAAGTAAAACTAACGGGTATGATTTATATCACAAGGTAAAACTAACGGGTATGATTTATATCACAAGGTAAAACTAACGGGTATGATTTATATCACAAGGTAAAACTAACGGGTATGATTTATATCACAAGGTAAAACTAACGGGTATGATTTATATCACAAGGTAAAACTAACGGGTATGATTTATATCACAAGGTAAAACTAACGGGTATGATTTATATCACAAGGTAAAACTAACGGGTATGATTTATATCACAAGGTAAAACTAACGGGTATGATTTATATATCACAAGGTAAAACTAACGGGTATGATTTATATCACAGGTAAAACTAACGGGTATGATTTATATCACAAGGTAAAACTAACGGGTATGATTTATATCACAAGGTAAAACTAACGGGTATGATTTATATCACAAGGTAAAACTAACGGGTATGATTTATATCACAAGGTAAAACTAACGGGTATGATTTATATCACAAGGTAAAACTAACGGGTATGATTTATATCACAAGGTAAAACTAATGGGTATGATTTATATCACAAGGTAAAACTAACGGGTATGATTGATATCACAAGGTAAAACTAAAGGGTATGCTTTATATCACAAGGTAAAACTAACGGGTATGATTTATATCACAAGGTAAAACTAACGGGTATGATTTATATCACAATGTAAAACTAACGGGTATGATTTATATCACAAGGTAAAACTAATGGGTATGATTTATATCACAATGTAAAACTAACGGGTATGATTTATATCACAAGGTAAAACTAACGGGTATGATTTATATCACAATGTAAAACTAACGGGTATGATTTATATCACAAGGTAAAACTAACGGGTATGATTTATATCACAAGGTAAAACTAACGGGTATGATTTATATCACAAGGTAAAACTAACGGGTATGATTTATATCACAAGGTAAAACTAACGGGTATGATTTTATATATCACAAGGTAAAACTAACGGGTATGATTTATATCACAAGGTAAAACTAACGGGTATGATTTATATCACAAGGTAATTTCACAGGTATGATTTTTTTCACATGGTAAAACTAACGGGTATGATTTATATCACAAGGTAAAACTAACGGGTATGATTTATATCACAAGGTAAAACTAACGGGTATGATTTATATCACAAGGTAAAACTAACGGGTATGATTTATATCACAAGGTAAAACTAACGGGTATGATTTATATCACAAGGTAAAACTAACGGGTATGATTTATATCACAAGGTAAAACTAACGGGTATGATTTATATCACAAGGTAAAACTAACGGGTATGATTTATATCACAAGGTAAAACTAACGGGTATGATTTATATCACAAGGTAAAACTAACGGGTATGATTTATATCACAAGGTAAAACTAACGGGTATGATTTATATCACAAGGTAAAACTAACGGGTATGATTTATATCACAAGGTAAAACTAACGGGTATGATTTATATCACAAGGTAAAACTAACGGGTATGATTTATATCACAAGGTTAAAACTAACGGGTATGATTTATATCACAAGGTAAAACTAACGGGTATGATTTATATCACAAGGTAAAACTAACGGGTATGATTTATATCACAAGGTAAAACTAACGGGTATGATTTATATCACAAGGTAAAACTAACGGGTATGATTTATATCACAAGGTAAAACTAACGGGTATGATTTATATCACAAGGTAAAACTAACGGGTATGATTTATATCACAAGGTAAAACTAACGGGTATGATTTATATCACAAGGTAAAACTAACGGGTATGATTTATATCACAAGGTAAAACTAACGGGTATGATTTATATCACAAGGTAAAACTAACGGGTATGATTTATATCACAAGGTAAAACTAACGGGTATGATTTATATCACAAGGTAAAACTAACGGGTATGATTTATATCACAAGGTAAAAACTAACGGGTATGATTTATATCACAAGGTAAAACTAACGGGTATGATTTATATCACAAGGTAAAACTAACGGGTATGATTTATATCACAAGGTAAAACTAACGGGTATGATTTATATCACAAGGTAAAACTAACGGGTATGATTTATATCACAAGGTAAAACTAACGGTGTATGATTTATATCACAAGGTAAAACTAACGGGTATGATTTATATCACAAGGGTAAAACTAACGGGTATGATTTTATATCACAAGGTAAAACTAACGGGTATGATTTATATCACAAGGTAAAACTAACGGGTATGATTTATATCACAAGGTAAAACTAACGGGTATGATTTATATCACAAGGTAAAACTAACGGGTATGATTTATATCACAAGGTAAAACTAACGGGTATGATTTATATCACAAGGTAAAACTAACGGTATGATTTATATCACAGGTAAAACTAACGGGTATGATTTATATCACAAGGTAAAACTAACGGGTATGATTTATATCACAAGGTAAAACTAACGGGTATGATTTATATCACAAGGTAAAACTAACGGGTATGATTTATATCACAAGGTAAAACTAACGGGTATGATTTATATCACAAGGTAAAACTAACGGGTATGATTTATATCACAAGGTAAAACTAACGGGTATGATTTATATCACAAGGTAAAACTAACGGGTATGATTTATATCACAAGGTAAAACTAACGGGTATGATTTATATCACAAGGTAAAACTAACGGGTATGATTTATATCACAAGGTAAAAACTAACGGGTATGATTTATATCACAAGGTAAAACTAACGGGTATGATTTATATCACAAGGTAAAACTAACGGGTATGATTTATATCACAAGGTAAAACTAACGGGTATGATTTATATCACAAGGTAAAACTAACGGGTATGATTTATATCACAAGGTAAAACTAACGGGTATGATTTATATCACAAGGTAAAACTAACGGGTATGATTTATATCACAAGGTAAAACTAACGGGTATGATTTATATCACAAGGTAAAACTAACGGGTATGATTTATATCACAAGGTAAAACTAACGGGTATGATTTATATCACAAGGTAAAACTAACGGGTATGATTTATATCACAGGTAAAACTAACGGGTATGATTTATATCACAAGGTAAAACTAACGGGTATGATTTATATCACAAGGTAAAACTAACGGGTATGATTTATATCACAAGGTAAAACTAACGGGTATGATTTATATCACAAGGTAAAACTAACGGGGATGATTTATATCACAAGGTAAAACTAACGGGTATGATTTATATCACAAGGTAAAAACTAACGGGTATGATTTATATCACAAGGTAAAACTAACGGGTATGATTTATATCACAAGGTAAAACTAACGGGTATGATTTATATCACAGGTAAAACTAACGGGTATGATTTATATCACAAGGTAAAACTAACGGGTATGATTTATATCACAAGGTAAAACTAACGGGTATGATTTATATCACACAGGTAAAACTAACGGGTATGATTTATATCACAAGGTAAAACTAACGGGTATGATTTATATCACAAGGTAAAACTAACGGGTATGATTTATATCACAAGGTAAAACTAACGGGTATGATTTATATCACAAGGTAAAACTAACGGGTATGATTTATATCACAAGGTAAAACTAACGGGTATGATTTATTTATCACAAGGTAAAACTAACGGGTATGATTTATATCACAAGGTAAAACTAACGGGTATGATTTATATCACAAGGTAAAACTAACGGGTATGATTTATATCACAAGGTAAAACTAACGGGTATGATTTATATTACAGGTAAAATAACGGGTATGATTTATATTACAGGTAAAACTAACGGGTATGATTGATATCACAAGGTAAAACTAACGGGTATGATTTATAATACCAGGTAAAACTAACGGGTACGATTTATATTACAAGGTAAAAATAACGGGTATGATTTATATCACAAGGTAAAACTAACGGGTATGATTTATATCACAAGGTAAACTAACGGGTATGATTTATATCACAAGGTAAAACTAACGGGTATGATTTATATCACAAGGTAAAACTAACGGGTATGATTTATATCACAAGGTAAAACTAACGGGTATGATTTATATCACAAGGTAAAACTAACGGGTATGATTTATATCACAAGGTAAAACTAACGGGTATGATTTATCACAAGTAAAACTAACGGGTATGATTTATATCACAGGTAAAACTAACGGGTATGATTTATATCACAAGGTAAAACTAACGGGTATGATTTATATCACAAGGTATAACTAACGGGTATGATTTATATCACAAGGTAAAACTAACGGGTATGATTTATATCACAAGGTAAAACTAACGGGTATGATTTATATCACAAGGTAAAACTAACGGGTATGATTTATATCACAAGGTAAAACTAACGGGTATGATTTATATCACAAGGTAAAACTAACGGGTATGATTTATATCACAAGGTAAAACTAACGGGTATGATTTATATCACAAGGTAAAACTAACGGGTATGATTTATATCACAAGGTAAAACTAACGGGTATGATTTATATCACAAGGTAAAACTAACGGGTATGATTTATATCACAAGGTAAAACTAACGGGTATGATTTATATCACAAGGTAAAACTAACGGGTATGATTTATATCACAAGGTAAAACTAACGGGTATGATTTATATCACAATGTAAAACTAACGGGTATGATTTATATCACAAGGTAAAACTAACGGGTATGATTTATATCACAAGGTAAAACTAACGGGTATGATTTATATCACAAGGTAAAACTAACGGGTATGATTTATATCACATGGTAAAACTAACGGGCATGATTTATATCACAAGGTTAAACTAACGGGTATGATTTATATCACAAGGTATAACTAACGGGTATGATTTATGTCACAAGGTAAAACTAACGGGTATGATTTATATCACAAGGTAAAACTAACGGGTATGATTTATATCACAAGGTAAAACTAACGGGTATGATTTATATCACAAGGTAAAACTAACGGGTATGATTTATATCACAGGTAAAACTAACGGTATGATTTATATCACAAGGTAAAACTAACGGGTATGATTTATATCACAAGGTAAAACTAACGGGTATGATTTATATCACAAGGTAAAACTAACGGGTATGATTTATATCACAAGGTAAAACTAACGGGTATGATTTATATCACAAGGTAAAACTAACGGGTATGATTTATATCACAAGGTAAAACTAACGGGTATGATTTATATCACAAGGTAAAACTAACGGGTATGATTTATATCACAAGGTAAAACTAACGGGTATGATTTATATCACAAGGTAAAACTAACGGGTCCCCCCCCCCCCCCCCCCCCCCCCCCCCCCCCCCCCCCCCCCCCCCCCCCCCCCCCCCCCCCCCCCCCCCCCCCCCCCCCCCCCCCCCCCCCCCCCCCCCCCCCCCCCCCCCCCCCCCCCCCCCCCCCCCCCCCCCCCCCCCCCCCCCCCCCCCCCCCCCCCCCCCCCCCCCCCCCCCCCCCCCCCCCCCCCCCCCCCCCCCCCCCCCCCCCCCCCCCCCCCCCCCCCCCCCCCCCCCCCCCCCCCCCCCCCCCCCCCCCCCCCCCCCCCCCCCCCCCCCCCCCCCCCCCCCCCCCCCCCCCCCCCCCCCCCCCCCCCCCCCCCCCCCCCCCCCCCCCCCCCCCCCCCCCCCCCCCCCCCCCCCCCCCCCCCCCCCCCCCCCCCCCCCCCCCCCCCCCCCCCCCCCCCCCCCCCCCCCCCCCCCCCCCCCCCCCCCCCCCCCCCCCCCCCCCCCCCCCCCCCCCCCCCCCCCCCCCCCCCCCCCCCCCCCCCCCCCCCCCCCCCCCCCCCCCCCCCCCCCCCCCCCCCCCCCCCCCCCCCCCCCCCCCCCCCCCCCCCCCCCCCCCCCCCCCCCCCCCCCCCCCCCCCCCCCCCCCCCCCCCCCCCCCCCCCCCCCCCCCCCCCCCCCCCCCCCCCCCCCCCCCCCCCCCCCCCCCCCCCCCCCCCCCCCCCCCCCCCCCCCCCCCCCCCCCCCCCCCCCCCCCCCCCCCCCCCCCCCCCCCCCCCCCCCCCCCCCCCCCCCCCCCCCCCCCCCCCCCCCCCCCCCCCCCCCCCCCCCCCCCCCCCCCCCCCCCCCCCCCCCCCCCCCCACCCCCCCCCCCCCCCCCCCCCCCCCCCCCCCCCCCCCCCCCCCCCCCCCCCCCCCCACCCCCCCCCCCCCCCCCCCCCCCCCCCCCCCCCCCCCCCCCCCCCCCCCCCCCCCCCCCCCCCCCCCCCCCCCCCCCCCCCCCCCCCCCCCCCCCCCCCCCCCCCCCCCCCCCCCCCCCCCCCCCCCCCCCCCCCCCCCCCCCCCCCCCCCCCCCCCCCCCCCCCCCCCCCCCCCCCCCCCCCCCCCCCCCCCCCCCCCCCCCCCCCCCCCCCCCCCCCCCCCCCCCCCCCCCCCCCCCCCCCCCCCCCCCCCCCCCCCCCCCCCCCCCCCCCCCCCCCCCCCCCCCCCCCCCCCCCCCCCCCCCCCCCCCCCCCCCCCCCCCCCCCCCCCCCCCCCCCCCCCCCCCCCCCCCCCCCCCCCCCCCCCCCCCCCCCCCCCCCCCCCCCCCCCCCCCCCCCCCCCCCCCCCCCCCCCCCCCCCCCCCCCCCCCCCCCCCACCCCCCCCCCACCCCCCCCCCCCCCCCCCCCCCCCCCCCCCCCCCCCCCCCCCCCCCCCCCCCCCCCCCCCCCCCCCCCCCCCCCCCCCCCCCCCCCCCCCCCCCCCCCCCCCCCCCCCCCCCCCCCCCCACCCCACCCCCCCCCCCCCCACCCCCCCCCCCCCCCCCCCACCCCCCCCCCCCCCACCCACCCCCCCCCCACCCCCCCCCCCCCCCCCACCCCCCCCCCCCCCCCCCCCCCACACCCCCCCACCCCACCCCCCCCCCCCCCCACACCCCCCCCCCCCCACCCCCCCCCACCCCCCCCTAAACACCCCCACCCCCACCCGCACCCCCCACCCCCCCCCCACACCAACCCCCCCCCCCCCCCCCCCCCCACCAACCCCCACCCACCACCCACCCCACTCCCCCTCCCCCCCCCCCCCCCCCACACCACACCCCCCCCCCCACCACCCACAACCCGTACCAACCCTCCACCCCCCCCCCCCACCACCACCAACCCCCACCAACCCAACAACCCAACCCACCAACGCACCCCACACCCACCCCCCCCACCCCCCCCCCCAACCCCCCCACCAACCCCCACCCCCCACCACCCCACCACCCACCCACACCCAACCCACCCCCACCCCCCCCCCCCCCCCCACCCCCAACCCAACCCCCCACCCCCCCCACCCCCACAACCCCCCCCCCCCCCAAACACAACCCCCCCCCCCCCCCCCCACCCCCCCACCCCCCCCCCCCACAACCAAACCCAACCAAAACCACCCACCCCAACAAACCCCCACACACCAACACCCAAAAAACCCCCCACCCCCACCACCAACCCAACCACCAACTCCACCAACCCCACCCACCAACACAACCACAACCAACAACACCCCCCACCACCCACCCCACCCAACCACCCACCCCAACCACCAACCAAACCCAACCCAACCCCCCCCCCCCCCCCCCCCCCCCAACCCCCCCCCACCCACCCCCCAACTCAGCAGCGGTCTAATTTTCAGTGATGGGTCTAATTTTCAGTGACCGGGTCTAATTTTCAGTGATGGGTCTAATTTTCAGTGATGGGGCTAATTTTCAGTGACCGGGTCTAATTTTCAGTGATGGGTCTAATTTTCAGTGACCGGTCTAATTTTGGTGACCACAGTCTAATATTGCAGCGGTGGTCTAATTTTCAGTGATGGGGCTAATTTTCAGTGACCGGTCTAATTTTGGTGAACACAGTCTAATATTACAGCGGTGGTCTAGTTTTCAGTGACGGGTCTAATTTTGATGACCTCAGTCTAATTTTATAGCGGTGGTCTAATTTTCAGTGACGGGTCTAATTTTCAGCGACTGGGTCAAATTGTGGTGGCTTCAGTCTATTACAGCAATGGTCTCATTTAAGCGACCGGGTCAAATATTGATAACGGCAGTCTAATTTTATAGTGGTGGTTAATTTCAGCAACCGGGACTAATGTTAGTGACATCAGTCTAATATTATAGACAGTCAAGCCGAGTCCACTATTGAAGGACCACGTATACGTACTAGATCTCGGCGAAATGAACAACTGTGTCTGACTGATTATTCAATGGAGTCCAAATTTCCTTATTATGTGCCGTTTAGTTTCTCTACTAGTTTGAATTTTGACACCGTTTTCTAAAAACATCACTGATTATCCATGTCCAGCCTGAAATATATTTGACCGTCCGAAATTATGACGACCTTATCTAAACTTACCCTCACTAGTCGATTACATCGTGCCATGTCTAAAATTATAGCCAGGTCTAAATAAAATAGTCTGTGGTTATAACTAATTTGTTTCCATAAGATCGGTTTTGTGTACGTATAGTGTATCGTCTCTATAGTAGCTTTCAGAAAAGATGGCGTACGTCACCAATTAACATCCAAGTTCAAAGTTTACAAAAACGAACTTATCGGTTTCTCAATATGAGTTTCATATACTCATTGTGTAATGAAGATGACCTTTATTTTAAGCTAAATGTGTGCAAGCCTCATCCGCAGACTACACTGATTTCAAAATAGTTTCTTATTGTGATAGACAGTTTTACCTGTGCCCGGTATTTAACTTGTCATCGCTAAGCATATATTTGTTTAGAAGTGTTGAAGCAGGCTTGCGAATCGGTGGCGTTAAAGATATTCGTAAACGGAAAGTTTTTTCAATTAATAACAAGGATTAGAGTTGAGAAGCCATTCGTATGTCTTTTACACTACTAAACTATTCAAATATACTTCCAATTTTAACTCATTATCTCTCAACATGATCTTTGTCTTCATCGAGTCATAACGAAACACCAATGTAAAGTAAAGTAAATTTCACAACGTTTATAACTTCGTTAAAGACCTGAAGATTGAGAAGAAATGTCTTAAACTATCGTTAAAAAATACGACCGCTCATGAAATCAGCACGCTTCAGAAAGATAAGACGGTAAATCTCCCCCATGCTACCAAAGGCTGCGGCGGCGGATATTAAACGTGTTGGTAATTCACTATTCGTTTAATATCCCGGTTTGTCATACGTACGTACATGCACACAAACGATAAAAAGCGTGCGGTCTTTGCCTAAACCTCATGTGACTATCCTTCTCAACGTCCTTGTTCACGACTAGAAATCCATGTTGTGAAAAAGTTTATGAAAAGATAATTGATTTCAATGATCATAACGTTCTGTTATACATTCAGAAAAATTGTTCATAAACACACTGTTAATATAAATGTACGAAAAGTGAACCACCTGGCCAGACAACGTCGCATCGTGCATGGCTTCGTGGTAGAACCTCGGGCAAACAGCCGATATATTGGGAAATAATAAGATTTGAAACTTAATTGCCATACACATTCTCAATTCGTATTTGTAAAATTAATACTGATCATTCGTTATTTATGTAACATATTATTTTCACCAATGAATGCTAAGCCCAAAAGTTACACATAAATGAAGATATACATATATCGTGTTACTCCATATTATGGCTGCCGATATATCGTCGTAAAATATACCTATATGTGAAATCGTTTCAATCTCATGCGTTAATTTCATTTTAATTTTTTATCACTTTTATTCCATGTATCCGTGATATGAATTCCCAAATAGTTTACCTGATATTACTTTTAAATAAAACTGAATTACATGTGTAATAATAGAACACATTTAGATTTTATGAATATAGCTCAATGTAGATTAGCTTAAACTACAATGAATGTATGCCGACCAGGAACATATATGCGCACGGCTTTGAGAATTCTAAAATTACTCAAGATTTATTTAAAAATTTGTTAACGTTAAGTAACTATAAAATGACTCAGATATAATGTTACAACAAATATTATTTATTCTAACGTAAAATTAACCAGAATAACATGCAATTTTTGTCAAGACTATGAAAAATGACCGATTACGGGAATATCGTGTAGTAGACTAACGTAATGGCTGCATAGCGCTTGGGCCATACGAAGGCAAATATTTCAATTTATGGTCATAAACAAGCATGGATTACAATCTATTGGAAGTTTTTCTAGAAAATCTAGGTAGTAATTGTTTATTAAAATATCAGTATAATAATTGGGGAAAACTACTTGGGCGGTTTAATTTGTAGTTGTCTGCAGCAATTACGTAACCGTCACATGATTTAACAGTACGTAGGTCTAATGGCGACCGTGTTTTTTATATATGGCGGTAGAAAATGGAGTATGCTTTTGGGTTTGGAAAAAAATAAATAAATACCATGAACCTGTTTAACTATCTAAAATATGAAGCAAAAGCATTGTTTTTTATTTCTCATTTACCTATTTTTATAGATTCAAAAGAAACGCAATAGTTCTCAGATTTAGCTACTATATAAAGGTATTACAATTACTATGTTTTTCCTGCTAACAAACAATCGCAACACGGCTGTATTCACGGGGCTCTATAAGTTGAGTATAATGGAGTAAAGTATAAAACGTAACTTTTGTAACTGAAGAAAATTTCTAATTCGTCTGCGCCCTTTTTCAGAGAAAAAAAAATCCATTCGCCAGCAGTTATATGTATCAGCTATAACCAATAAGTACTTAAGAATTCGTTTTACAAATGTTATATTTCATCATAATATTTTCAATATCAACCGTTTGTGATTGAAATATATCTAGTTTTGATTTAAAGCTAATATGTTCATTTCATTTTGGGATACATACACATTAAATATCAGAAATCAAATAGCAACAGTTGTGTAGACAATTATTCATGTAAACTGGGCCGAGTTGTAACATAATTCATCGGGCCAATTACAAATGATTGTGTCCAGAATCTTATATCTGTTGATATGTATCTTTTAAAGATACACATAATACAGAATTTTTACATTTTACAGTTTATGCATTGTTCACAATATTACACTAGAAACGTTTCAAATCTACTGTGGTAAATCATAATGATTTTACTTTTGATATATTATAAAGATCAAATAATTGAGATATTAAGCAAAACAAAACAATTTTTTTCAGACCGTGAGGTCGCTTTCAATTTTAATCGATATATTAGATTACACCTGTATTATAGATATATAATTACAATGCCTTTGGTTTGATGGTTATGTAATACTTGACCAGGATGTTGTTTACCTGTACACAACGCCATTTATCGAACTCACCTGTGTTACCTGGCCGCGGGCAATATTCGGTGGACCTTATCGGGTATTTGCTATTGTCTTACTACAATCAGGTTAGGACATCCATTAATTGGATTGTGATTTGAATTATGGAAACCCCGTACATCTATGCTCTAGTTTTTTTTATTGTCACCTACCTAAAAATACCCTGATCATACCTAGGAATATATATTGATAACATATATATATGTCATTTCACAGGTTTTGTAAAACAAAAATGAAGGTGACTTATTCAATTCAAAAATGGTTAGCTAAGAACTATTTAAACTAAAGTGTTTAACCTTGTAAAATTATTCCAGTCTAGTACTGTAATTACGGAATGAGCAAATTAATAGGCGATGGCATATAGTAATCTTTTCCAAGGTTTTAATTAAGTGTATTAGCTAATAATGTCTAAAAGCTGACATTTTCACAGTTAGTATGCGAATACAAAATGTAATTTTAGTCATAGTATAAAGAAGGGTTACATACATTATCACACTAAATATTTATTTAATTATCACATAGTAATTTTTAAAAGGCCAAATATTTCATATCTATTTGTATAATTGATGTAGACAAAATTTCATTTTTTTTTGAACACAATTCATGTGGTTACTTTTTGGATTATACGATAACATGTTACATATATTATACTAAAAAAGGTCACATGATATTACAAAAGGATCGACAATGAGGCGCTATTTGTGGATTTAGTATAATTTTGAAATTAATGAATGAAAAATCTTCACTTATATTGTGATTTTGATGTACATGGGGGTCAGAAATTATTTACATTGATTATAAGCGTTGCTGCTTTTTAGTAAAACGTAATTTATTTAACGATAGTTAAGTTTAGTATACATATTATTTTCGGTATAAGTTCGGTACAATGTTCACTCTAATATCACAAACTAAGATAAACGTCCACATAGAAACACTTTTACTCAAAAACTGTTGACGTTTTGCATCGTTTGATAGCAGAAAATTTGAAATAAAAACACGGATTCTAGATTCCCGGTTCATAATAATTTTGTGGTTTTAGTAGTGTAAAAGACATAGAATCCTTACATTATACCTTGATTTTTATTACACTGAAATTTATTCATATGCTATCTAAATCTCAGTCCAAGACTGCTTTACAACATCATTTTGAAATATCGCTATCAAATTGGACAGATTATCTAATCTAAAAGTTAGTACATATATGCTTGAGAAATTTTTGTAAACTGGTGTAAATGGAATGTTTTGAAACTGAAATATCACATAAAGTAATCATTTTCTACAATGAATAGAATATACCACTATATCGAAAAACTCAACGATAGTAGAAAAGCTACAGTATACGTATATTCGTTATGCTGTAACTTATATGCAAGCAGGCTTACCTTGGCCAATTAGCTCATTATTGTGCGGCGAGTATTATAAATCACACCAATACCATATATTTTACTTAAAATACAGGCGTTCGTTGGGGAAAATTTTTCATTCATCCAAATAGTCTATCCATACGTATTGTTTCAAAAAAAATATTGTGCAAAAGCATCTGTACTTTAAGACATTTTTCTAAATAATATGTTCTTACAGATAAAAAAAATAAACGTTGTGAAATTCGAAAAATTTTTACATGGTGTATTCGTCTTACTCGATAAAATATTTTTGTGCTATTGTTTTATAATTAAGGACACGTTATAACGGGCTACAGTTGAGTGTATAAGTAATTAAAGTAGAAGTCACGTAACACATTGTAACTGAAGAAAACGTCTCAATTCGTTTCAAAGAAAAAAAATATTTTTTGATAGTGTAAATTATTAAAAAATTTATGATTGTGTTAATTAAATAAATGACGTATATTTACATACAACCATTTTGAAAATATTTGTTCAATTGTGATGAAATATATCTAATTTTAAGCTAACATAGATCATAATATAATATTTTATTTACATGTTAACTATACATTATTCCAAACGTATTCCCCAAGGAGCTTCCTTAGTTTGTTACAATCGACTACATCATGTACCTGGGCCGATTATTATCCTGTACATAATCCATGTTACCAATTAAAAAGTATAGTTGCAGATTTTTTAATCTAACTTAAACCAGTGTTTTACATACACATGGAACAAATTTTGGGCATATATACAGTTCGTAATACAGAAACATGTTTATAAATAATTACTTGTTTTTATCATAAAAGATCACTATAATTGAGATAATGTAAAACAAACTGCAATTTGTTTTCCAAACTTACGTATTCGCATTGTATTGACAAAATAAGCTTATCGGCACTTAACTTGATACATCGTTCCGAGTAGATGTGTTTATTACATAGTGATGTTGAGTTCAAGGATTTTATAAAATTTGACCAAGGATGATCGTGATCCTGTACAATACTATAATACCACGCGAACGCCTTGAATTTTGAAAAACAATTTTTTAAAACCATGCGGCCTTGCTATTTTATCAGAAAGTACGGACTTAAATATGCTCTGTCTTACCCGTCAAGCTACATTCAAGGACCGTTTAATTGGATATTTAATGGAAAATAGTACGTCTACTCGCCAGTTTTTTATTGTAACACAAATTTAAACCTGAAATGTATGATATAAAAATCCAAATTTGACAAATTCCTTTATATGTCGTACCTGTATTGACAATATCAATGGAAGGTATTTATTCAAAACAAAAATGGTTCTAAGAACTATAAAAACAGAATGGTTTGGGGAAAACCATTATGTATTTTAAATTAACCAGTCTAGTACTGTAATAGTGAAATATAAAAAATTAGTAATCTTCCTAATGAGGTATTAGTTTTAAAGTTCAAAGCATTTTGAGAACCGTTTCGATCAATGTAAATGTTTGTCCATTTAGTCACTTATCCAAGTATTATGCTATCTAATTGAATTAGATATAATATGATATTATTAACAAATATGTCTTATTAAAAGCACACTATAGAAAAAAACTTAACACAAAGGTAAAGAATTATTCAATTTGATAAAAAGCCTGATAAAACCATGAATTTATAGAATGTACAATTCAACATTTGAAGATTTACATTACATGGTTACTTTTAGTTAACGCTAATGTTCTTCATATATTTAACTAAATAAACATATGATCCTACAAATACGGTCGACAATGAATTCTACGGATTAAAATGCTTTGAAATAATGTATTTAAAATAAGTGAATTGTATTTAAGAAATTATCATGAAACATCATAATCATCATGTACAACCTCTGACTGCTTTAGTAAACGTTATATATACAACGTTTTCGTTAAAGTTCATATATCAGAGTGTCATCTCCATGTATCATCGCAAACTGATAACCGTCGACATCTTTACTGTTATTTTGACATATATTCAAAAACTGTGCCGTGACATTGCATCGTTTGATAGCAGAAGTTTGAAATAAAAACACGGAAAGTAAAAGATATATTCACGCTCCATAAAAAAAGAGGGATGTTTACTCAGAACGATATGTTACATTAGTTAATTACACTGTGGACCCTTTAGCATCAATGCTACCAAATCTCAAGTCCAGACTGATCCTAACACATCTTATAATGTAGCAAATTGGACTGATTAATCCGGCCTGGTCGGCAAAGTACCAGTGAGATATATGCAATTACTCTGAATGTTTTGGTTACAATGTGGTAAACAACTCATAATGAAGTGTAATACAGAAAAAGACAGCTTCTACATCAAAGGTTGCGCCGGCGGAATATTTATTTGGAAATACTTGGTCGCCCAAATCATGGTCTACCAAAAAAAAGCTCCAGCGTCATAACAGCGTGCCCAAAACCCAAGTGACTTACCTTTTCTATAAACGTCTTTTTTTGGTCACACCTAGGATTATTGGGGAAATACTGCACCCAATCATCTGACTATACAGGAAAAAGAATGTGAGCTTGATGCTATCATCTAACTCAAAATTTTATTCTGTCGCTAAATGTTTATCTGTATATCTGTACAGTTCTACAGTGGGGCCTCAGTAATCTGTATATAACCGTACTAAAGTTTGATCTCCTATCGAAAACCAATGTATCAGAACTGACTGCACACGTACATTTTGACAAAAGTCTACAGGTAAACGCCCGTAGCTATGATCTAGGACAGCCGTCGCTATAACAACACACACTGTGTCAAGCGGTATTGGGTGTATTTTTCGGTACGTGGTGACATAAAATCAGTCCGGAATATTGTGATAATTTTATTAATGAAAACATTCCGTATGTGAATAACTTAAAGTCCCATTATGTTTTTATGAATGCTCTACAAACTTAACATCGATGATCCTTATGAATTTATCTTTAATTAATTTTGATCAAATATGTACAGTTTCGACAAAAATGCATATTAAAAAATATATATATAAATAGAACACGTAAATGTGTGTGTGTCTGAAAGTAACCTATGTGCCTGTACGTACCCGGATGATCACCCAGCGACACCAGGGGGATTTTAAGAAAATATTCCCAGCCTTATAAAAATGGTTCCAAGGGAAAATTTAGAACATGTACTTCAGTTTATTACAATTTTGACGTCTTTTAAATTGGATGTCGCCAAAACTAAAACATAAAAAGAATACCCCTGGCCTTTTAATCGAGCGTTGTACTCGCTGTCCTTACCTGTGTAGAGTGCATTGTATATTCCCAAGTAATTAACTTCCCCGGTTAATTCCTTAACTGTTCATATCACCAATCTCTGATAATAGTTTTTAAAGGATTTAAAGATTTTAAGTAGGATTTAAATTAATGTTTAAAGAGACCCATTTATAAAAACGACGAAAATAAGATGACAATGCATTAGCGTCGTCTGTCAATATTTATCAGTAAATATACCATGGGTCAAAGGTTATACAAAGCGGTTCTCATAATTATGTGATATTTACCCGCGTGTGGACTCCCCCATCATTGGTGCAATCCTGATTAAACTACGACATTTTTAATTAAGAAATATATAATAATAAATAATAATATATATTTTATTTTCGTGTCACACATTTAAAATATATATATAGAATATACATTAAAAATGTTCGGCCAATATTTGACCTATGAGACACGCATACGCATATATATCACCATAAGGATATCAACTCTATCGATTTGACGACATTGTGTAATATTGGTTACGATTAAAACGCCATAATTATCTTCCGACAAAGATTTATTCGTCCTTGCTTCTGATGACCAGTTAGGCGGCGGGCACAGGTAAATCTGTCTATCACAGCGGGAGGCTAAAGAGTGTAGTCTGCGGATGAGGCTTGCACACATTTAGCTTAAAATAAAGGTCATCTTCATTAGACAATGAGTATGAAACCCATATTGAGAAACCGATAAGTTCCTTTTTGTTAACATGAATTCTCGGAAGTATATAGCGGTCGTAAGCTACAATAGAGACGATACACTATACGTACACAAAACCGATCTTATGGAAACAAATTAGTTATAACCACAGACTATTTTATTTAGACCTGGCTATAATTTTAGACATGGCACGATGTAATCGACTAGTGAGGGTAAGTTTAGATAAGGTCGTCATAATTTCGGACGGTCAAATATATTTCAGGCTGGACATGGATAATCAGTGATGTTTTTAGAAAACGGTGTCAAAATTCAAACTAGTAGAGAAACTAAACGGCACATAATAAGGAAATTTGGGCTCCATTGAATAATCAGTCAGACACAGTTGTTCATTTCGCCGAGATCTAGTACGTATACGTGGTCCTTCAATAGTGGACTCGGCTTGGCTGTCTATAATATTAGACTGATGTCACTAACATTAGTCCCGGTTGCTTTTAAATTTGAAAGAACATTTAAAGAAAGAAATTCAATACATGTTGGACAATGATATTATTGAACCAAGCAAAAGTGAATGGAGCTCTCCATGTGTTCTGGTACCAAAGCCAGATAAGACATACCGGTTCTGTTCTGACTTCAGAAAAGTAAACTCTGTCAGTAAAACAGACTCTTATCCAATTCCAGGATGGATTGACTCGTGTATTGACAAAGTTGGCAAAGCCAAATATGTAAGCAAGTTTGACCTGTTGAAAGGATATTGGCAGGTGCCATTAACAGAAAGAGCTAAAGAAGTGTCGGCATTTGTTACCTCACAAGGTTTGTACCAGTACAAAGTTTTGCCGTTTGGTATGAAGAATGCCCCGGCAACATTTCAACGTCTTACCAACGTGATATCAGACCTGGAAGGCTGTGATGGATACATTGATGACGTCATCAACTACCACGACACGTGGGAAGACCATCTACGACGCGGGATTCGTGAATTCTTTGAAAGACTCACTACCATGAAACTGACTGTAAACTTATTGAAATGTGAATTTTGCCATGCAACTGTTGAATTTTTAGGCCATGTTGTAGGACAGGGGCAGGTTAAACCTGTTCAGACCAAAGTAGAATCAATTATAGATTTTCCAACTCCTGGAGGCAAGAGAGAGCTGATGAGATTTCTTGGTATGGCTGGATACTACAGAAAATTTTGTCAAAATTTCTCTGTTATAGCAGCTCCACTTACTGCTTTGTTAAAGAAAAATGTCAAGTTTGCATGGTCAGACGAATGTAAGTCTGCCTTTGAAAAATTGAAAGCCATACTATCAAACTCACCAGTTCTGACTGCTCCAGATTTTAATAAACAGTTTAAACTGTTTGTTGACGCCAGCGATGTAGGTGTTGGTGCTGTTTTGATGCAAGAAGGTTCTGAACAAATTGACCATCCAATTTGTTATTTCTCGAAAAAGTTTGACAAACACCAGAGAAATTATTCCACCATTGAGAAAGAATGTTTAGCAAGCATTAAGGCTACTGTTATGTATGACACTAAATACATGTAGTTATGAGATAAGGGAGATAACTCCTATAGCTTTATTATAAATACATCCTATAAAGGTCATATCATTAATCTAGGTTATAGAACTTTCTAGAATATTATCATGTATAAACAAATATGTTTGTAAACATGTTGATTATAAGTAGAGATCTAGAATGATCTATTTCCAGAAGGTTCTGTGTGTTTATTTGTTTACTGTTTTTAGTTAGATATTTCTAGAAGTAGAAGGTTCTCCAATATTCTTGAACTAGGGTTTAGCTATATATACTCGAGCTGTCCAAGGCTAATCAGAACTGTAATGAGAACTGTAATGACATATCAAGAATTGTACAGTGCCATATTAGATTCACTTTGTTTGGATTTATTCATATTGCCTGGAACTTTACAAATCATCTGTGGACATTCATTTTCCTCGTGGATTTGTGATTATTGTTAATTTGAAACCTGGAAGGATCAAGGATTATACCAGGACATTTACATACAGATAAGTAACACTTTCAATCATCGTATTACTCTTGTACCACCACCAATTACTTTAGATATTGTAAACCATCTCTGTAAAATATTATATATATAATTAAATTGTGTTTTGAATTTAGCTGCTGGTTTCTCATTTCTGTTATTCTTGCTTGTAACAGAAATTGGGGGTTCGTGTCCGAGATCGATATTTGAATTTGTGAAATCTAACTTTGAAAAATTAATTAACAAATTTTCAAAATTTGTGTAAAAACTTGGAGTTTACATTTGAAACCAACAGCTAGAAAAACATGACTACCCTGCAGGTAGAACAGTTTGTTAAAGCGCCATCCCTGGATGTTCTTTTGCAAGTTAGTAAGAAGGATTTACTGTTATTGGGTAAACATTTAGGCCTAACAATCAAAACTAATTTGAGGAAAGCTGAAATTAGGAATGTAATTATAAGATATTTTGTTGACAATGACAGATTTGACTCTAGTACATTAGATAGTATAGAGGAAACAGTCAGTTCAGAAATTCAAATTAGACAAATGGAACTTGAACATGAAATGAAACTAAGACAAATGGAAATAAACAAAGAGAAAGAAATGAGAGAAAAAGAAATAGAAAAGGAGTTAAGAGAAAAAGAAATTGAGAAAGAATTAAAAGAGAAAGAGAGAGATCAGATGTTAGAGCTAGAGAAGCATAAAATTCAAGCTGAAACAGAACTTAGAATTAAAGAATTAGAGCTAGCTTCTCAAGACAGTTCAAGTAATCCAACTTTTAGGGGTTTACAAGGAAACAGAGGTTTTGATGTCAGTAGAAACAATAGGTTAGTTCATCCTTTTCAAGAGAAAGAAGTAGACAAGTATTTTCTGCATTTTGAGAAAATAGCTGATAGTATGAAATAACCTGAAGATAAGCTTACAATGTTTCTTTAGAGTGCCTTGATTGGTAAAGCTAGAGACATTTATTCTTCTTTGTCTGTAGATGAGATTTCAAATTACCAAGTAGTCAAGAAAGCTATTTTGAAAGCTTATGAGTTAATTCCTGAGGCTTACCGCCAGAAATTTCGAAACTCGAGAAAGAGAGATGAACAAACTCATGTAGAATTTGCCAGAGAAAAAGAACAATTGTTTAATAGGTGGTGTGATTCTAAAGAAATTGATGAGGATATCGCTAAATTGAGGCAATTATTGTTGATAGAGGAGTTTAAACGTTGTGTCCACACAAACATAAAAACTCATTTAGATGAGAGAAAAGATGAAACACTTAGTGAAGCAGCTACAAAGGCTGATGATTACGCTCTCACCCACAAAGACTCATTTGTTAAAAACAGTTCTCAAGACAAAAACAGTACCACAGGTACTAGTAAATTTGGTCAGCCTAGGAGCCCTTCTAACGACAAACCTAATGTAGGTGATAAGACTAAGTCTGATTCTAAAACAGATCATAGGGCAGGTGTGGGGTCTCCTTCTGGTTCTGTTTGTAATTACTGCAAGAAAGTAGGACATATTATGTCTGAATGTTATTCTCTCCAGCGTAAGGAGCAAATGCGTAAACAGTCCGTTCCTTCTGTGTTAGCTATGTCAAAGCCTAGTCAGAAACTTGGTGATATTGTGGAAGATTCTAAAGTGTCTGTTGAGAATAAGAGCTTAGAGTCTGATAGTGTCTTGGAAAAGTACTCTCCCTTCATTTCTGAAGGTTTTGTTTCACTTACTAGTGATATTACCAACTTGAAACCTGTGAAGATTTTGAGAGATACTGGAGCTTCTCATTCTTTAATATTAGATGGCGTAGTGCCTTTGTCTGAGGAGACCTCGTGTGGTAGTAGTGTTTTGCTTCAAGGTGTAGAGTTAGATTTTGTTAATGTGCCTCTCCATTGTGTTTATTTAAAGTCAGACTTAGTAACTGGGCCTGTCACCATTGGTGTTAGACCGACCGGAACTTCCCATAGAGGGCCTGTTGCTCATTTTAGGCAATTACTTGGCTGGAGAGAAAGTTAGGGTAGATCCCTTAGTGTCCAGTATCCCTGACAAAAGAGGTGATGCTGAGACTATTCAACAGGAATTTCCTGGTATTTTCCCTTCTTGTGCTGTAACTCGTTCAATGAGTAAGAAGGTTTCTGATGTTGCAGTAGTTGAGGATCATAATAGTCCAGGGTTAGGTGACACTTTCTTGGCTCATAATATAGAGGATATCGGGGGCAAGTGTGATCTTTTGAGCAATCCTGTAGACTTTGATAGTGATGGAGTTGTTCCTAACAAGGGTACCTCTTTGTCTGACATGATGAGTAAATCATCTTTGTCTAGAGAGGAGCTTATAGTAGAACAGGAAAAAGATCCTGAAATCTCATTGTGTAATCGGGCTTTGAGTGTGGAAGAGGTTGAGAAAGTCCCGGTTTGTTACTTCCGTCGGTCAGGTGTGTTGATGCGCAAGTGGCGTCCCCACTGGAAGGTTGTCAATCAAATAGTTGTCCCACCGAGGTAGAGGCAAGATATTATGAGTTTGTCTAATGATGTACCTATGGCAGGGCATTTAGGTGTGACCATGACTTATAACAGGATCTTAGATCACTTCTTTTGGCCCAAGTTGAAACGGGATGTGGCTAATTTTTGTAGGTCTTGTCATACTTGTCAGGTGGTAGGGAAACCTAATCAGAAAATACCTGGTGCACCTTTGCATCCCATTCCAGCATTTGAGGAACCATTTAGTAGAGTCATTATAGACTGTGTAGGTCCTCTACCCAAAACCATGTCTGGGAATGAGTATATTTTAACTATTATGTGTGCTTCCACACGCTTTCCTGAAGCCATTCCGCTCAGAAATATTAAAGCTCCTAACATAGTCGAGGCTTTGGTTAAATTCTTTACACTGGTTGGTCTTCCAAAAGCTGTCCAATCTGACCAAGGTTCGAATTTCATGTCTGGTATTTTTCAACAAGTCATGTACCAGCTCTAGATCAAGCAGTATAAGTCTAGTGCTTATCATCCAGAGTCTCAGGGTGCTTTAGAACGTTTTCATCAGACATTGAAGAATATGATGAGATCTTATTGTTTTGAAAACAAAAGAGATTGGGACGAAGGTATACACATGTTGTTGTTTGGTGTTAGAGAATCTGTACAAGAATCTCTTGGTTTCAGTCCCTTTTAACTTGTGTTTGGACACACTGTACGTGGTCCTTTGAAAATTTTGAAAGACAAAATTTTGGACGAAGATTCTAAAGGGAATCTCTTAGAGTATGTGTCAAACTTTAAGCAAAGATTGACAATGGCATGTGAATTGGCAAAAGAAAATTTGGCCGTTACTCAAACCAAAATGAAAACATGGTATGATAAAGATGCCCGTGCAAGAAGTTTTGATCCAGGTGACAAAATTTTGGCTTTATTACCAATACCGAGTCAGCCTTTGCAAGCTAGATATTTTGGACCTTATGTTGTTGAGAAAAAGGTCGATGATGTTACCTACATTGTACAAACTCCAGGGAGGCGCAAGAAAACTCAATTATGTCATGTTAATATGCTTAAGAAATATGTAGATAGAGAAGAGAATTATGTCATGTTAATATGCTTAAGAAATATGTAGATAGAGAAGAGAGCAAGTACTCTCAACCTATTGCTACTTTGGCCTCTGTACCATCACAAAGTGAAAGTACAGCTGATATTTGTAAATTAGACTTAGATGGTGGTGTACAAGATGAAGGTTTAGACTGTGGTGTTAAGTTACGGAACTCAGATGTGCTCGCGAACTTGGACAAGAAACTATGTCATCTATCAGAAAAGGAACGCAATGAACTGAAAGATTTGATACTTGAGTATAAACATTTGTTTCCGGAAACACCAGGCAAAACAGATGCTATCTATCATGACGTGGATGTAGGTGATGCGCCACCTGTCAAGCAACATCCTTACCGTGTCAATCCTTTGAAAGAAGAACATTTAAAGAAAGAAATTCAATACATGTTGGACAATGATATTATTGAACCAAGCAAAAGTGAATGGAGCTCTCCATGTGTTCTGGAGATAAGACATACCGGTTCTGTTCTGACTTCAGAAAAGTAAACTCTGTCAGTAAAACAGACTCTTATCCAATTCCAAGGATTGACTCATGTATTGACAAAGTTGGCAAAGCCAAATATGTAAGCAAGTTTGACCTGTTGAAAGGATATTGGCAGGTGCCATTAACAGAAAGAGCTAAAGAAGTGTCGGCATTTGTAACCTCACAAGGTTTGTACCAGTACAAAGTTATGCCGTTTGGTATGAAGAATGCCCCGGCAACATTTCAACGTCTTCTTAACAACGTGATATCAGACCTGGAAGGCTGTGATGGATATATTGATGACGTCATAAACTACCACGACACGTGGGAAGACCATCTACGCGGGATTCGTGAATTCTTTGAAAGACTCACTACCATGAAACTGACTGTAAACTTATTGAAATGTGAATTTTGCCATGCAACTGTTGAATTTTTAGGCCATGTTGTAGGACAGGGGCAGGTTAAACCTGTTCAGGCCAAAGTAGAATCAATTATAGATTTTCCAACTCCTGGAGGCAAGAGAGAGCTGATGAGATTTCTTAGTATGGCTGGATACTACAGAAAATTTTGTCAAAATTTCTCTGTTATAGCAGCTCCACTTACTGCTTTGTTAAAGAAAAATGTCAAGTTTGTCTGGTCAGATGAATGTAAGCCTGCCTTTGAAAAATTGAAAGCCATACTATCAAACTCACCAGTTCTGACTGCTCCAGATTTTAATAAACAGTTTAAACTGTTTGTTGACGCCAGCGATGTAGGTGTTGGTGCTGTTTTGATGCAAGAAGGTTCTGAACAAATTGACCATCCAATTTGTTATTTCTCGAAAAAGTTTGACAAACACCAGAGAAATTATTCCACCATTGAGAAAGAATGTTTAGCGTTGATTTTGGCCTTGAACCAATTTGATGTATATCTCTGCACTACAGTTGTGCCTGTGTTGGTCTTCACCGACCACAACCCTTTGACATTCATTGGGAAAATGAAAAACAAAAACCAAAGAATTCTCAGGTGGAGTTTGACTTTGCAAGAGTACAATATTGACATCAAACATATCAAAGGGAAAGACAATATTCTGGCTGATGCTTTATCAAGGATTTGAATATGACTTTATATGTCAAGAAAGTTTCCTTTTCAAGAAAACTTTCTTTTCTTTAAGGAGGGGTTTGTTATGTATGACACTAAATACATGTATTTATTAGATAAGGGAGATAACTCCTATAGCGTTTATCAATACATCCTATAAAGGTCACATCATTAATCTAGGTTATGGAACTTTCTAGAATATTATCATGTATAAACAAATATGTTTGTAAACATGTTGATTATAAGTAGAGATCTAGAATGATCTATTTCCAGAAGGTTCTGTGTGTTTATTTGTTTACTGTTTTTAGTTAGATATTTCTAGAAGTAGAAGGTTCTCCAATATTCTTGAACTAGGGTTTAGCTATATATACTCGAGCTGTCTAAGGCTAATCAGAACTGTAATGAGAACTGTAATGAGACCTGTAATGAGACATATCAAGAATTGTACAGTGCCATATTATATTCTATCGGGAGAGCTATTGTGACTTTATCTGTGGATTATTACAACACTTTGTGTGGATTTATTCATATTGCCTGGAACTTTCCAAATCATCTGTGAACATTCATTTTCCTCGTGGATTTGTGATTATTGTTAATCTGAAACCTGGAAGGATCAAGGATTATACCAGGACATTCGCATACAGATAAGTAACACTTTAAATCATCGTATTACTCTTGTACCACCACCAATTACTTTAGATATTGTAAACCATCTCTGTATAATATTGTATATATAATTAAATTGTGTTTTGAATTTTAAATAGCTGCTGGTTTCTCATTTCTGTTATTCTTGCTTGTAACACTACTAATTGATTTTCAGAGTCACGCTAACTTCACACATTTTAACTTTGTTATATATTGATATTTTTCCACCACGATTATATATTAGGAATAAAAATAAAAGCATTACTTTATCTCAAAGGAATGTGTCGATTCAGACGAATTCATAATTTATAGAATTTATCAACTCGACACAAGCTTCATGAACACTTTGAACGGATAATTAGCGCGTATATTGCGTCTAAGCGCATTAAGGAATTCATTTTGCACGCTTTGTTAGGTATTCTATTAAAGGAAGAAGTTACGATATTTGCCGTCGACGTTTGTCGATCGGCTGTTTCCATGAACAATTAACATTGCTGTCTTCTTCTGAGGCAAATTCGATTATATTTTTGCATAAATCGTTTGCGATAAGAGTCCAACAAAATTGAAAATTATATTTTCTCCCCTACTCGACAGGGATGTCCACAATTTCACCGGTGTGAGATTTTTTCTATTTCACCCTAAGGTAAAGATAAGCTACATAAGATATTTGCATCTGAGGCAAAAAGTGGTGCCCAGGGTAAGTGAAAAAGAATCACTCATATTCTTAGGAGAGAGACAGGATATCCCCACACTCGGGATTCTTACACTGTCGAACACTCGACAAAGCCTCGTGTTTGACATCTTAATAATCATACCACAATGTTGATAGTCTCCTGTTTAACCTAAAAGGGGGTGAACGATTCTATCAATGCCGCTGTTGCTAGGGAAAATTATTCAGTCTTTTACCAGGGTATGGAAAAATACCTGACATGCGGTTGACAATAACGTCATGCTGAGACTACTGTTGAGGACGTCATTAATTTTTCAAGACACATTTTACAAGTCTCAGTGATGTGGACACAAATATTTTGATTCTAAATAAACAAATTTTGTTATACAACATGGAAGAAAAATACTCAAATACGGGTCTGTGAAGTGGACAGGGATATCTCAACCCGAGTGAAAGATTTTGGCCGGTAAAACCTAGTCTTGCCGAGGGTTGAGACATTCCTGTCCACTTGACAGACCCATGTCAGATTATATGAATTACATCACCACAGGGGTTTTGATATGGTAGTTGAATATCACAGACCAAGCTGACATCATGGCGTCAAAGTGGTCCACCTAACTTGATATTGAAATTCCTCTTTTCAACTTGAAGACATGATGGACGCATGCTTTCAAGGATAAGGTCCTTCGTGCCGGTAGGGCGTTATAATTGTTCCTGTTTCCCCTGTTATTGATCGCAAACGGAGACTAGATTTAAGATTTTTTTCTCTTTTCCTTATGTCTCCCTTCATATATTTGGCCTTCATTTAGCTCTCGCCTCTTTGAGAAAGATTCTGGATATTGTCACCAGGACGAAACACAACATAGTCTACAAAGTGATAGCACTCTGCTCCTACTTAGCGCTCAACATGAAGGGACAACTGGTTTGTTAGTTGTCAGTAGAATGTGCCTCCCATGTGTGAAGCTTGTTGCGGTGTGTGAATGTCAGTTTTTTTTTGGGAGACTGCGGTTATATTCGTGTTGTGTCTCCATGGACAGTGGAACTATTTTTTCTTGTTAATAGTGTTATCTCACTGATGTATATCGCCGATAATACCCCCGGCCAAGCCCCATTACACTGACAACGTGCGACTCATTCATCTCACTCTCTTCCTGCTGAGCGCTAAGGAGGAGCATGCTGTCACTACCATGTTTTTACTAGTTTAATGTCATATTACCTGTCAGGGCTATGTAAGAACGTGTAAGGTTTGTTGGTGGAAGAAAGCCGGAGTACCCGGAGAAAAGCACTCTTCCTGCTGAGCGCTAAGGAGGAGCATGCTATCAGTACCATGTTTTTACTAGTTTAACGTCATATTACCTGTCAGGGCTATGTAAGAACGTGTAAAGTTTGTTGGTGGAAGAAAGCCGAGTACCCGGGGAAAAGAAAAATCACCGACCAGCAGTCAGTACCTCGCAACTGCCCCACATGGATTCAAACGTTCAATCCATGCATGCAAGGGCTGCATAATGTTTCAGAGCTTCAATTGACTAATAGTTCTGTTTGCCTATAACATAGGATGAAATAAAAATAATAAATTCAACAAACCGATCAAAATAATAAAATATTGAACTTATGCGTATTATTTATCCTATCCTATAGCCTAGCTAAGTATACTTGACTTTCTCTTGACTGTGCAAATACTATACTAAAGTGAAATATTGAAGTCTTTTCATTTAATAGAAAATATCTCTCTAAAAGTTAGTTTTGTAAATAAAGAATATTTTAAGTCGTATATGCCGTGATTTCCATAGCTCTACCAAAAACATATATTAGAGAAATTTGCAACTCTGCGATCGGCAGATGTACCTCTGTATGTGCTTAGGGGTTTTTAGATATACTCTTAAATAGTTTAATACAGGACAATGACTTTGATGTGTTAAAAAAAGTTCAGTAATTTTCAGATAGTTTTAAAACCGATGTCCTAAGATAAGGTCGCAATACCAACCAAAAGCACCTTTTCCTGCGTAATCTAATTTAGCAGCACCTGATGAAGTATTTCGCTGTTTTGCCGTCTGACGCAGTGATAGGAATAACTGCTTTTAGAATTACTATGCATAGGTTTTGATTTAGAACTTCAGTGACAGAACTGCTAAAAATCATCATATTTTTGTCTGCAGCAAACATCTAAGAATGCATAAATACAAATAACAAGAACTATTACAGCGCTTTTGAATGCTTTCCACAGCTTAATTCATCATCACGTATGTTTTTCAATAGATTTCTGAATGTCAGATATCACCGTCAAACGAATATATTTCAGGAAATAATTGTTGTCATATTCACTTAACAGTTCCTATAAAATTACAATAGTGCTGTGAATCATTGCAAAATACGCTAAATCGAATCTAAAAGAGAATGTAAAGCCATTTTTATGTACTTTAAAGCTATTGAGTCATTAATGTCGATCAACAGTTTTGTACTTATCGAGATTTTGGTTATCATGGTTACCAGGTCAATTGCCAAGTTTGTGTCAACTGGTCGCTTCAAAGTAGATGACTTGTTGTAACACATGGATGTCTATGATATGACACCCAACATACTTCGAAAAGTATTACCATGGAAAAAATATTGATCAGTTAGTAGGTTGGAAGGATTTGTTGATTGTGCTTCACGCCCTATTAACAACCAGGATCATTTACGTATAGGAGAAACACCTCAAACTGAAGATTAGTCAAGATAATGGACAATGCGAGGCCCAGAGGGCCGAGCATTGTTCATTATCTTGACTAATCTACAGTTTGAGGTGTTTCTCTTACTTAAAACATGGCACTCTGATGTACAGGGCTAACTATGGCTATTGTGTAACTAATATACAGCTACAGGTAAGGCATTCAACTACCTTTGACACTAAACATTTCAAAACAATTGTGTAATGTCTACTCTGGCCATGAAATTTTCATGAAATTCCATACCAATGTTTTTACCAGAGAATTTTTTGTGAGTTTGAATTCCCCTCATTCTTAGTGGAGCAGTCCAAGAGGCAACATGGCAGACAGTGCAGATCAGATCTTTATGAAGTCAAACTATCTAAAATGATTATCAAATTTCCATTAAAGGAGTATATTTTGTGATATGTTAATTTAACTGCTGTTTATGTCAGAAGCAGACAATTCACTTGGATATAACTTGTCGGAAATTCACAAGGTATGGAGGATAACCATGGAAACATATTGTTTTTGAATATACCGCTCTACGTTATGAAATGAAGCAATAACAAGTTAAATAATATGATTGTTCCCTTTGAAAACCACAATATCAAGATTGAGTGAATTCAACAGGAAACTGCATTGGAATTAAGTGAAAACGGCAAAGTGATAAAAAGAAACCAAAGCTTAATTTTTCAAATTTGTTCAGTGGGCTTTGTGTGAACCTTGGATTAGGAATCACACAATCAATCACCGAAAGTATTGAATTCGGGAAACGTGGATTTATGTGTTATGTGTATGCATTCAAGAAATGAAGTTATTTAAAAACAGTGCAATTATTGCGACAAGAAATTTAATGAAAGCATTTAATTTTCAATGAAAGAAAATGCATGTTTCCACTAAAAATCAAAACATCATTTTAGGAATGTCTGTGCTGTCAAAATACATGTACTAAAGACTTTTGATTTTCAACACAAGGAGCATTTTTTGGGTAGTGGTTGATATTATTGGATTTATGCCGATGTCCAGGAATAAATATATGAAACAGAAAATATCTAATAACATGTATTATTGAAGTTCTGTATTACATTTATATTGAATTTTAATTTGATTTATTTGTTATTTATCTGTCTTTTCACAATGCTGTATGTAGTTCCAACTAATCTACAGCTACAGGTAAACTAATGTACAGTGAAAGGTGTACTTATCTACAGACAGAACAAGTACTTGAACAATAGTCCAACTAAAGCACGGGTGACAACAAAAGATGACTTCATAGCCATGTTTTAAGGACGGCTTCATCTATGGTCTGTGTGTGTAAATGTGGTGTCGTGGGCTCTTAGGGGTAGCGAAGCGTCGCCTCCTCGAGAAACCATAAACTTGCTCAAACTTTAGCTGTATGATATAGCGCTTGTAATAACCACATATATAAATGTATTATAAATAATGTAGTAATGTACCTTATATGGTGTTCATCAATAACAAAGCAGTAAAGCTAGAAACTAAATAATGCATTTTAGGTCGATTATAAAGTTACTGTTCCCATATTGCTGTACAGATATACGACCATTCTCGTCAGTTCTACACTGCCAAACAAGTTAAAAGTGTGATAATATACGAAGTAGAAATGTTTTATTATTCGTATCAGCTTACCAAAGTAATGATGTTGTTTCTCCTTAAAACACTTCTTTTTGTTAGCGGACAAGAACAATGTACGAAAAGCATCCATGTTGACCAGGAATCCAACAGTTACTACAAATCCTTCATGCAGTTAAACACCATTGGGGTATCACAGTGTATGAAGATGTGTAAAAGATATAAACTTTGTAAGAAAATCCACCACAACAGGGAACAGCTCACGTGTGACCTCATGATGACCTTCGCCGAAAAGGGCGATGTGACGTCACTTTTGGATATCCAATCGGTACAGGTAATTGAAGTTTGATTACAAAGCTATGTATTGTTTACAGAGGTATGGTCACTGAATTTTGTTCGTGAAAATCTTGGTACCCTTACGTACGTCATATTATTAACCGATATTAAGACACATTTCCGTAGATGGTTTTTTAGGTCATCTGACCCGAAGGGTCAGAATGACCTATAGCCATCATGCTTCGTCCGTCGTCGTGCGCCGTCCGCTGTCCGTAAACTTTTAACATTTCAATCTTCTCAAGTTTGACCAGTGGGATTGAGCTGAAACTTACCTGAAATGATCCTGAGATGGTCCCGACCAAGTGTTGTTATTTGTCGGGTCGATCCGAAATCCAAGATGACCACCACAGCCGCCATTTTGAAAACACATTTTGAACTTCTTCTCAAGTTCTACCAGTGCGATTTAGCTGAAACTTGCATGAAATGATCCTGAAATGGTCCTGACAAAGTGTTGTTATTTACCGGGTCGATCCGAAATCCAAGAGCGCCGCCACAGCCGTCATCTTGAAAACACATTTTGAACTTCTTCTCAAGTTCTACAAATGCGATTTTGCTGAAACTTGCATGAAATGATCCTAACATGGTCCCGACAAAGTGTTGTTATTTTTCGGGTCGATCCGTAATCCAAGATGGCCGCCACAGCCGCCATCTTGAAGACACATTTTGAACTTCTTCTCAAGTTCTACCAGTGCGATGTAGCTGAAACTTGCATGAAATGATCCTGACATGGTCCTGACAAAGTGTTGTTATTTTTCGGGTCGATCCGAAATCCAAATTGGCCGCCACAGCCGCCATCTTGAAAACACATTTTGAACTTCTTCTCAAGTTCTTTATATGCGATTTAGCTGAAACTTGCATGAAATGATTCTCACATGGTCTCGACAGAGTGTTGTTATTTTTCGGGTCGATCCGAAATCCAAGATGGCCGCCAAACATTTTGAACTTCTTCTCAAGTTCTACAAATGCGATTTAGCTGAAACTTGCATGAAATGATCCTTCACACATTTCCTTACCTATCATCATACATTTCCTTACCTATCATCACACATTTCCTTAACCATCATCACACATTTCCTTACCCATCATCGCACATTTCCTTACCCATCATCACACATTTCCTTACCCATCATCGCACATTTCCTTACCCATCATCGCACATTTCCTTACCCATCATCACACATTTCCTTACCCATCATCACATACAGTCGAGACTGTCTTATGTGACTTTCCAAGGGACCATCACAAAAAAGGCACATAAGACAGGGAGACACTTAAGGCAGTCCAAGTTCATTCGCAACATCACTGTACAAAAATCTGTCTTTAATTGTCTGTTAATTTATTCTTCATTATAAAAAATATCAATTACCTGATTTTTTAAAAGATAAATAAAAAAAATAATATAAAAAACATAAAAATCATTTAGATCTAGTTTTAAAGGACCTCTTTCACGAACAATGGAAATTTGCCCACGAACCAATTTTATCGAAACTAAATGTAACATGTAGCAACATTAATGCAAACCCTTGAAATACATTTTAAAAATTCAAAAGGTCCCAAGGGCCTGTGCTATGGCCAAATTAAAGCTGCCCAGTAGAGGTGTATGACAGGGTTCCCTTTTTGATCCAAAAGAGTATCAAAATAATGTTTTATGTCATCAAACTGTATTATTTTCTGAAGAGTATGAATAATTACATATTATGATCACAAATATGAAGGCAAAATCTAACAAACAAAAATTTGGCTGCATGTTTAAGACAGAAAATGTTGAAATTTTGGGTGTTATTTTCGGCCATGTCAATTATTAACAATGGTGATTCACCCACTTCCGGTTTGAGTGCACCAAAAATATTTTCTTAAAAGTTTTCTCAGTACTTTAAGTAAACGAAGTGAAAATTTCAGAAAAATTGTGGACCGGTAAATTTGTCGTTTAAAGGTTATAATATGGCAAGGTCTATTTTTAGTAACGTTACATAATGATATGAATATGCTTATTTTGGATAATTAATCACGAATTTAACGGTGTCAACATTATTATATAATCCAATACTCATCTATAACGCTTGATATGATTTCAAATTGATTTATTCAGTGATGCTTTATAGAAAAATTAAGTTTTACATAATCAAAATTACAAAATATTTGGGTGTTTTAAGACCATAATAGCTGTTTCGCATTTAAAGTAACTTCACTAATATGTCCTGTTCTAATGATTTATTTTGTAATTATAGAGTATATCTACAGTGAAGAGAATGATTAAAATGGGATTCTGTAACTATCTGGTTTGAGAGCGAAGGGTTATAAAGTGGAGGGCTGAAGTTGGTTGCGAGTTCCTAGTTCCTAGTTCCGTTTAATAAACGGAACTAGGAACCAGACCCGAGTTCCGTTTAACTTAAACGGAACTAGGAACCAGACCCGAGTTCCGTTTAACTTAAACGGAACTAGGAACCAGACCCGAGTTCCGTTTAAGCTTATACGGAACTAGGAACCAGACCCGAGTTCCGTTTAACAAACATACTGGCCAACGAGCGGAGTTCCGTTTATTAGGATTCCTATCTCTAACTGCATGTTCAATTACCTATTATATACAGGAATCGAACTTAGAGCTTCCATGAATAATATAGAACAGAATTAATATCTATAACACAGATTTCCTTAAACGGATCTGATACCTAGACCTCAGTTCCGTTTAACTTAAACGGAACTAGGAACCAGACCCGAGTTCCGTTTAAGTTAAACGGAACTCGGGTCTGGTTCCTAGTTCCGTTTATTAAACGGAACTAGGAACTAGGAACTCGCAACCAACTTCAGCCCTCCTTATAAAGTTACATTGGTCATTTGTTACAAACCTACAGTAGTTCAATTATTTATAGGGCTAACACTTCTGATAGATTAACATTTATGTTGATTCATGCTAACGAATGTAAATCTCATCGCTTTTACATATTGCATTGTTTTAGATTTTAAGTTTAATTTGGCCGGAAACTCATTTTATACACCATTTCAGATTTAGATACATTAATGCCAAATACTTTGTTAATCTTGCAAAAATAACTAACTGAATGTAGCAGTTTTAATAATGAAAATACATGTTATCTGAAAGTAGATCATCAAAACCTGATTATATGTTTATTGTCAATAATCAGATTTGAATTCCATGTTAGTATTATTTGATAATTAGAAAATTAGATAGCTTTACTGAGTATTAGACACAAAAGAAAGGCTTCGATAACAGTACATGTACATGGTGTACATGTATATCCCTGTGGTAAATAGTGTGTGGTGTTGAAACCATCTTATTCCATACTATATAAACTGACTTTGAGTTTAGAATTATATGAATTTTATTAGTAATTCTGAAGTAATCCTTATGGACAAAATCATCTCTAAAAATGTTAATTGGCCAATATGGTACTAATCGTACAGAGATAATGGAGAAACAGTCAAACAGGAAATGAGAGTGTCGGATCAAACTGGAACTCATTTAGATGCATTGTATTACATATAATTTATGTAACTTAGTTTTGTGTAACGTGTAAAATTTATTTATTTGGCTCCCCCTGACATGTATAATTCATGTTGTGATAGCCAAATCTCTTATAAAATCAAAATTTAATACCTGAAATGATAACCTTAGGCCATTTTGATTGACAGTATGATGTGTTTACGATACACAAAGCTAATCATGAAAAATAAAACTGTGGACCTCAAAAACCTTTTGACTGTTTCATTAACCATAAAAGATGCTGTTAGTTTTTAAACTGAAAAAAAAATTCTTAGTTAACCTTTATGGAATTCATGAAAATTCTGAAAAAAATTAAAAACTCGAAATCAAACTTCAGTTGATTGATCACAAAATGTTCTTAACAATCCAAATCTTACACTGCTAAGAAATACTAAATATGAATAAATTAATGCAATTTTACACGAAAAAATCATGTATCAATTTGTCTTTGATTTTTAACACAAAAACTTGTAATGGTGTGATTTAATGCCATTGCCAACGAACACTTTGAAATCACAATATTTGAAGAAGAAAAAAAACAACATTATACATATATGTACTAATATATACTGGATGTTTGAAAATTGGTAAAAACTTCATTCTCTTGCATAATAATCTACTTCCACCAATTTTTTTTCTAAATTTTGTTATTATTTTACTTTATATGCCTTTCAGCTATAAATAAAAGGAATATTTCTGAGAATGCAGTTCATAATCTAGCTTGAAAAGTGAATGATAATGCCCTAAAATTCCGAAACACTTTGTTATTGTGATTCTATATTTTGTTTATGCTACAATATATAGGTTATAAAATAATATCTTACTTTGCATTTAATGTAACTAATGAGTAATAAATAAGATTAAGAAATAACTTTCTTTGTTTTCTCAATTTTATGATTGAAAAGGGCCGTCGTGCGACCATAGTGTAATATTGCTAAAAATAGACTTTGCCTCACTAAGACCTTTAAACGACAAATTTACCGGTCCACAATTTTTCTGAAATTTTCACTATATTTACTTTAGGTAATGAGCCATCTTTTTAGAAAATATTTATGGTGCACTCAAACCGGAAGTGGGTGAATCACCATTGTTAATAATTGACATGGCCGAAAATAACACCCAAAATTTCAACATTTTCTGTCTTAAAAATGTAGCCAAAATTTTATTTGTTACATTTTGCCTACATATTTGTGATCATAATATGTGATTATTTATACTCTTCAGAAAATAATACAGTTTTATTACATAAAACATTATTTTGATACCTTTTTGGATCAAAAAGGGAACCCTGTCATACACCTCTACTGGGCAACTTTAATTTGGCCATAGCACAGGCCCCTGGGACCTTTTGAATTTTTTAAACGTATTTCAAGGGTTTGCATTAATGTTGCTACATGTAACATTTAGTTTTAATAAAATTGGTTCGTGGGCAAATTTCCATTGTTCGTGAAAGAGGTCCTTACAAGCAGACATACATTGATGCTTAGTTTTAAACTTTGTTCAAGAAAAAAAATCTATCTAGAGGGGGTGCAATTTTGGGTTAAAAATCTCATTTTTTTGCAATTAAAAAAAATATTTGTGTGTCATGGTTTTTCTGGCTTGAAAATAAAAATGCAAAAATCACACTTGTCAGAAAACAATCATTGCAATCATTGTTTACCCATCATCACACATTTCCTTACCTATCATCACACATTTCCTTACCTATCATCACACATTTCCTTACCCATCATCGCACATTTCCTTACCTATCATCACACATTTCCTTACCTATCATCACACATTTCTTTACCCATCATCGCACATTTCCTTACCCATCATCGCACATTTCCTTACCTATCATCACACATTTCCTTACCTATCATCACATATTTCCTTACCTATCATCACACATTTCTTTACCTATTATGACATATTTCCTTACCCATCATCACACGTTTCCTTACCTATCATCACATATTTCCTTACCTATCATCACACATTTCCTTACCCATCATCAGACATTTCCTTACCAATTATCACACGTTTCCTTACATATCATCACACATTTCCTTACCCATCATCACACATTATCTTACCTATCATCAGACATTTCCTTACCAATTATCACACGTGTCCTTACCTATCATCCTGTATTTCCTTACTACCATCACATAGTTCCCTACCTATTATCTCCTACATGTGTCTTTTCAATCTAGCTGATCTTTGTAGAAAATTATTGAGCGACTTACATGTGCAGTAGGAACGGGAAGTGAGCATCTAGACTGGGGTTCGAACTTTGAACCATTAGAACTCTAGCTGTATGATCTACAAATTGAGCTTTCTGGTCACGTGTAATCGACTTTATTATTTGTAGTTGTCGACAAATGAAGACACAGCGTAGTCGTTTTCTGTTGATGTAGCTAGGTGGTGAGAATGCAGTGAACTGGAGTACGAGGAGTATAAAGGTTACCGGAAGTGATTTGTATTTTAATCAGGTTGAAATCGATGTTTCTATTGTTTAAGTCCTTAAGAATTGATGTCACTATTTTTAACTTCATCGGGTTATGAAAGAAATTTTGTTTGCAAACTGTGTGAATCCACGTAGCGGATTCTCACAAAAGTTTGCGAACAAAATTTATTTCGTAACCCGATGAAGTTAAAAAATAGTAACATCAATGCTTATAATTAATTTTTCAGACTATTTGATAATATAAAATACGTTTAAACGTACGATTCAATCGGTTTCCCAATGCATTATTTTTCATAAATCAATACGCAACGTCGACGTCACTATATATCATGATAACGTTTGGTTTTCGCGCCATTCTTGATTTTTTTCTTCATAGCATAGTAAAATAAAAAAAATAATTATCAATTGATTAAAAAACTAATCAGATATAATCTTTTTCGTAGTTTTCGCCTGCGAAACATTGTTTTATAAATTTCAGTTAAGAAAACTGATGAAAAATGAATAAGTATGTTACAGTGACCTAGTTAGTTATTTTGGCTATGTTGCTATTAAACACTATTGACTGACGACATATGTCGTGCAGAACATATCATGATTTTGATTCGCGCTGTATACCAAATGTTTTTGTTTCGAAAGATGAAACTTACCAAACTTATTAATACAATTCTTTTAAAAAGAAAATTAGCATCAATTTAACAGTTAGTCTTACTTAACAGGAATGACAGTAGTCAAGGGAGATTTATCATATAGGCCTTATTCTAAGATAAATACTTCCGATTCATATATCGTCTGCATTTCGCGACGACAGACAACAGCGTCCAACAATCAAAAGTTGAAAGAAAGGTAGAATATTTTCATTGCAACTGCAAAGTACGTATATGTTGCTAATAAGCCCAATGTATGATGATTTCCAGTATTAGCATTGGCTGTTAAGATCTGGCGTACCAATACCTTCATCAGAGTTAAAGAAATGACTAACGCGCACCATTGGCTATGTTAGAACACCCAACGTATGTTACACACCAATGCATGTCAAAAATATGACAACGAATGCTTAAAACGGAACACAAAAAACACTGTTCGGGATCACTTAAGCGCTGCTGACCAGCCGACAAAGTATAAGGTAGTCCAATATGCAGATTTAATATAATATTTTATTGTTTTCAAAATGATTTTAATATGTTGTAATTATCAAACATGCTTTTAATTGAAACAAACACGTAAACATATTCGTCATTTTGCCAGAAATACAATGTAGCTCGGTAACTGTTGGCATGTTCATTCCCCAGTAGACATAATTATAGACGATATCACTGGTCATAAACGAAACACGCTTTCACCCATTTTGCGTGGCAAAGTTTGCACCATTTTTCAATTCAAATAGTTATCTTTATTGCAAATTTTAATACCTTTCATTTCTTTCGTCAGGCATAATTATGTTTTAATATTTAAAACAACTACGATAACATGTTCAATAATACGACGGAAACACCTATTTGATTGGGTTTTTTTTTAACGGCTGTGTTAAAATATAATATAAATTGACTGACATTAATCTGAAGTGTTGGGTAGTTAAGATTATTATAGCCATTAAAATCTATATTTCAATGCAAAGTTTAGAAAAAAAAATCTAAAAAAGTTAGTTTTTTCACGATGATATGTCGTTGGCCAGTTTTGATATTGCTGAGAACATTGGTTTAAAAACGATTTGATAGCTAAGAGATAAATGTTTAGTACTAAATGTGGATCCCGACCTGGTTAAATACATTCTATGGTGACATGTGACGGAGTTTAATTACACTATATTCAATTCATGGTTTGTTAACTAAGAATTGTTTGGATGTTCCATGTTTAAAGGAGGTTTAAGTTATTTAAGTTTGTTTTACGAGGAATATCAATCAATAGATGTACTAGATTAAGGTGGTTAGAATTGTGCCTAACGCCCCACTGTATGATCGTAAAGTGCGACTAAAGGGGTCTAAATTTCTTGGTCACTTAGTTCGAAATCTTTTTATTTTTTCACCATTTGTTAACTTCACAGGGGATAACCAGGTAATTTACCCTTATCTAGTCTTCCCTGATGGCGGCGATTCGAACACGCGTGTAAAGTGAACTGTCGGTTTTCATAATAGATGTGTATTTTTTCTGGCATGACCGCCATGTATCGATACTTGTAATGATACTATCGAGATTTGAACCGAAAAGAAAGTCATATGTACAGAGATCCACAAATGTTAGAAGTGAGCACGTAAATATAGCGTATGATTTGCGTCAATGAACATGTAAAATTTACCGTGATTAGGGAAACTGACCGATAGCATAAACTTACAGTTTGGCAATATCTAATAGAACACTCGTCCACCTTTTGTCAACAATTGACAAAATGACTTTTTTGTTTTCATGTCCCTGTATTGACACGTCTTCAAAATTGACAGTTTGATATATTTTACCCTATTTATAGTTAGGGTGAGCATACAATTTATTGTTAGAACAGAAATAACGTTTGTTATTTCGTACACATGTAGTTATTTCGTATAAGTAATATTTTATACCACATGCAGTTATTTTGTATAAGTAACATTTGATGTAACATTAATTTATTTCGTATAATTAACATTTTATATCTCATGTAGTTATTTCGTATAAGTAAAATTTGATATCACATGTAATTATTTCGTATAAGTAACATTTGATATTACATGTAGCTATTTCGTATAAGAAACATTTTATATCACATGTAGTTATTTCGTATAAGTAAAATTTTATATCACATGCAGTTATTTCGTATAAGTAAAATTTGATATCACATGCAGTTATTTCGTATAAGAAACATTTTATATCACATGTAGTTATTTCGTATAAGTAAAATTTTATATCACATGCAGTTATTTCGTATAAGTAAAATTTGATATCACATGCAGTTATTTCGTATAAGTAACATTTTATATCACATGTAGTTATTTCGTATAAGTAACATTTTATATCACATGCAGTTATTTCGTATAAGTAACATTTTATATCACATGTAATTATTTCGTATAAGTAACATTTTATATTACATGTAGCTATTTCGTATAAGTAACATTTTATATCACATGTAGTTATTTCGTATAAGTAACATTTTATATCACATGCAGTTATTTCGTATAAGTAACATTTTATATCACATGCAGTTATTTCATATAAGTAACATTTTATATCACATGTAATTATTTCGTATAAGTAACATTTTATATCACATGCAGTTATTTCGTATAAGTAACATTTTATATCACATGCAGTTATTTCGTATAAGTAACATTTTATATCACATGTAGTTATTTCGTATAAGTAACATTTGATATTACATGCAGTTATTTCGTATAAGTAACATTTGATATTACATGCAGTTATTTCGTATAAGTAACATTTTATATCACATGTAGCTATTTCGTATAAGAAACATTTGATATCAAATATAGTCATTTCGTATAAGTAAAATTTGATATCACATGCAGTTATTTCGTATAAGTAACATTTGATATTACATGTAGTCATTTCGTATAAGAAAACATTTGATTTCACACA
Source organism: Argopecten irradians (assembly GCF_041381155.1). Taxonomy (NCBI): domain Eukaryota; kingdom Metazoa; phylum Mollusca; class Bivalvia; order Pectinida; family Pectinidae; genus Argopecten; species Argopecten irradians. Next base: position 5,166,136 of record NC_091147.1, read on the forward strand.
AGAATATATTATTAAGATAAAACACGATATACAATTTCTCTCATACCTACGGGTGCAATACCGGCTGCTCTCGGGCAATACACTCATGTCGCGTAAGGTTGTAATGTATGACAACCCATCCAATACTGGATCGTAACGTCGATGCAATAAAACGTTGATGTATCAGAGAAAAATACCTTTTCATATGTGGATATGAAGTATACGGATATTCTACCCTCGGAATAACAAAATGTTGTAAAACATCATGTGACTCTCGGGTAGAATATATCTATCCCTACATATCTATATATGAAAGAGTCTTATAATATTGACCACTCAAATAAAATGAAGTAAACATTTTTCCAGCATTTTTGTGAGCATCAAGCTGCAACACTTGGCTCCTTCATAAAGGAAGCTTGCTAATAATAACTACTTTTGTTTTCATCTTATACATGTAAATTGCAGTGTCTCTTATTTCATCTGCGTTAGGTATATCAATTAATCACATAATCAAGTAATATGACCTGAAGCGATTTTCATGGGGTGAAAATTCATTGTGACACAAACAATAAAATGACGTCAGAATAAATTACGTGACGTCAAAATTTCGAGGCAAGCGGGACAAAATGGCGTCTCGGTGAATTTTCGTAATAAATTTTGACGTGAGATTCTTTAAAATGTAGGTCTATTGCAGTTATGTGATAAAGAGTATCTAAAATGTATTTTCATTTTATTAACATGATATGAAACTCGTCTCGATGTTTAAAATCTCTTACACTCTTTTAATTAAATCTCATATGAAACGAGTACACATTTAAGATCCTATATAGTCTTAGCGTACAAATTATTTGGTAACTGTTGAAATTGATCTCAAAGCGTGACTTCAAATTAAAACACTTTGGACGACACCAATTTGAAAAATATTTCGTGGGGAATTCCCGCTCCAGAAATTTAAATTTCAGAAAAATGTATAAAAAAAATATATAATCATTCGTCTGTTTTTCCAGTTCCGAATTTTGACGAACGAATTCCGGTTTTTAATATTATTTTCTCGCATTTTGGTCACACAAACGCTTGAATCGATCGGAAAACGAAACAAAATTGCGCGGGATATAAGCATGCTTTCGTTTGCCGCTTTCTACAACTGTAACGTTAAAGCCGAAGTAAAGCAAAAGGAAAGATGACAATCTATGTTGTGAGTGTTAAATCAGGAACAGGGGATGTCGATATTTTGCCAGAGTTGATTTAAGAGTCGTTAGTGATTGACGGTCATATTTTGAAAACACGATTAACAATTTAACATTGCTAAAGGTTGTATTGAAATAGTTTCTCGTCATACTACGTTAAATGACTATTGTGAGTTAGGTATACAGTTTATTGAATATTTATATGGAAATCAGCACATGATCGGGTGACAGCGATCGTGACTATATATATTTTAGGCCTATAATCTTGTTGAAAATCACCGTTTGATATTGTGATGAACGCACGAAAAACAATTTCACTTCTTTCGAAGCCTTTTGGGGATACATTAATCGGACAATTGTTTTCTTAAGTGTGAAGGCCAGAGTGGTTTTTTTCAAAATATTTTAATATTGTTGTGGTATTGTCTCACTAAAACGAAACTTATATGAGAAACATCAATTATTATTGTATCATATGTTGATCACCAGAACATATAGGAATCATTTTGAGTCCATGCATTGACTTCAAGGATAATACAGCCTAAGGTGGTTGTTACTATTCTTTCTAACTGAAACAAATTAAATTTCCTGTGACTTGCATCAGAGTTGTTTAATTATGTTAAGCAATAAGGCATAAATAACCGTCCCATTCTTAATATTTTTTCTTCAAATTTATACTATTTAGATGCTATATTAAAATTGGTAATATTGATAACAAAAATGTTATATGATGTGATCATACAAAATTGACAAAAAGATTAAACACTACCTGTAAAATTCATTTCTACTACTATTTAAAGCTAGCAAAACATTTCAAGAACAAAAACTTAACAAATAACTCTAAAATATAACGAATTTAACATTTTAATCATTCATATATTAAAGTATAGCATTTTACAACCCGCTCGCTCCGAGTTCTCCCGAAATGAGAAATATAAAAAAAATAAAAAATCCACCCTCTCGCTCCGATTTCTAATTTCAAATTCCCGAAGAACTATTTTTCAAATTGGTGTGGCCTTGGGTACTCTATTTTTTCGAATAATACAATTAAAGGTAAAAAAAAAGGTAATTTTATCATGTATTCATGTGTAGACATATTGTCTGACATTAACTAGTGAATCTCTAATTACAGTGCGGTTACAAAACAAAACAGACATTGTAAAGGGTTCTACTACAGTACTGATTATAGAACAATGCTATTAAAAATAAGTATGCTTCCTATTCAAGCTATCAAACATGTAAAACAACTTACACGTGTTTCAGTTTGAGACATTGTTGTGTTGCTATTTATCGGCTGCGTTCACGCAATGGCATTGCAGAATAAACAGAATACACAGTTAGTATCTTATGATACAAGGTTTATTTTCATTGTTGCTAGACACGGTAAGCCGAGATGACGAGTTTTGCACTAAAATAAACCTTGTTATATATGATATTAATCATATATTATCTATCTATAAACGTTCTCTGATACCGATCGTCGCTCTAAGAGGAGTATCGCACTATTGAACTTATTCTCTCTGTCAAAGTTTCTATAAATCATCAATCATGTCATACATATTTTATATTAATGCCAAATGTGCTTTCAAGCATTTCCTTTTACAAATAAAAATAGATTTCACTTACAAGTGGCTTCACAGGCGCTTGAAACCATAGACTTAATATATTAACACCGCCGACAGAGCATAAATGATAATCATCATTTGAACAATAATTGGTGTTGAATCGTGTATATATATGCCTAATTAACACACAAAAAATAACATAAAATAATCTATTTCGCCTTTGGTGCATGCGCAATCATTACTTCATTCTATATAAGATATAGTGTCACGGAATTTTTTCGGGATGCAATTAATTATTTTTCATATTTTTAACTTGAAGTTAAATTAGTAGCTCAAAGTTTTCAATGGTGGTAATGGTGTAAAATAAGTAACTTTTGTAACTGAAGAAAAATACAAAATCGTTTGCTCCTGTTTTTGATAGTGAAAAAATACCATTTGTCAGCGGTGGAGCATCTTTAATAGATCAGTAATATATATCAACTTCTTGATTTGTTTTCTCACATGCTTGAAAGGTTCATCCCGCGGTTGCTTAAGAAAAGATAACTGTCTTTTACTGGGGTAGGGAAAAAACAGCTCACTCGCGCTTGACAATGACGTAACGTCATCATTAATTGCGGCGGCTATTGCTGGCGACGTCATTAATTTTGACGCATTACGGTGCTTCTATGATGGCGGCGCTTTGGAAATGTGTCTATATAAATACATTTTCATGATTTTTTTTTTAATCTGGGAGAAAAGCGGCAAGCCTCGGGTTAACAAGCCAAAATCTTTCACTTGGGCTGATATATGCTGATATATCCCTGTCCACTTGACAAACACATGTCTATTAGTCTTACACTGTGTTTGGGTTCAATAATCATTCACTGTTTTACAGCAGGGCCTGATTATTATACTGTGTTTGGTTAATTAGTCATTCAATGTTTTACATCAGGGGCCTGATTATTACACACTGTTTTTGGTTCATTAATCATTCAATGTTTTACAGCAGGGGCCTGATTATAACATTGTTCATTAATCATTCAATGTTTTACATCAGGGGCCTGATTATTACACTGTGTTTGGTTCATTTAATCATTCAATGTTTTACAGCAGGGGCCTGATTATATACTACTGTGGTTTGGTTCATTAATCAGTATCAATGTTTTTTTTTTTTACAGCAGGGGCCTGATTATTACACTGTGTTTGGTTCATTAATCATTCAATGTTTTACAGCAGGGGCCTGATTATAAATACACTGTGTTTGGTTCATTAATCATTCAATGTTTTACAGCAGGGGCCTGATTATTACACTGTGTTTGGTTCATTAATCATTCAATGTTTTACAGCAGGGGCCTGATTATAACACTGTGTTTGGTTCATTAATCATTCAATGTTTTACAGCAGGGGCCTGATTATTACACTGTGTTTGGTTCATTAATCATTCAATGTTTTACAGCAGGGGCCTGATTATTACACTGTGTTTAGTTATTTTATATCCATTTGGACCTTAGAGAGTCCATAGACCGTTCCAGTGGTTGTAGGGAACATGTTGATGGAAATTCGGTAAAAATCAATTTTGACGTTTCTTTTTATTATTGACAATATGTAAAAGACCTCTATAAAAGTTGATATTAAAAACAACATCGGTGAAAAACAAATATGTACAACATGTGTTAATAGAAAACGGTTTTAGGATGTAGTGTATGTGTACAGTGGCTGCTTATATATTAAGTGTGGAAAACATAAACCTATGTTATCAACAAAAAGCTGAATAAAAAAAGTTATATAAAGTGGAAAAATCGTTTAATACTATTAAAAAACCTACGTATTTTTCGTACATTTTCAAAATTTTCATCGATTTGTATCATTTTCAAACCTGCTTTTACATGAACGTTACGGCACACTACCTGAAATGGTGTTTGTTGATCATATATCAAACTAATTGTTTTTCACATATTTTCGCTTTTGACGAACACGTTTTGGCCTTAAAAGTCCACATTTCCCCTTACATGATAACGGTCAATTTTGATATGTTATTTAAGACATATAATAGTAACTGAAAACGCTTGAATTGTGACTATTGCAATTATTTGAGGTTTGGCCATTTATCGCGTGGGTTGACTACTCTATATTCTAACGCCCTACCTACAGGGCTGATTTATTCGTTAGTTTGCATCACCACCATCATTTAGTTGTTCTAATCCGGTTGCCCGCTGTGAGTGTAAGATATAGCTGATTAGCATGTGGATCACGATATGACATGATTAAGATGATTATATCATGAGGATGACATAGACTAGGTGATGGGGACATCATGGGGTCACATGGGCTAGGTGATGGGGACATCATAGGGTCACATGGGCTAGGTGATGGGGACATCATAGGGTCACATGGGCTAGGTGATGGGGACATCATACAGTCACATGGGCTAGGTGATGGGGACATCATACAGTCACATGGGCTAGGTGATGGGGACATCATACAGTCACATGGGCTAGGTGATGGGGACATCATAAAGTCACATGGGCTAGTTTGATGGGGGACATCATAGAGTCACATGGGCTAGGTGATGGGGACATCATAGGGTCACATGGGCTAGGTGATGGGAAATCATAGGGTCACATGGGCTAGGTGATGGGGACATCATAGGGTCACATGGGCTAGGTGATGGGGACATCATAGGGTCACATGGGCTAGGTGATGGGGACATCATAGGGTCACATGGGCTAGGTGATGGGGACATCATAGGGTCACATGGGCTAGGTGATGGGGACATCATAGGGTCACATGGGCTAGGTGATGGGGAATCATAGGGTCACATGGGCTAGGTGATGGGGACATCATACAGTCACATGGGCTAGGTGATGGGGACATCATAGAGTCACATGGGCTAGGTGATGGGGACACCATAGGGTCACATGGGCTAGGTGATGGGAAATCATAGGGTCACATGGGCTAGGTGATGGGGACATCATAGGGTCACATGGGCTAGGTGATGGGGACATCATAGGGTCACATGGGCTAGGTGATGGGGACATCATATGGTCACATGAGCTAGGTGATGGGCAATCATAGGGTCACATGGGCTTGGTGATGGGGACATCATAGGGTCAAATGGGCTAGGTGAGAACAGTACGTTACAGGAGGACAATACACTACAGGGATATATTTTGTTACTACACAATGCCTGGTTATATTTTCAGGGTGTCGGTTCAACATGTGGCCTGTGTCCAGAGACGGGCGCCTGTGTTGACATGAAGGATGGGAATAGCGTTTGCCTTGACCAAGGTACACATATGTGTGTGATATCTATTGTGATGCTTTTTACCTGTTAATCTGTATTTGCATATTACAGAGTTATCTGATCTTGCGGGTAGGTATTGATTGTGACGTCATCTGTTTGCGAGCGTAACGCCAAACGTTTTGGAGAAAACGACGTGTATTGTGCCCAAAAAATAATGATATCTACTTGTTGTACATGTATCGCGGCTAGCTCTATGTGAAGAATGATGACTTACCGCCCGCTACAGGTGGGATTATGACCTAATGATATTTATTTATTTCAGATGTATGTCCAGGTACTGCATGGAAGCCTCTATTTCATAAGTGCTACTTCTTCAATGAAACCGTACAATCAGCTGATGAGAGTATAGTAATTGTTTTCTTTCTTATTTCGTTATTTTGTTGCTTAGTTTTCTTACTTTACCAACCGTAGCTGGACTGAGTTTCAAAACGTTAGTGTCATTTTATTGCTCAAATTGAAGTCCCCGCTTGTCTAAGGTGATAACTTTCATTTTGCGAAGATGCCACAGTTGTGGCTACGGTATAGCCCCTTATAGTAACGTGAAGCATGAATATACCAGAACATTTTTTTATATGATGTATCTGTACGTTGTACATACCATCAATATAATGTATCGGTGTGTTTACATACCATTAGTATAATGTATCGGTGTGTTGTACATACCATCAGTATAATGTATCCATGTGTTGTACATACCATCAGTATAATGTATCCGTGTGTTGTACATACCATCAGTATAATGTATCCGTGTGTTGTACATACCATCAGTATAATGTATCCGTGTGTTGTACATACCATCAGTATAATGTATCCGTGTGTTGTACATACCATCAGTATAATGTATCCGTGTGTTGTACATACCATCAGTATAATGTATCCGTGTGTTGTACATACCATCAGTATAATGTATCCGTGTGTTGTACATACCATCAGTATGATGTATCCGTATGTTGTACATACCACCAGTATATTGTATCCGTGTGTTGTACATACCATCAGTAAAATGTATCCGTGTGTTGTACATACCATCAGTATAATGTATCCGTGTGTTGTACATACCATCAGTATAATGTATCCGTGGTGTTGTACATACCATCAGTATAATGTATCTGTGTGTTGTACATACCATCAGTATAATGTATCCGTGTGTTGTATATACCACCAGTATGATGTATCCGTGTGTTGTACATACCATCAGTATAATGTATCCGTGTGTTGTACATACCATCAGTATAATGTATCGGTGTGTTGTACATACCATCAGTATAATGTATCCGTGTGTTGTACATACCATCAGTATAATGTATCCGTGTGTTGTACATACCATCAGTATAATGTATCTTTGTGTTGTACATACCATCAGTATAATGTATCGGTGTGTTGTACAATAATCAGTACTACCAGTATAATGTATCCGTGTGTTGTACATACCATCAGTATAATGTATCGGTGTGTTGTACATACCATCAGTATAATGTATCCGTGTGTTGTACATACCATCAGTATAATGTATCCGTGTGTTGTACATACCATCAGTATAATGTATCCGTGTGTGTTGTACATACCATCAGTATAATGTATCCGTGTGTTGTACATACCATCAGTATAATGTATCCGTGTGTTGTACATACCATCAGTATAATGTATCCGTGTGTTGTACATACCATCAGTATAATGTATCCGTGTGTTGTACATACCATCAGTATAATGTATCCGTGTGTTGTACATACCATCAGTATAATGTATCCGTGTGTTGTACATACCATCAGTATAATGTATCCTGTGTTGTACATACCATCAGTATAATGTATCCGTGTGTTGTACATACCATCAGTATAATGTATCCGTGTGTTGTACATACCATCAGTATAATGTATCCTGTGTGTTGTACATACCATCAGTATAATGTATCCTGTGTGTTGTACATACCATCAGTATAATGTATCCGTGTGTTGTACATACCATCAGTATAATGTATCCGTGTGTTGTACATACCATCAGTATATTGTGTGTGTTGTACATACCATCAGTATAATGTATCGTGTGTTGTACATACCATCAGTATAATGTATCGTGTGTTGTACATACCATCTGTATAATGTATCGGTGTGTTGTACATACCATCAGTATAATGTATCGGTGTGTTGTACATACCATCAGTATAATGTATCGGTGTGTTGTACATACCATCAGTATAATGTATCTGTGTGTTGTACATACCATCAGTATATGTATCGTGTGTTGTACATACCATCTGTATAATGTATCGGTGTGTTGTACATACCATCTGTATAATGTATCGGTGTGTTGTACATACCTCAGTATATAATGTATCTGTGTGTTGTACATACCATCATGTATAATGTATCCGTGTGTTGTACATACCATCAGTATAATGTATCCGTGTGTTGTACATACCATCAGTATAATGTATCGTGTGTTGTACATACCATCAGTATAATGTATCAGGTGTGTTGTACATACCATCAGTATAATGTATCCGTGTGTTGTACATACCATCATGTATAATGTATCCGTGTGTTGTACATACCATCAGTATAATGTATCCGTGTGTTGTACATACCATCAGTATAATGTATCGTGTGTTGTACATACCATCAGTATAATGTATCGGTGTGTTGTACATACCATCAGTATAATGTATCGGTGTGTTGTACATACCATCAGTATAATGTATCCGTGTGTGTTGTACATACCATCAGTATAATGTATCCGTGTGTTGTACATACCATCAGTATAATGTATCGGTGTGTTGTACATACCATCAGTATAATGTATCGGTGTGTTGTACATACCATCAGTATAATGTATCCGTGTGTTGTACATACCATCAGTAAAATGTATCCGTGTGTTGTACATACCATCAGTATAATGTATCGGTGTGTTGTACATACCATCAGTATAATGTATCCGTGTGTTGTACATACCATCAGTATAATGTATCGTGTGTTGTACATACCATCAGTATAATGTATCGGTGTGTTGTACATACCATCAGTATAATGTATCCGTGTGTTGTACATACCATGTTATAATGTATCCGTGTGTTGTACATACCATCAGTATAATGTATCCGTGTGTTGTATATACCATCAGTATAATGTATCCGTATGTTGTACATACCATCAGTATATTGTATCCGTGTGTTGTACATACCATCAGTATAATGTATCCGTGTGTTGTACATACCATCAGTATAATGTATCCGTGTGTTGTACATACCATCAGTATAATGTATCCGTGTGTTGTACATACCATCAGTATAATGTATCCGTGTGTTGTACATACCATCAGTATAATGTATCCGTGTGTTGTACATACCATCATATAATGTATCGGTGTGTTTGTACATACCATCAGTAAAATGTATCGTGTGTTGTACATACCATCAGTAAATGTATCCGTGTGTTGTACATACCATCAGTATAATGTATCGGTGTGTTTGTACATACCATCAGTATAATGTATCCGTGTGTTGTACATACCATCAGTATAATGTATCCGTGTGTTGTACATACCATCAGTAAAATGTATCCGTGTGTTGTACATACCATCAGTATAATGTATCCGTGTGTTGTACATACCACGTATAATGTATCGTGTTGTATACCATCAGTAAATATCGGTGTGTTGTACATACCATCAGTATAATGTATCCGTGTGTTGTACATACCATCAGTATAATGTATCCGTGTGTTGTACATACCATCAGTATAATGTATCCGTGTGTTGTACATACCATCAGTATAATGTATCCGTGTGTTGTACATACCATCAGTATAATGTATCCGTGTGTTTGTACATACCATCAGTATAATGTATCCGTGTGTTGTACATACCATCAGTATAATGTATCGGTGTGTTGTACATACCATCAGTATAATGTATCCGTGTGTTGTACATACCATCAGTATAATGTATCCGTGTGTTGTACATACCATCAGTATAATGTATCCGTGTGTTGTACATACCATCAGTATAATGTATCCGTGTGTTGTACATACCATCAGTATAATGTATCCGTGTGTTGTACATACCATCAGTATAATGTATCCGTGTGTTTGTACATCATCATATAATGTATCTGTGTTGTACATACCATCAGTATAATGTATCCGTGTTGTTGTACATACCATCAGTATAATGTATCCGTGTGTTGTACATACCATCAGTATAATGTATCCGTGTGTTGTACATACCATCAGTATAATGTATCCGTGTGTTGTACATACCATCAGTATAATGTATCCGTGTGTTGTACATACCATCAGTATAATGTATCCGTGTGTTGTACATACCATCAGTATAATGTATCGGTGTGTTGTACATACCATCAGTATAATGTATCCGTGTGTTGTACATACCATCAGTATAATGTATCCGTGTGTTGTACATACCATCAGTATAATGTATCCGTGTGTTGTACATACCATCAGTATAATGTATCGTGTGTTGTACATACCATCAGTATAATGTATCCGTGTGTGTTGTACATACCATCAGTATAATGTATCGTGTGTTGTACATACCATCAGTATAATGTATCCGTGTGTTGTACATACCATCAGTATAATGTATCCGTGTGTGTTGTACATACCATCAGTATAATGTATCCGTGTGTTGTACATACCATCAGTATAAGTAATGTACATACCATCAGTATAATGTATGTGTGTTGTACATACCATCAGTATAATGTATCTGTGTGTTGTACATACCATCAGTATAATGTATCCGTGTGGTTGTACATACCATCAGTATAATGTATCTGTGTGTTGTACATACCATATGTATAATGTATCGGTGTGTTGTACATACCATCAGTATAATGTATCTGTGTGTTGTACATACCATCAGTATAATGTATCCGTGTGTGTTGTACATACCATCAGTATAATGTATCTGTGTGTTGTACATACCATCATGTATAATGTATCCGTGTGTTGTACATACCATCAGTATAATGTATCCGTGTGTGTTGTACATACCATCAGTATAATGTATCCGTGTGTTGTACATACCATCAGTATAATGTATCCGTGTGTTGTACATACCATCAGTATAATGTATCCGTGTGTTGTACATACCATCAGTATAATGTATCCGTGTGTTGTACATACCATCAGTATAATGTATCCGTGTGTTGTACATACCATCAGTATAATGTATCCGTGTGTTGTACATACCATCAGTATAATGTATCTGTGTGTTGTACATACCATCAGTATAATGTATCTGTGTGTTGTACATACCATCAGTATAATGTATCCGTGTGTTGTACATACCATCAGTATAATGTATCCGTGTGTTGTACATACCATCAGTATAATGTATCCGTGTGTTGTACATACCATCAGTATAATGTATCCGTGTGTTGTACATACCATCAGTATAATGTATCCGTGTGTTGTACATACCATCAGTATAATGTATCCGTGTGTTGTACATACCATCAGTATAATGTATCGGTGTGTTGTACATACCATCAGTATAATGTATCTGTGTGTTGTACATACCATCAGTATAATGTATCGGTGTGTTGTACATACCATCAGTATAATGTATCCGTGTGTTGTACATACCATCAGTATAATGTATCCGTGTGTTGTACATACCATCAGTATAATGTATCCGTGTGTTGTACATACCATCAGTATAATGTATCCGTGTGTTGTACATACCATCAGTATAATGTATCCGTGTGTTGTACATACCATCAGTATAATGTATCTGTGTGTTGTACATACCATCAGTAAAATGTATCCGTGTGTTGTACATACCATCAGTATAATGTATCCGTGTGTTGTACATACCATCAGTATAATGTATCCGTGTGTTGTACATACCATCAGTATAATGTATCTGTGTGTTGTACATACCATCAGTATAATGTATCCGTGTGTTGTACATACCATCAGTATAATGTATCCGTGTGTTGTACATACCATCAGTATAATGTATCCGTGTGTTGTACATACCATCAGTATAATGTATCCGTGTGTTGTACATACCATCAGTATAATGTATCCGTGTGTTGTACATACCATCAGTATAATGTATCGGTGTGTTGTACATACCATCAGTATAATGTATCCGTGTGTTGTACATACCATCAGTATAATGTATCCGTGTGTTTGTACATACCATCAGTATAATGTATCCGTGTGTGTTGTACATACCATCAGTATAATGTATCAGGTGTGTGTTGTACATACCATCAGTATAATGTATCCGGTGTGTTGTACATACCATCAGTATAATGTATCCGTGTGTTGTACATACCATCAGTATAATGTATCCGTGTGTTGTACATACCATCAGTATAATGTATCCGTGTGTTGTACATACCATCAGTATAATGTATCGGTGTGTTGTACATACCATCAGTATAATGTATCCGTGTGTTGTACATACCATCAGTATAATGTATCCGTGTGTTGTACATACCATCAGTATAATGTATCCGTGTGTTGTACATACCATCAGTATAATGTATCCGTATGTTGTAACACATACCATCAGTATAATGTATCCGTGTGTTGTACATACCATCAGTATAATGTATCCGTGTGTTGTACATACCATCAGTATAATGTATCCGTGTGTTGTACATACCATCAGTATAATGTATCGTGTGTTGTACATACCATCAGTATAATGTATCCGTGTGTTGTACATACCATCAGTATAATGTATCTGTGTGTTTGTACATACCATCAGTATAATGTATCGTGTGTTGTACATACCATCAGTATAATGTATCTGTGTGTTGTACATACCATCAGTATAATGTATCCGTGTGTTGTACATACCATCAGTATAATGTATCCGTGTGTTGTACATACCATCAGTATAATGTATCCATGTGTGTTGTACATACCATCAGTATAATGTATCCGTGTGTGTTGTACATACCATCAGTATAATGTATCTGTGTGTTGTACATACCATCAGTATAATGTATCCGTGTGTTGTACATACCATCAGTATAATGTATCGGTGTGTTGTACATACCATCAGTATAATGTATCCGTGTGTTGTACATACCATCAGTATAATGTATCCGTGTGTTGTACATACCATCAGTATAATGTATCCGTGTGTTGTACATACCATCTGTATAATGTATCTGTGTGTTGTACATACCATCAGTATAATGTATCCGTGTGTTGTACATACCATCAGTATAATGTATCCGTGTGTTGTACATACCATCAGTATAATGTATCCGTGTGTTGTTGTACATACCCATCAGTATAATGTATCGGTGTGTTGTACATTACCATCCGTTTAGTATGTATCCGTGTGTGTGTAATACCATCAGTAAAATGTATCGGTGTGTTGTACATACCATCAGTATAATGTATCCGTGTGTTGTACATACCATCAGTATAATGTATCCGTGTGTTGTACATACCATCAGTATAATGTATCCGTGTGTTGTACATACCATCAGTATAATGTATCCGTGTGTTGTACATACCATCAGTATAATGTATCCGTGTGTTGTACATACCATCAGTATAATGTATCTGTGTGTTGTACATACCATCAGTATAATGTATCGGTGTGTTGTACATACCATCAGTATAATGTATCGGTGTGTTGTACATACCATCAGTATAATGTATCCGTGTGTTGTACATACCATCAGTATATGTATCCGTATGTTGTACATACCATCAGTATAATGTATCCGTGTGTTGTACATACCATCAGTATAATGTATCCGTGTGTGTTGTACATACCATCAGTATATGTATCGTGTGTTGTAATACCATCGTATAATTATCGTGTGTTGTACATACCATCAGTATAATGTATCGTGTGTTGTACATACCATCAGTATAATGTATCCGGTGTTGTACATACCATCAGTATAATGTATCGTGTGTGTTGTACATACCATCAGTATAATGTATCCGTGTGTTGTACATACCATCAGTATAATGTATCCGTGTGTTGTACATACCATCAGTATAATGTATCCGTGTGTGTTGTACATACCATCATGTATAATGTATCCGTGTGTTGTACATACCATCAGTATAATGTATCCGTGTGTTGTACATACCATCAGTATAATGTATCGTGTGTTGTACATACCATCAGTATAATGTATCCGTGTGTGTTGTACATACCATCAGTATAATGTATCGTGTGTTGTACATACCATCAGTATAATGTATCGGTGTGTGTTGTACATACCATCATGTATAATGTATCTGTGTGTTGTACATACCATCAGTATAATGTATCTGTGTGTTGTACATACCATCAGTATAATGTATCCGTGTGTTGTACATACCATCAGTATAATGTATCCGTGTGTTGTACATACCATCAGTATAATGTATCGGTGTGTTGTACATACCATCAGTATAATGTATCGGTGTGTTGTACATACCATCAGTATAATGTATCGGTGTGTTGTACATACCATCAGTATAATGTATCTGTGTGTTGTACATACCATATGTATAATGTATCGGTGTGTTGTACATACCATCAGTATAATGTATCGGTGTGTTGTACATACCATCAGTAAAATGTATCGGTGTGTTGTACATACCATCAGTATAATGTATCGGTGTGTTGTACATACCATCAGTATAATGTATCGGTGTGTTGTACATACCATCAGTATAATGTATCCGTGTGTTGTACATACCATCAGTATAATGTATCGGTGTGTTGTACATACCATCAGTTATAATGTATCGTGGTGTTGTACATACCATCAGTATAATGTATCCGTGTGTGTGTACATACCATCAGTATAATGTATCCGTGTGTTGTACATACCATCAGTATAATGTATCCGTGTGTTGTACATACCATCAGTATAATGTATCGGTGTGTTGTACATACCATCAGTATAATGTATCCGTGTGTTGTACATACCATCAGTATAATGTATCCGTGTGTTGTACATACCATCAGTATAATGTATCCGTGTGTTGTACATACCATCAGTATAATGTATGTGTGTTGTACATACCATCAGTATAATGTATCGTGTGTTGTACATACCATCAGTATAATGTATCGTGTGTTGTACATACCATCAGTATAATGTATCCGTGTGTTGTACATACCATCAGTATAATGTATCTGTGTGTTGTACATACCATCAGTATAATGTATCCGTGTGTTGTACATACCATCAGTATAATGTATCCGTGTGTTGTACATACCATCAGTATAATGTATCTGTGTGTTGTACATACCATCAGTATAATGTATTGGTGTGTTGTACACACCATTAGTAAAATGTATCGGTGTGTTGTACATACCATCAGTATAATGTATCGGTGTGTTGTACATACCATCAGTATATTGTATCTGTGTGTTGTACATACCATCAGTATAATGTATCCGTGTGTTGTACATACCATCAGTATATTGTATCTGTGTGTTGTACACACCATCTGTATAATGTATCGGTGTGTTGTACATACCATCAGTATAATGTATCTGTGTGTTGTACATACCATATGTATAATGTATCGGTGTGTTGTATATACCATCAGTATCCATGTGTATGTTTTCGATTGTATGCTTGAAACTAGGCTTGATTTTACGATTTCAATAGAGAAAATAATTTAATATTCAGTTGTTAAGTAATAACACTCAAGAATGTGACCGAACATGTTTGTTTAATAAAGAGTTAGTTAGAACTGTAAAGTATGGCGAATGATTCTTTTTTACTTTAAGTATCCGTCCGTTTACCGCTAAGTGGTTTAACATATCCTTAAACCCTCTCTTCAGAGATCTTTTCAACTCTCACAAGTCCACAAATGAATACAAGACAAAACAGCAGTTTTAAAAACACATATAGGAATTACACAATACATATCGTATACTGTTAACAGTTGTTGATGTTACATAAGACCATGTTTAAAGTGAAATATTCTAACAGCATTTTCCATTATTGTCCGCCGTTTGTCGTATGACCACATACAATTTACAGTTTTGGTCCCTCCTACTACTGAAGCAACTTCAATGCAATATAGCAGACAGACAACTTTTGTGGCCTACGCTCAAATGAAGTGTGATTATAATAACCCCTCATGGTACAGGCGGAAGGGCCAAACAGGGAAACAATGGGATAAATTCCAAGATATTCTCAACTCACATAAGTGATAAATTGAAATAACCTTGAGAAATTGTAAGTTATCATTGCCCTTGTTGAGTCTGGAAGTTTCCCCTGAGGAGAACGTAATTCAATTTTACAACATTTCCATTGGCTTAGAATTCTTCATCTGCCCATAAAAGAAAAATGGTGTCGCCGTTTGCAATGTCGTTTCTTATTGCCTGAGGTAACAGCTTACTGATTTCATAGACAAAAGTTCCAAAAATTAATTTTGAATGTCGAAGAGATTATCTTTAGTAAATTGAATTATAAGGATTATTTTGAATATTTTGTTTTATGTTATGGAGATATGTATATCAAGTGTTTGTTCAATGTCGGTAGGTAATGGGTCAATGAGTCAATCTAGATGTGATCTACTAGAATGAGATATACTTGAATATCAAAACAGAACAGGCCTCGACTAACGCCAGTGGCCTGAGGGGCGGGGCCAAAGCTAGTCATAATAGTTCAATTTCAATTTCAGTATTTCCATAGCTCCCAGACATAATACAGCAAACACTCTTCATATCTTATATGAGTGAATTGATCAAATCACTTCTTCTTTATAAATGCCTCTGATGACATTGAGAACATCATGTGATATCGTAAAGATATTCACAAGTCAATTGTAACAGACATAATGAGAAAGCCAATACACGAGTTGTTTTTTATCAATCATGTCTTCCAGCACAACTCTCGACCAGCTAATCAGTCTTTTCAAGCTTTTGACCCAAGTCATAATTATCATATACAGCAAAGTCCGTACCTGTAAATATGGCATAGTAAACTATTTTGACCGTGTGTTGTCTTTGAAGTTATGTGTTAGTGAGATCTCGTTATAGGAGTCGCGCCATTACAAGGTGTAGCACAATTCTTCTGTCCTACATGTCATAAGCTCATAGGCTATAATCTTATTAAATCAGATAGCATTACCGTTTCGCATTTATACTATCGTTTCCTCCTTCTATTTAGTGACTGTATTATGATAAACTATTTATATTTATCATTTGCTTCGTTTTATCAAACGATTCCATTACAATGTTATACATGTTTAATAAGAACTTTCTTCTGTATTTCTGAAGGCTTTTTGTGGGACTATGGATGCCAAACTCGTGAGGATCGACAACGCCAGTGTACAGGCTTTCCTGCAGACAGAAATGATCAATAGAGGCGAGTTCCTTTACATATGGCTGTTTAGAATTATTTAGCAACAATACATACAAACACATCTGCTTATCGTCTACATTCCTAGAGACACAAATGACTACTGTCAACATTATGTGGCGTCCATTGAGTGGTTGTTTTACACATTTTTTTTCTTCGTCCCTTGGTGATGTGAAGCAGGTTTGACTATACCAAAGTAAATACTGTAGTAGTATAATGTTGTAGTGATATTCTTTCACTCTACAACCACTTCCGGCACCTCATAGAATCGGTTATATCACGTATGTGTGCAAGTATCTATGCAACATATCCCTGATGTCTCTGTCACATCTTGTCTTTATATATATGTGTGTAAGGTGTCTTTCGTTAGACGAGTTACTTAGCCACGTTTAGATATTGACATTTAAATATCAAACACTGTGAGTGACGATTGCAATGGTAGCCAAGTGATACCACTTGTTACTTACAAAATATATTAACTATTGTACTTCATTGTCTCATACAGAGACTATGCTCATAATTATGTTGTTCTGAAAATGTTTTTAATAATTTGATAAAGACACGAGATATGCTTTTTTCAATTATTATGTGAAAAAAATACATGTAAGTGCATACATGTAAACAATCATGTCATGGCGTCGTGTTTATAGATGTCGTGGCATTTGTCTTTTAGGTAGCCTCTTAACATGTTTCAGAGTCTTAGAAAATACTATGACTTTAATACCACGAGACTCAAAGACGTGTCACAGCACCTGTAGCATGCTGGAAAAAAGTGATAAAAGATATTAAAAAACCAATACTTACATTCATTTAAGGCTAAAAGGTTCATATATGGTAAAATCAGAAATCAGTCTCCTATAATGTTGATAGCCAAGGAGTTGTATTGTATATCTATCAGTTTGACCTTCATGCAAGGCCACCATTGAAATCAATCTTAAACTAAAAAGATATAGCAAAATGTTTAGAGATTCCGATAAGGTCAAAATTGGAGTAAGTGTTAAGGCCCGGAGCAGCTTTCTTACATTAGGGTAATTAATTAAAATCATTGGACACTTCCATTATGCATTATCAAAATCTTGATATGATATATCAAGAAATAAGTAATTTAAATTACTCAGCATATTGTTTTAGATATGCAAAGAAAGAAAATCACCAGGAAAAAAACCAATAGCACGCTGAGGTATTTTGTACAACTTTATATCCATCCATTAGTAGCAAAATATTGTGGTCAAACGCTAATCAAACAAATTATATTGACCTGCCGTTGCATGCGCCCTTGAGTAATGTCTTTAATTTGTACTTTAGGGATGAACTTAGTGTGGATCGCAGCTAACGATCGTGATGTTGAAGGCGAGTGGGTATGGGGACCTGGGGACGAAGTGACCGAGGCTAGGTGGTACGATGGCGAACCCAACAATACAAATAACGAGGATTGTTGTGTAATAAGAAAAGCGGATGGTTTGTGGCTTGATCTTAAATGTGAAACCACCAAATTTAACCAACGGGCCGTATGTCAGAGACAGTACAAGCTGTTACTATAGAGAGGCAATATTTGGCACAAAAATGATTTTGAGGTCATCTAATATGACTAAATATTATTTCTTCTTTTGTCTTGACAGAGAGGTAGATCGCCAATTTCGACAATATTCTGTCAAAATTACATCTCACCTTTGAAAGCGCCTTGGATGGTCATTTTATTGCTGTGAATTCCGAACACTAATGTAATGCGCGTCCATTTGTGACATCGATACCAGAAATGAGATTGGACATTTACGAGCCATCCTACGTAAAGCATTTACTGCTTTCTGAAAAGATGAAATGGTTGTGCAGCTTCTTACGAGATCTGGCAAAACATTTATAATATAAGCTCCGTTATATTTAAAAGATTTTATGATGTAATTGTACAGCGATTTGTTAATAAATCATATTCTAGTTCGAAAATTGAGTACGTCTGCTGTAGTAATCAAAATCATTTAACTAAAAGGCAGTCCTCTAATAATTATGCAAAATAAAATTAAGATTAAGATCGAGAAAAGTCGGAGTACCAGGAGAAAAACCACCGACCAGCGGTCAGTACCTGGCAACTGCTCCACATGGGATTCGAATTCTCGGCCCAGAGGTTGGGGGGGGGCTTGTTGTTATATGTCGGGACATCTTTTTTTCATCGAGGATAAAAATAATATTAATAATATTTACAGTTCCTTGATTGCACATGATTGTATTCCTTCTTTTAAAAATACAAATTTAGATTCTTTCATTTCTCATAAAATCCTAGCAAGATTAAACGATGCCAGTCTATATCATTTTTTGTTTTGTTTTCAACACTACGAAACTCATTTAAGGTAGCTGACTCGACCGTTTGAAAGTAATTAACATTTTTTTTATTTTATTTGTATGGTCATGCTGTGTCAAAATATGAACAAAAAACTGTATGTCATTGTGCTATTTTTTTGCTAGCCCCTTTTGAAATGAGTTACCTTGACAACAACATAACCAAACCTTTGCGCAGAAATATAGCACAACAGGACATCTACTTGGTAAATGTAATGCAATAAAATTATATGGAAATATAAGATTTTTTTCATTTATTCTTACTTTTATGTATCTGTATGGATGTCTTGTGACTATTAAAAAATATAAAACATAAATCAATGTATCTATTGTTTCCTAGCGTCGATTTAAAAGTGTCTCCATGGCAACGTTTCCCTTATTTTTCAGTACTGATATATAGCATAATGAGTTGTCCATTTCAACATGATAAAAATATATAAAGAAATAATTAACTTTTTTCCAAAGATGCTCATTTTGCACAGCACATCTATATCTTTATAAAAATGACGAGAAAAAGGTATGTCATTGTTCAAAGAAAAAAGTTATTGGATTTTAAATCCATAGCAACCGTTTCCCTTAGCAACATTTTTTCTAAAATGTATATTATAGGGTTGCTGTGTACATTTGAATGTAATTTAATATAATTTTTTTCTGAAAAAGACATGTTATGCACGTGAAGATGATAAAATATTTGTTTTTCAATGAAAAACTATATTTTTGTTAACTTTTATTGGTA
The DNA here is from genome assembly GCF_041381155.1 of Argopecten irradians. NCBI lineage: Eukaryota > Metazoa > Mollusca > Bivalvia > Pectinida > Pectinidae > Argopecten > Argopecten irradians. The sequence continues at coordinate 5,186,534 of NC_091147.1, forward strand.
ACCAACTGTTGCATAGCAACCAAGCAGTATTCCATCACAAAAGTTTTACCTGGATTCAATTTTGCATTCTCATTTTTTATATATGTAACATTTTCACAAAAGTTTTTCTTTGAGACATTCATAGATTTTCATTATTAAAACAATTTTGTGATGAAAAAATACTCTATGAAAGGTTGTGTACCCTAGAAACCACTTTCAAATATTTCTCCTTCACATAATTGAACACTTTCTAACAATAAAATTGCATTTTTATACATAGAAATGATCAAATTTTGTGGTTACTAAACTATTTTTAATGAAAGATATTAATTTCTATATCAAATTATTAGCATCAAGGGGATATATGAATGTCATATGTAAACCAAACACTGATAACAGGGCTGAGGTCTTTGGTCACATGACTTCCAAGATACCTGTTTGAAGGTCAGTGATTTTTATCAATGTACTATGTCTTTTCCCCATTTCCGAAACCTGGCACATACCTAAATGCCCCTGGCTGTTTAAAGGAAGTTAAACAAAATCAAACTTGAAACCCATAATAATTTCACAGAGAAATCTAATAAAAGCAAGTAAATACCTTTTATAAAAAATCATCTCTTAATTATTAAAAGTTTGTATCCTTAAATAATGATTAACAACATCGATTCCTGTAATATTTGATTTATTCAAATATGAAAGAAAGAACAAAACATATATATATATAAGATAGATGTTCTGCTCATTGAAAAGTTAGAATTGACATAATCACAAATATGACATAATGAAACTTTTACAATACATTCAGAAAAAGTTCTGACAAAGGAAAGATTCACCATTAAAACTATCAAACTGATATTAAATGTATTGTCTATACATATTATAGAATAGAAATCCAACATTTGATCATAATGTTTTGTTTCTAATATCCATGAAGAAATCAATCTTTCAGCACTTGTGTTGAATGATTACCAGCAACACTCGATCAACTATGTCATCTCTTAATTGTTTCTGCGGCCAATCTCTCCTCGAATCCTGATCAAATAAAGATGGGTTTGTTACATGACGATTGTATTGATTTCATCATTCTCATAAATTGTACCTATTATATGAATTTTACAAAATCCACACAAAATGGTAAATGGATACACTGTTATTGTACATTTTTAGCAAAATTTTGAATTGATTGTGACTGTGAACATGTATCCAGCCAATAATCCACACCCAAGGTTAGACAGGCATTTTTTTTATCTAGGATGTACATGAAGAAAATAGATTTCTTTTATAATATTTCATCCCTTCAATCTTGATTGTGGATCAAGATAATCCATTTGAACTGAAGGCCATGGCCAGTATGCTACTGGTCAATACATAAAATGTAATGTAAATTGTAGGTCAAATTAATTATGAACCCATACATGTATCTCTTTATTATGACTCGGTAATGTAGAAAAGTATAATTATATCACAGAAATTGACAATATCCACCACACAGAGACATGATTAAACTTCTGTTCACTTAAGAGAATTCATTCATTCATTTATTTCAAAATTTCATATTGACACAATTCAAATATTTATTATGATATCAACCCATATTCATATGTCAATTTTTGTGAAGTACACATGTTTACAAAGCTTCCTCAGAAAATCACTTACCGGTATAACATGGCTTACAGCTAGCAGATCACAAGATATCAGCAGCAATGTCGGTATGTGTTACACCTATAAATTATAAAACAAGATTGTTAATTTAGATAAAAAAGTAAATCAATTTAATATTTTAGAAAAAGTATGTGACATGCTAATAAGCAATATGCACAGTGACTCTATATGGTGAGTGTTCTATAATGATGTGATGTAAAATGGCATATTACAATTACATGTAATACTAAGTAGCTGACCCCACTGTGTCACTCATGAACACACATCATGTGCATGTACACATAACAAATAGGTACAGTCTATACTTAATGTAACAACATCTATCCTGGACATAATATAGGTAATATGTGATGTATCTCTATCAGTTTATGTCATTTGCATAGTTTTGTCAAATATCTTGTTTCCCCTAGGCAGTGCACATAGTGCACTCAGAGAAATATCTAAAATATACACTGTCTGACTGTAAGTTACAGACTGTCCATGTAGATCTACTGAATTTCTTGAAATATTACAGAGAATGGTCGAAAATAATTAGGTACAGACATGGAGTATGTATGAGCTTAAGATGAATACAGCTTGAAGATAATCAAGATATCTTACCGTATCCGTTTTGTGGTCTTCCTAATGCATGTCAGTTGATCTGTTGCCCGGCCATCGGTAGCGAGTTGACCATCTATAATACTTTTACCCCGTTTTCTATGCAATGAATCATTCCCTCGTCTTTCTGTGTGCTTCAACAGTCTACCTTCTCGGTTCAAGTGACCTAAATTATTATCAAATGCCTCTACACAGCGTAATAACTAATAATAACATAGCACACACTCGTCTGGTCGTGGCGTCGATAGTGACCGCCATAACCGGAAGTACGTACCGTTGTCGTAAAACGAAATATATTTTCTTAAATTCACGTTTCCTGCATGTAATTTGACTGACTTATCAATAATATAGTTAACTTATCACATCAGATCAATTATAATATTTGTATATGGATTTATAAAGGGGAAAAATATACGACAATCGTATTGGTTTACGATGCGCGCGCGCATTCAAAATCGGCCGAGCCAACAACCTTAAGAACACATGAAATTCATTTAATTCAGGACAATCTAAAAACAAGTGCGAAGTGTTTCCTTTGTTAGTTTGAAGACAGGACATACATCCGTATACGAAATTCCACATCTAAATAATTTGTCGCGCGTAAATTGTGTTTGTATCAAACCAACGATTATCACTGCCGCTCACAATATTATCATGGAATTCTGCATTGTGGCCGAGTGGTGTCCTGTGACTGAGTGCTGTTATTGTGACTGAGTGCTGTTATTGTGACTGAGTGCTGTCATTGTGACTGAGTGCTGTCATTGTGACTGAGTGCTGTCCTGTGACTGAGTGGTGTCCTGTGACTGAGTGCTGTCATTGTGACTGAGTGCTGTCATTGTGACTGAGTGCTGTTATTGTGACTGAGTGCTGTCATTGTGACTGAGTGCTGTCATTGTGACTGAGTGCTGTCATTGTGACTGAGTGCTGTCATTGTGACTGAGTGCTGTCATTGTGACTGAGTGCTGTCATTGTGACTGAGTGCTGTCATTGTGACTGAGTGCTGTCATTGTGACTGAGTGCTGTCATTGTGACTGAGTGGTGTCCTGTGACTGAGTGCTGTCATTGTGACTGAGTGCTGTTATTGTGACTGAGTGCTGTCATTGTGACTGAGTGCTGTCCTGTGACTGAGTGCTGTCATTGTGACTGAGTGCTGTCATTGTGACTGAGTGCTGTCATTGTGACTGAGTGCTGTCATTGTGACTGAGTGCTGTCATTGTGACTGAGTGCTGTCATTGTGACTGAGTGCTGAGTGCTGTCATTGTGACTGAGTGCTGTCATTGTGACTGAGTGCTGTCATTGTGACTGAGTGCTGTCATTGTGACTGAGTGCTGTCATTGTGGCTGAGTGCTGTCATTGTGGCTGAGTGCTGTCATTGTGACTGAGTGCTGTCCTGTGACTGAGTGGTGTCCTGTGACTGAGTGCTGTCATTGTGACTGAGTGCTGTCATTGTGACTGAGTGCTGTCATTGTGACTGAGTGCTGTCATTGTGACTGAGTGCTGTCATTGTGACTGAGTGCTGTCATTGTGACTGAGTGCTGTCCTGTGACTGAGTGCTGTCCTGTGACTGAGTGCTGTCATTGTGACTGAGTGGTGTCCTGTGACTGAGTGCTGTCATTGTGACTGAGTGCTGTCATTGTGACCGAGTGCTGTCATTGTGACTGAGTGTTGTCTGTGACTGAGTGCTGTCATTGTGACTGAGTGGTGTCATTGTGACTGAGTGGCTGTCCTGTGACTGAGTGCTGTCATTGTGACTGTGACTGAGTGTTGTCATTGTGCTGAGTGCTGTCCTGTGACTGAGTGGTGTTTTGTGACTGAGTGCTGTTATTGTGACTGAGTGCTGTCATTGTGGCTGAGTGCTGTTTTGTGTGCCTGAGTGCTGTCCTGTGGCTGAGTGCTGTCATTGTGGCTGAGTGTTGTCATGTGCTGAGTGCTGTGTGACTGAGTGCTGTCTGTGTGACTGAGTGCTGTCATTGTGACTGAGTGCTGTCATTGTGACTGAGTGCTGTCATTGTGACTGAGTGCTGTCATTGTGACTGAGTGCTGTCATTGTGACTGAGTGCTGTCATTGTGGCTGAGTGCTGTCATTGTGCTGAGTGGTGTCATTGTGACTGAGTGCTGTCATTGTGGCTGAGTGCTGTCATTGTGCTGAGTGCTGTCATTGTGGCTGAGTGCTGTGCCATTGTGACTGAGTGGCTGTCATTGTGGCTGAGTGCTGTCATTGTGACTGAGTGCTGTCCTGTGACTGAGTGCTGTCATTGTGGCTGAGTGCTGTCATTGTGACTGAGTGCTGTCATTGTGACTGAGTGCTGTCCTGTGACTGAGTGCTGTCCTGTGACTGAGTGCTGTCATTGTGACTGAGTGTTGTCCTGTGACTGAGTGCTGTCATTGTGACTGAGTGCTGTCATTGTGACTGAGTGCTGTTATTGTGACTGAGTGCTGTCATTGTGACTGAGTGCTGTCATTGTGACTGAGTGCTGTCATTGTGACTGAGTGCTGTCCTGTGACTGAGTGCTGTCATTGTGACTGAGTGCTGTCATTGTGACTGAGTGCTGTCATTGTGACTGAGTGCTGTCATTGTGACTGAGTGCTGTCATTGTGGCTGAGTGCTGTCATTGTGACTGAGTGCTGTCATTGTGACTGAGTGCTGTCATTGTGGCTGAGTGCTGTCATTGTGGCTGAGTGCTGTCCTGTTGTGACTGAGTGCTGTCATTGTGACTGAGTGCTGTCCATTGTGCTGAGTGCTGTCATTGTGACTGAGTGCTGTCATTGTGGACTGAGTGCTGTCATTGTGGACTGAGTGCTGTCATTGTGGCTGAGTGCTGTCATTGTGACTGAGTGCTGTTATTGTGACTGAGTGCTGTTATTGTGACTGAGTGCTGTCATTGTGACTGAGTGCTGTCATTGTGACTGAGTGCTGTCATTGTGTGCTGTCAGTGCTGTCATTGTGGCTGAGTGCTGTCATTGTGGCTGAGTGCTGTCATTGTGACTGAGTGCTGTCATTGTGGCTGAGTGCTGTCATTGTGACTGAGTGCTGTCATTGTGCTGAGTGCTGTCATTGTGGCTGAGTGCTGTCATTGTGACTGAGTGCTGTCCTGTGACTGAGTGCTGTCATTGTGACTGAGTGCTGTCATTGTGACTGAGTGCTGTCATTGTGGCTGAGTGCTGTCCTGTGACTGAGTGCTGTCATTGTGACTGAGTGCTGTCATTGTGACTGAGTGCTGTCATTGTGGCCGAGTGCTGTCATTGTGACTGAGTGCTGTCATTGTGACTGAGTGCTGTCATTGTGACTGAGTGCTGTCATTGTGACTGAGTGCTGTCATTGTGACTGAGTGCTGTCATTGTGACTGAGTGCTGTCATTGTGACTGAGTGCTGTCATTGTGGACTGAGTGCTGTGTATTGTGACTGAGTGCTGTCATTGTGACTGAGTGCTGTCATTGTGACTGAGTGCTGTCATTGTGACTGAGTGCTGTCATTGTGACTGAGTGCTGTCCTGTGACTGAGTGCTGTCCATTGTGACTGAGTGCTGTCCTGTGACTGAGTGCTGTCATTGTGACTGAGTGCTGTCTGTGACTGAGTGCTGTCATTGTGACTGAGTGCTGTCATTGTGACTGATTGGTGTCATTGTGACTGAGTGCTGTCATTGTGACTGAGTGCTGTCATTGTGACTGAGTGCTGTCATTGTGACTGAGTGCTGTCATTGTGACTGAGTGCTGTCATTGTGACTGAGTGCTGTCATTGTGACTGAGTGCTGTCTTGTCTGAGTTGTATTGTGCTGAGTGCTGTCATTGTGACTGAGTGCTGTCATTGTGACTGAGTGCTGTGTCATTGTGACTGAGTGCTGTCATTGTGGACTGAGTGCTGTCATTTGTGACTGAGTGCTGTCATTGTGACTGAGTGCTGTCCTGTATTGTGACTGAGTGCTGTCATTGTGACTGAGTGCTGTCATTGTGACTGAGTGCTGTCATTGTGACTGAGTGCTGTCATTGTGACTGAGTGCTGTCATTGTGACTGAGTGCTGTCATTGTGCTGAGTGCTGTCATTGTGACTGAGTGCTGTCATTGTGACTGAGTGTGTCCTGTCATTGTGACTGAGTGCTGTCATTGTGACTGAGTGCTGTCCTGTGACTGAGTGCTGTCCTGTGACTGAGTGCTGTCATTGTGACTGAGTGCTGTCCTGTGACTGAGTGCTGTCATTGTGACTGAGTGCTGTCCTGTGACTGAGTGCTGTCATTGTGACTGAGTGCTGTCCTGTGACTGAGTGGTGTCCTGTGACTGAGTGCTGTCATTGTGACTGAGTGCTGTCATTGTGACTGAGTGCTGTTATTGTGACTGAGTGCTGTCATTGTGGCTGAGTGCTATTGTGACTGAGTGCTGTCATTGTGACTGAGTGCTGTCATTGTGGCTGAGTGCTGTCATTGTGACTGAGTGCTGTCATTGTGACTGAGTGCTGTTATTGTGGCTGAGTGCTGTCATTGTGGCTGGTGAGTGCTGTCATTGTGACTGAGTGCTGTCATTGTGGCTGAGTGGTGTCATTGTGGCTGAGTGCTGTCCTGTGACTGAGTGCTTGTCATTGTGACTGAGTGCTGTCATTGTGTGAGTGCTGAGTGGTGTCATTGTGACTGAGTGCTGTCATTGTGGCTGAGTGCTGTCATTGTGACTGAGTGCTGTCCTGTGACTGAGTGCTGTCATTGTGACTGAGTGCTGTCATTGTGGCTGAGTGCTGTCATTGTGACTGAGTGCTGTCATTGTGACTGAGTGCTGTCATTGTGACTGAGTGCTGTCATTGTGACTGAGTGCTGTCATTGTGACTGAGTGCTGTCCTGTGACTGAGTGCTGTCATTGTGGCTGAGTGCTGTCCTGTGACTGAGTGCTGTCATTGTGGCTGAGTGCTGTCATTGTGGCTGAGTGCTGTTATTGTGACTGAGTGGCTGTCTGTGACTGAGTGCTGTCATTGTGACTGAGTGCTGTCATTGTGGCTGAGTGCTGTTATTGTGACTGAGTGCTGTCATTGTGACTGAGTGCTGTCATTGTGACTGAGTGCTGTCATTGTGACTGAGTGCTGTCATCCTGTGCCTGAGTGCTGTCATTGTGACTGAGTGCTGTCATTGTGGCTGAGTGCTGCCATTGTGGCTGAGTGCTGTCATTGTGGCTGAGTGCTGTCTGTGACTGAGTGCTGTCATTGTGACTGAGTGCTGTCATTGTGACTGAGTGCTGTCATTGTGGCTGAGTGCTGTCCTGTGACTGAGTGGTGTCATTGTGACTGAGTGCTGTCATTGTGACTGAGTGCTGTCATTGTGGCTGAGTGCTGTCATTGTGGCTGAGTGCTGTCCTGTGACCGAGTGCTGTCCTGTGACTGAGTGCTGTCATTGTGACTGAGTGCTGTCATTGTGGCTGAGTGCTGTCATTGTGACTGAGTGCTGTCATTGTGGCTGAGTGCTGTCATTGTGACTGAGTGCTGTCATTGTGACTGAGTGCTGTCCTGTGACTGAGTGCTGTCATTGTGGCTGAGTGCTGTCATTGTGGCTGAGTGCTGTCATTGTGACTGAGTGCTGTCATTGTGGCTGAGTGCTGTCATTGTGACTGAGTGCTGTCATTGTGGCTGAGTGCTGTCATTGTGGCTGAGTGCTGTCATTGTGACTGAGTGCTGTCATTGTGACTGAGTGCTGTCATTGTGACTGAGTGCTGTCCTGTGACTGAGTGCTTATCATTGTGACTGAGTGCTGTCATTGTGGCTGAGTGCTGTCTCATTGTGACTGAGTGCTGTCATTGTGACTGAGTGCTGTCATTGTGACTGAGTGGTGTCCTGTGACTGAGTGCTGTCATTGTGACTGAGTGCTGTCATTGTGACTGAGTGCTGTCATTGTGACTGAGTGCTGTCATTGTGACTGAGTGCTGTCATTGTGACTGAGTGCTGTCATTGTGACTGAGTGCTGTCATTGTGACTGAGTGCTGTCATTGTGACTGAGTGCTGTCATTGTGACTGAGTGCTGTCATTGTGACTGAGTGCTGTTATTGTGACTGAGTGCTGTCATTGTGACTGAGTGCTGTCATTGTGGCTGAGTGCTGTCATTGTGGCTGAGTGCTGTCATTGTGACTGAGTGCTGTCCTGTGACTGAGTGCTGTCATTGTGGCTGAGTGCTGTCATTGTGACTGAGTGCTGTCATTGTGACTGAGTGCTGTCATTGTGACTGAGTGCTGTCCTGTGACTGAGTGCTGTCATTGTGACTGAGTGCTGTCCTGTGACTGAGTGCTGTCCTGTGACTGAGTGCTGTCATTGTGACTGAGTGCTGTCATTGTGACTGAGTGCTGTCTGTGCTGGCTGTCATTGTGCTGAGTGCATTGTGACTGAGTGCTGTCATTGTGACTGAGTGCTGTTATTGTGGCTGAGTGCTGTCATTGTGACTGAGTGCTGTCATTGTGACTGAGTGCTGTCATTGTGACTGAGTGCTGTCCTGTGACTGAGTGCTGTCATTGTGACTGAGTGCTGTCATTGTGACTGAGTGCTGTCATTGTGACTGAGTGCTGTCATTGTGACTGATGCTGTCATTGTGACTGAGTGCTGTCATTGTGACTGAGTGCTGTCATTGTGACTGAGTGCTGTCATTGTGACTGAGTGCTGTCATTGTGACTGAGTGCTGTCCTGTGACTGAGTGCTGTCATTGGTTGCTGGTGGTCCTCATGTGTAATGATGTGTGGTTATATCCACCCGTGGAGAGTGTGGCAGTAAAGCGGTCCTCATGTGTGATGTGTGTTATATGTGGCTAGTAAAGCGGAGTGCTAGGATCATTGGTGATGACGGTCTTCCCATGTGTAAACGTTTATATCACCCGTTGGAGTGTGGCAGTAAAGCGGTCCTCATGTGTGATGTGTGGTTATATCCACCCGTGGAGTGTGGCAGTAAAGCGGTCCTCATGTGTGATGTGTGGTTATATCCATCCGTGGAGTGTGGCAGTAAAGCGGTCCTCATGTGTGATGTGTGGTTATATCCACCCGTGGAGTGTGGCAGTAAAGCGGTCCTCATGTGTGATGTGTGGTTATATCCACCCGTGGAGTGTGGCAGTAAAGCGGTCCTCATGTGTGATGTGTGGTTATATCCACCCGTGGAGTGTGGCAGTAAAGCGGTCCTCATGTGTGATGTGTGGTTATATCCACCCGTGGAGTGTGGCAGTAAAGCGGTCCTCATGTGTGATGTGTGGTTATATCCACCCGTGGAGTGTGGCAGTAAAGCGGTCCTCATGTGTGATGTGTGGTTATATCCACCCGTGGAGTGTGGCAGTAAAGCGGTCCTCATGTGTGATGTGTGGTTATATCCACCCGTGGAGTGTGGCAGTAAAGCGGTCCTCATGTGTGATGTGTGGTTATATCCACCCGTGGAGTGTGGCAGTAAAGCGGTCCTCATGTGTGATGTGTGGTTATATCCACCCGTGGAGTGTGGCAGTAAAGCGGTCCTCATGTGTGATGTGTGGTTATATCCACCCGTGGAGTGTGGCAGTAAAGCGGTCCTCATGTGTGATGTGTGGTTATATCCACCCGTGTGAGAGTGTGGCAGTAAAGCGGTCCTCATGTGTGATGTGTGGTTATATCCACCCGTGGAGTGTGGCAGTAAAGCGGTCCTCATGTGTGATGTGTGGTTATATCCACCCGTGGAGTGTGGCAGTAAAGCGGTCCTCATGTGTGATGTGTGGTTATATCCACCCGTGGAGTGTGGCAGTAAAGCGGTCCTCATGTGTGATGTGTGGTTATATCCACCCGTGGAGTGTGGCAGTAAAGCGGTCCTCATGTGTGATGTGTGGTTATATCCACCCGTGGAGTGTGGCAGTAAAGCGGTCCTCATGTGTGATGTGTGGTTATATCCACCCGTGGAGTGTGGCAGTAAAGCGGTCCTCATGTGTGATGTGTGGTTATATCCACCCGTGGAGTGTGGCAGTAAAGCGGTCCTCATGTGTGATGTGTGGTTATATCCACCCGTGGAGTGTGGCAGTAAAGCGGTCCTCATGTGTGATGTGTGGTTATATCCACCCGTGGAGTGTGGCAGTTAAAGCGGTCCTCATGTGTGATGTGTGGTTATATCCACCCGTGGAGTGTGGCAGTTAAGCGGTCCTCATGTGTGATGTGTGGTTATATCCACCCGTGGAGTGTGGCAGTAAAGCGGTCCTCATGTGTGATGTGTGGTTATATCCCCCGTGGAGTGTGGCAGTAAAGCGGTCCTCATGTGTGATGTGTGGTTATATCCACCCGTGGAGTGTGGCAGTGCGGTCCTCATGTGTGATGTGTGGTTATATCCACCCGTGGATGTGGCAGTAAAGCGGTCCTCATGTGTGATGTGTGGTTATATCCACCCGTGGAGTGTGGCAGTAAAGCGGTCCTCATGTGTGATGTGTGGTTATATCCACCCGTGGAGTGTGGCAGTAAAGCGGTCCTCATGTGTGATGTGTGGTTATATCCACCCGTGGAGTGTGGCAGTAAAGCGGTCCTCATGTGTGATGTGTGGTTATATCCACCCGTGGAGTGTGGCAGTAAAGCGGTCCTCATGTGTGATGTGTGGTTATATCCACCCGTGGAGTGTGGCAGTTAACGGCGGTCCTCATGTGTGATGTGTGGTTATATCCACCCGTGGAGTGTGGCAGTAAAGCGGTCCTCATGTGTGATGTGTGGTTATATCCACCCGTGGAGTGTGGCAGTAAAGCGGTCCTCATGTGTGATGTGTGGTTATATCCACCCGTGGAGTGTGGCAGTAAAGCGGTCCTCATGTGTGATGTGTGGTTATATCCACCCGTGGAGTGTGGCAGTAAAGCGGTCCTCATGTGTGATGTGTGGTTATATCCACCCGTGGAGTGTGGCAGTAAAGCGGTCCTCATGTGTGATGTGTGGTTATATCCACCCGTGGAGTGTGGCAGTAAAGCGGTCCTCATGTGTGATGTGTGGTTATATCCACCCGTGGAGTGTGGCAGTAAAGCGGTCCTCATGTGTGATGTGTGGTTATATCCACCGTGGAGTGTGGCAGTAAAGCGGTCCTCATGTGTGATGTGTGGTTATATCCACCGTGAGTGTGGCAGTAAAGCGGTCCTCATGTGTGATGTGTGGTTATATCCACCCGTGGAGTGTGGCAGTAAAGCGGTCCTCATGTGTGATGTGTGGTTATATCCACCCGTGGAGTGTGGCAGTAAAGCGGTCCTCATGTGTGATGTGTGGTTATATCCACCCGTGGAGTGTGGCAGTAAAGCGGTCCTCATGTGTGATGTGTGGTTATATCCACCCGTGGAGTGTGGCAGTAAAGTATGAAGCGGTCCTCATGTGTGATGTGTGGTTATATCCACCCGTGGAGTGTGGCAGTAAAGCGGTCCTCATGTGTGATGTGTGGTTATATCCACCCGTGGAGTGTGGCAGTAAAGCGGTCCTCATGTGTGATGTGTGGTTATATCCACCCGTGGAGTGTGGCAGTAAAGCGGTCCTCATGTGTGATGTGTGGTTATATCCACCCGTGGAGTGTGGCAGTAAAGCGGTCCTCATGTGTGATGTGTGGTTATATCCACCCGTGGAGTGTGGCAGTAAAGCGGTCCTCATGTGTGATGTGTGGTTATATCCACCCGTGGAGTGTGGCAGTAAAGCGGTCCTCATGTGTGATTATGTGATTATATCAACCCGTGGAGTGTGGCAGTAAAGCGGTCCTCATGTGTGATGTGTGGTTATATCCACCCGTGGAGTGTGGCAGTAAAGCGGTCCTCATGTGTGATGTGTGGTTATATCCACCCGTGGAGTGTGGCAGTAAAGCGGTCCTCATGTGTGATGTGTGGTTATATCCACCCGTGGAGTGTGGCAGTAAAGCGGTCCTCATGTGTGATGTGTGGTTATATCCACCCGTGGAGTGTGGCAGTAAAGCGGTCCTCATGTGTGATGTGTGGTTATATCCACCGTGGAGTGTGGCAGTAAAGCGGTCCTCATGTGTGATGTGTGGTTATATCCACCGTGGAGTGTGGCAGTAAAGCGGTCCTCATGTGTGATGTGTGGTTATATCCACCCGTGGAGTGTGGCAGTAAAGCGGTCCTCATGTGTGATGTGTGGTTATATCCACCCGTGGAGGTGTGGCAGTAAAGCGGTCCTCATGTGTGATGTGTGTGGTTATATCCACCGTGGAGTGTGGCAGTAAAGCGGTCCTCATGTGTGATGTGTGGTTATATCCACCCGTGGAGTGTGGCAGTAAAGCGGTCCTCATGTGTGATGTGTGGTTATATCCACCGTGGAGTGTGGCAGTAAAGCGGTCCTCATGTGTGATGTGTGGTTATATCCACCGTGGAGTGTGGCAGTAAAGCGGTCCTCATGTGTGATGTGTGGTTATATCCATCACCCGTGGAGTGTGGCAGTAAAAGCGGTCCTCATGTGTGATTGTGTGGGTTATATCCACCCGTGGAGTGATGGCAGTATAAGCGGTCCTCATGTGTGATGTGTGGTTATATCCACCCGTGGATGTGTGGCAGAGTAAAGCGGTCCTCATCGTCCTAAAGCGTCATCCGTGGAGTGATAAAGCGGTCCTCATTGTGATTGTGTGGTTATATCCCACCCGTGGTGTGTCGGCAGTTAAGCGGTTCCCTCATGTGTGATGTGTGGTTATATCCACCCGTGGAGTGTGGCAGTAAAGCGGTCCTCATGTGTGATGTGTGGTTAATATCCACCCGTGGAGTGTGAGCAGTAAAGCGGTTCCTCACGTGTGACGTGTGGTTATTATCCACCCGTCGGAGTGTTCTGTGGCAGGCAAAGGGGTCATCATGTGTGATATGTGGGTCTATATCCACCCGTGGATTGTGGCCAGTAAATGCGGTCCTCATGTGTGATGTGTGGTTATATCCGCCCGTGCGTGTGGCAGTAAAGCGGTCCTCATGTTGTAATGTGTGGTTTATGTCCGCCCGTGGAGTGGTGTGGATCAGTAAAAAGCGGTCACCTTATGTGTGATGTGTGGTTATATCCACCCGTGGAGGAAGTGTGGCGTAAAAGCGGTCCTCATGGTGTTAATTTTGTGGTTATATCCATCGGTGGAGTGTGGCAGAAGAAAGTGTCCCTATGTGTGATGTGTGGTTATATCCCACCCTGTTGGAGTGTGCAGTTAAAGCGGCTCCTATGAGTGATGTGTGGGTTATATCGAGTGTGACCCGTGGATGCTGTGGCAGTATAATGTACTGAGGTGCGGTAAACTTTTCGTGACACTGTGGTACATTGGCAGTTAGAGGTGTGTAAACGTTTCTTAATTGTTTGGAATGGTGTTTAGAGGTGTGTAAACGTTCTGAGTCGGTTGAGGTACATGTGTGTGTACACCTTTCTGAATGCTGTGGTACATTCGTGTAGAGGTGTGTAAACGTGATTACTGTGGTACATTCGTGTAGAGGTGTGTAAACGTTTTGAATGCTATGGTACATTCGTGTAGAGGTGTGATAAACGTATCGAATGTTGTGGTACATTCAGATAGTAGGAGGGTGTAAACGTTTCTTGAATGCTGTGGTATCATTCGTGTAGAGGTGTGTAAACGTTTCTGAATGAATGTGGTACATTTGTGTAGAGTGTGTAAAAAGTTTCTGAATGCTGTGGTACATTGGTATAGAGGTGTGTAAACGTTTCTGAATTGCTGTGGTACCATTCGTGTAGGAGGCAGTTTGTAAACGTTTCTGAATGCTGTGGTACATTCGTGTAGAGGTGTGTAAACGTTTCTGAATGCTGTGGTACATTGGTGTAGAGGTGTGTAAACGTTTCTGAATGCTGTGGTACATTCGTGTAGAGGTGTGTAAACGTTTCTGAATGCTGTGGTACATTCGTGTGTAGAGGTGTGTAAACGTTTCTGAATGCTGTGGTACATTGGTGTAGAGGTATTTTGTGTGAAAAACGTTTCTGAATGCTGTGGTACATTCGTGTAGAGGTGTGTAAACGTTTCTGAATGCTATGTGGTACATTCGTGTAGAGGTGTGTAAACGTTTCTGAATGCTGTGGTACATTCGTGTAGAGGTGTGTAAAAACGTTTCTGAATGCTGTGGTACATTGGTGTAGAGGTGTGTAAACGTTTCTGAACGCTGTGCTACATTGGTGTAGAGGTGTGTAAACGTTTCTGAATGCTGTGGTACATTCGTGTAGAGGTGTGTAAACGTTTCTGAATGCTTTGGTACATTCCTGTAGAGGTGTGAACGTTTCTGAATGCTGTGGTACATTCGTGTAGAGGTGTGTAAACGTTTCATGAATGCTGTGGTACATGAGTAGAGGTGTGTAACATTTCTGAATGTTGTGGTATCTGTAGAGGTGTGTAAACGTTTCTGAATGCTGGTGGTACATTGGTGTAGAGGTGTGTAAACGTTTCTGAATGCTGTGGTACATTCGTGTAGAGAGGTGTAAACGTTTCTGAATGCTGTGGTACATTCGTGTAGAGGTGTGTAAACGTTTCTGAATGCTGTGGTACATTGGTGTAGAGGTGTGTAAACGTTTCTGAATGCTGTGGTACATCCGTGTAGAGGTGTGTAAACGTTTCTGAATGCTGTGTGGTACATTGGTGTAGAGGTGTGTAAACGTTTCTGAATGGTGTGGTACATTGTGTAGAGGTGTGTAAACGTTTCTGAATTGCTGTGGTACATTCGTGTAGAGGTGTGTAAACGTTTCTGAATGCTGTGGTACATTGGTGTAGAGGTGTGTAAACGTTTCTGAATGCTGTGGTACATTCGTGTAGAGGTGTGTAAACGTTTCTGAGATGCTGTTGTACATTGGTGTAGAGGTGTGTAAACGTTTCTGAATGCTGTGGTACATTTGTGTAGAGGTGTGTAAACGTTTCTGAATGCTGTGGTACATGGTATGTGAAGAGGTGTGTAAACGTTTCTGAATGCTGTGGTACATTGGTGTGTAGAGGTGTGTAAACGTTTCTGAATGCTGTGGTACATTCGGTGTAGAGGTGTGTAAACGTTTCTGAATGCTGTGGTACATTGGTGTAGAGGTGTGTAAACGTTTCTGAATGTGTGGTACATTCGTTGTGTTGAGGTGTGTTAACGTGTAGAAACGTTTCTGAATGCTGTGGTACATTCGTGTAGAGGTGTGTAAAACGTTTCTGAATGCTGTGGTACATTGGTGTAGAGGTGTGTAAACGTTTCTGAATGCTGTGGTACATTGGTGCAGAGGTGTGTAAACGTTTCTGAATGGTGTGGTACATTGGTGTAGAGGTGTGTTAACGTTTCTGAATGCTGTGGTACATTGGCGTAGAGGTGTCTGTAAACGCTTCTGTATGCTGTGGTACATTCGTGTAGAGGTGTGTAAACGTTTCTGAATGCTGTGGTACATTGGTGTAGAGGTGTGTAAACGTTTCTGAATGCTGTGGTACATTCGTGTAGAGGTGTGTAAACGTTTCTGAATGCTGTGGTACATTCGTGTAGAGGTGTTGTAAACGTTTCTGAATGCTGTGGTACATTGTGTGTAGAGGTGTGTAAACGTTTCTGAATGCTGTGGTACATTGGTGTAGAGGTGTGTAAACGTTTCTGAATGCTGTGGTACATTCGTGTAGAGGTGTGTAAACGTTTCTGAAATGCTGTGGTACATTGGTGTAGAGGTGTGTAAACGTTTCTGAATGCTGTGGTACATTGGAGTGTAGAGGTGTGTAAACGTTTCTGAATGCTGTGGTACATTCGTGTAGAAGGTGTGTAAACGTTTCTGAATGCTGTGGTGTGGTACATTCGTGTAGAGGTGTGTTAAACGTTTCTGAATGCTGTGGTACATTCGTGTAGAGGTGTGTAAACGTTTCTGAATGCTGTGGTACATTGTGTAGAGGTGTGTAAACGTTTCTGAATGCTGTGGTACATTCGTGAGAGGTGTGTAAACGTTTCTGAATGCTGTGGTACATTCGTGTAGAGGTGTGTAAACGTTTCTGAATGCTGTGGTACATTTGTGTAGAGGTGTGTAAACGTTTCTGAATGCTGTGGTACATTCGTGTAGAGGTGTGTAAACGTTTCTGAATGCTGTGGTACATTCGTGTAGAGGTGTGTAAACGTTTCTGAATGCTGTGGTACATTCGTGTAGAGGTGTGTAAACGTTTCTGAATGCTGTGGTACATTCGTGTAGAGGTGTGTAAACGTTTCTGAATGCTGTGGTACATTCGTGTAGAGGTGTGTAAACGTTTCTGAATGCTGTGGTACATTCGTGTAGAGGTGTGTAAACGTTTCTGAATGCTGTGGTACATTCGTGTAGAGGTGTGTAAACGTTTCTGAATGCTGTGGTACATTCGTTTGTAGAGGTGTGTAAACGTTTCTGAATGCTGTGGTACATTCGTGTAGAGGTGTGTAAACGTTTCTGAATGCTGTGGTACATTGTGTGTAGAGGGTGTGTAAACGTTTCTGAATGCTGTGGTACATTGGTATAGAGGTGTGTAAACGTTTCTGAATGCTGTGGTACAATGGTGTAGAGGTGTGTAAACGTTTCGATGAATGCTGTGGTACATTCGTGTAGAGGTGTGTAAACGTTTCTGAATGCTGTGGTACATTCACGTGTAGAGGTGTGTAAACGTTTCTGAATGCTGTGGTACGTTTCGTGTAGAGGTGTGTAAACGTTTCTGAATGCTGTGGTACATTTCGTGTAGAGGTGTGTAAACGTTTCTGAAATGGTTCATTCGTGTAGAGGTGTGTAAACGTTTCATTGTGGTACAGTCGAGTAGTAGAGGTGTGTAAAAACGTTTGTTTCTGAATGCTGTGGTACATTGGTGTAGAGGTTTGTAAACGTTTCTGAATGCTGTGGTACATTGGTGTAGAGGTGTGTAAACGTTTCTGAATGCTGTTGTACATTGGTGTAGAGGTGTGTAAACGTTTCTGAATGCTGTGGTACATTGGTGTGTAGAGGTGTGTAAACGTTTCTGAATGGTGTGGTACATTGGTGTAGAGGTGTGTAAACGTTTCTGAATGCTGTGGTACATTCGTGTAGAGGTGTGTAAACGTTTCTGAATGCTGTGGTACATTTGGTGTAGAGGTGTGTAAACGTTTCTGAATGCTGTGGTACATTCGTGTAGAGGTGTGTAAAACGTTTCTGAATGCTGTGGTACATTCGTGTAGAGGTGTGTAAACGTTTCTGAATGCTGTGGTACATTCGTGTAGAGGTGTGTAAACGTTTCTGAATGCTGTGTTGTGGTACATTCGTGTAGAGGGTGTGTAAACGTTTCTGAATGCTGTGGTTACATTGGTGTAGAGGTGTGTAAACGTTTCTGAATGCTGTGGTACATTGGTGTAGAGGTGTGTAAACGTTTCTGAATGCTGTGGTACATTGGTGTAGAGGTGTGTAAACGTTTCTGAATGCTGTGGTACATTGGTGTAGAGGTGTGTAAACGTTTCTGAATGCTGTGGTACATTCGTGTAGAGGTGTGTAAACGTTTCTGAATGCTGTTGTACATTGGTGTAGAGGTGTGTAAACGTTTCTGAATGCTGTGGTACATTGGTGTAGAGGTGTGTAAACGTTTCTGAATGCTGTGGTACATTGGTGTAGAGGTGTGTAAACGTTTCTGAATGCTGTGGTACATTCGTGTAGAGGTGTGAACGTTTCTGAATGCTGTTGTACATTGGCGTAGAGGTGTGTAAACGTTTTCTAAATGGTGTGGTACATTGGCGTAGAGGTGTGTAAACGTTTCTGAATTGTGTGTTACATTCGTGTAGAGGTGTGAACGTTTCTGAATGCTGTGGTACATTCGTGTAGAGGTGTGTAAACGTTTCTGAATGCTGTGGTACATTGGTGTAGAGGTGTGTAAACGTTTTCTGATGCTGATGGTACATTCGGTGTAGAGGTGTGTAAACGTTTCTGAATGCTTGTGGTACATTGGTGTAAGAGGTTGTGTAAACGTTTCTGAATGCTGTGGTACATTGGGTGATAAAGGTGTGTAAATGTTTCTGAATGCTGTGGTACATTGGTTGTAGAGGTGTGTAAAACGTTTCTGAATGCTGTGGTATTGGTGTAGAGGGTGTGTAAAACGTTTCTGAATGCTGTGGTACATTCGGTGTAGAGGTGTGTAAACGTTTCTGAATGCTGTGGTACATTCGTGTAGAGGTGTAAACGTTTCTGAATGCTGTGGTACATTCGTGTAGAGGTGTGTAAACGTTTCTGAATGCTGTGGTACATTCGTGTAGAGGTGTGTAAACGTTTCTGAATGCTGTGGTACATTCGTGTAGAGGTGTGTAAACGTTTTCTGAATGCTGTGGTACATTCGTGTTAGAGGTGTGTAAACGTTTCTGAATGCTGTGGTACATTGGTGTAGAGGTGTGTAAACGTTTCTGAATGCTGTGGTACATTCGTGTGTAGAGGTGTGTAAAACGTTTCTGAACTGTGGTACATTCGTGTAGAGGTGTGTAAACGTTTCTGAATGCTGTGGTACATTGGTGTAGAGGGTGTGTAAACGTTTCTGAATGCTGTGGTACATTCGTGTGTAGAGGTGTGTAAACGTTTCTGAATGCTGTGGTACATTCGTGTAGAGGTGTGTAAACGTTTCTGAATGCTGTGGTACATTCGTGTAGAGGTGTGTAAACGTTTCTGAATGCTGTGGTACATTGGTGTAGAGGTGTGTAAAACGTTTTCTGAATGCTGTGGTACATTCGTGTAGAGGTGGTGTGAACGTTTCTGAATGCTTATGGTACATTCGTGTAGAGGTGTGTAAACGTTTCTGAATGCTGTGGTACATTGTGTAGAGGTGTGTAAACGTTTCTGAATGCTGTGGTACATTGGTGTGTAGAGGTGTGTAAACGTTTCTGAATGCTGTGGTACATTGGTGTAGAGTGTGTAAACGTTTTTGAATGCTGTGGTACATTCGTGTAGAGGTGTGAAAACGTTTCTGAATGCTGTGGTACATTTGGGTAGAGGTGTGTAAACGTTTCTGAATGCTGTGGTACATTGGTGTAGAGGTGTGTAAACGTTTCTGAATGCTGTGGTACATTGGTGTAGAGGTGTGTAAACGTTTCTGAATGCTGTGGTACATTCGTGTAGAGGTGTGTAAACGTTTCTGAATGCTGTGGTACATTCGTGTAGAGGTGTGTAAACGTTTCTGAATGCTGTGGTACATTCGTGTAGAGGTGTGTAAACGTTTCTGAATGCTGTGGTACATTGTGGTGTAGAGGTGTGTAAACGTTTCTGAATGCTGTGGTACATTGGTGTAAGAGGTGTGTAAACGTTTCTGAATGCTGTGGTACATTGGTGTAGAGGTGTGTAAACGTTTCTGAATGCTGTTGTACATTGGTGTAGAGGTGTGTTAACGTTTCTGAATGCTGTGGTACATTGGTGTAGAGGTGTGTAAACGTTTCTGAATGCTGTGGTACATTCGTGTAGAGGTGTGTAAACGTTTCTGAATGCTGTGGTACATTCGTGTAGAGGTGTGTAAACGTTTTCTGAATGCTGTGGTACATTGGCGTAGAGGTGTGTAAACGTTTCTGAATGCTGTGTGGTACATTGGTGTAGAGGTGTGTAAAACGTTTCTGAATGCTGTGGTACATTGGTGTAGAGGTGTGTAAACGTTTCTGAATGCTGTGGTACATTCGTGTAGAGGTGTGTAAACGTTTCTGAATGCTGTGGTACATTCGTGTAGAGGTGTGTAAACGTTTCTGAATGCTGTGGTACATTGGTGTAGAGGTGTGTAAACGTTTCTGAATGCTGTGGTACATTCGTGTAGAGGTGTGTAAACGTTTCTGAATGCTGTGGTACATTCGTGTAGAGGTGTGTAAACGTTTCTGAATGCTGTGGTACATTGGCGTAGAGGTGTCTGTAAACGTTTCTGAATGCTGTGGTACATTGGTGTAGAGGTGTGTAAACGTTTCTGAATGCTGTGGTACATTCGTGTAGAGGTGTGTAAACGTTTCTGAATGCTGTGGTACATTCGTGTAGAGGTGTGTAAACGTTTCTGAATGCTGTGGTACATTCGTGTAGAGGTGTGTAAACGTTTCTGAATGCTGTGGTACATTCGTGTAGAGGTGTGTAAACGTTTCTGAATGCTGTGGTACATTTGTGTAGAGAGTGTGTAATACGTTTTCTGAATGCTGTGTACAGTTGTGTAGGATTGTGTGGTAAACGTTTCTGAATGTGTGTACATTGTAGAGTGGTAAACTTTGAATGTTGGTGGACAGTAGTAGGGTGTAAACGTTTCTGAATGCTGTGGGTACATTTGGTAGAGGTTGTGTAAACGTTTCTGAATGCTGTGGTACATTCGTGTAGAGGTGTGTAAACGTTTCTGAATGCTGTGGTACATTCGTGTAGAGGTGTGTAAACGTTTCTGAATGCTGTGGTACATTCGTGTAGAGGTGTGTAAACGTTTCTGAATGCTGTGGTACATTCGTGTAGAGGTGTGTAAACGTTTCTGAATGCTGTGGTACATTCGTGTAGAGGTGTGTAAACGTTTCTGAATGCTGTGGTACATTGGTGTAGAGGTGTCTGTAAACGTTTCTGAATGCTGTGGTACATTGGTGTAGAGGTGTGTAAACGTTTCTGAATGCTGTGGTACATTCGTGTAGAGGTGTGTAAACGTTTCTGAATGCTGTGGTACATTCGTGTAGAGGTGTGTAAACGTTTCTGAATGCTGTGGTACATTCGTGTAGAGGTGTGTAAACGTTTCTGAATGCTGTGGTACATTGGTGTAGAGGTGTGTAAACGTTTCTGAATGCTGTGGTACATTGGTGTAGAGGTGTGTAAACGTTTCTGAATGCTGTGGTACATTCGTGTAGAGGTGTGTAAACGTTTCTGAATGCTGTGGTACATTGGTGTAGAGGTGTGTAAACGTTTCTGAATGCTGTGGTACATTCGTGTAGAGGTGTGTAAACGTTTCTGAATGCTGTGGTACATTGGTGTAGAGGTGTGTAAACGTTTCTGAATGTTGTGGTACATTGGTGTAGAGGTTTGTAAACGTTTCTGAATGCTGTGGTACATTCGTGTAGAGGTGTGTAAACGTTTCTGAATGCTGTGGTACATTCGTGTAGAGGTGTGTAAACGTTTTCTGAATGCTGTGGTACATTCGTGTAGAGGTGTGTAAACGTTTCTGAATGCTGTGGTACATTCGTGTAGAGGTGTGTAAACGTTTCTGAATGCTGTGGTACATTCGTGTAGAGGTGTGTAAACGTTTCTGAATGCTGTGGTACATTCGTGTAGAGGTGTGTAAACGTTTCTGAATGCTGTGGTACATTGGTGTAGAGGTGTGTAAACGTTTCTGAATGCTGTGGTACATTGGTGTAGAGGTGTGTAAACGTTTCTGAATGCTGTGGTACATTGGCGTAGAGGTGTGTAAACGTTTCTGAATGCTGTGGTACATTCGTGTAGAGGTGTGTAAAACGTTTCTGAATGCTGTGGTACATTGGTGTAGAGGTGTGTAAACGTTTCTGAATGCTGTGGTACATTTGTGTAGAGGTGTGTAAAACGTTTCTGAATGCTGTGGTTACATTCGTGTAGAGGTGTGTAAACGTTTCTGAATGCTGTGGTACATTCGTGTAGAGGTGTGTAAAACGTTTCTGAATGCTGTGGTACATTCGTGTAGAGGTGTGAACGTTTCTGAATGCTGTTGTACATTGGCGTAGAGGTGTGTAAACGTTTTCTAAATGGTGTGGTACATTGGCGTAGAGGTGTGTAAACGTTTCTGAATGCTGTGGTACATTCGTGTAGAGGTGTGTAAACGTTTCTGAATGCTGTGGTACATTTCGTGTAGAGGGTGTGTAAACGTTTCTGAATGCTGTTGGTACATTCGTGTAGAGGTGTGTAAACGTTTCTGAATGCTGTGGTACATTGGTGTAGAGGTGTGTAAACGTTTCTGAATGCTGTGGTACATTGGTGTAGAGGTGTGTAAACGTTTCTGAATGCTGTGGTACATTGGTGTAGAGGTGTGTAAACGTTTCTGAATGCTGTGGTACATTGGTGTAGAGGTGTGTAAACGTTTCTGAATGCTGTGGTACATTGGTGTAGAGGTGTGTAAACGTTTTCTGAATGGTGTGGTACATTGGTGTGTAGAGGTGTGTAAACGTTTCTGAATGCTGTGGTACATTCGAGTAGAGGTGTGTAAACGTTTCTGAATGCTGTGGTACATTCGTGTAGAGGTGTGTAAACGTTTCTGAATGCTGTGGTACATTCGTGTAGAGGTGTGTAAACGTTTCTGAATGCTTGTGGTACATTTGGTGTAGAGGTGTGTAAACGTTTCTGAATGCTGTGTGTACATTTGCGTGTAGAGGTGTGTAAACGTTTTCTGAATGCTGTGGTTACATTGGTGTAGAGGTGTGTAAACGTTTCTGAATGCTGTGGTACATTCGTGTAGAGGTGTTGTAAACGTTTTCTGAATGCTGTGTGTACATTGGTTTGTAGAGGTGTGTAAACGTTTCTGAATGCTGTGGTACATTGGTGTAGAGGTGTGTAAACGTTTCTGAATGCTGTGGTACATTGGTGTAGAGGTGTGTAAACGTTTCTGAATGTGTGGTACATTCGTGTAGAGGTGTGTAAACGTTTCTGAATGCTGTGGTACATTCGTGTAGAGGTGTGTAAACGTTTCTGAATGCTGTGGTACATTGGTGTAGAGGTGTGTAAACGTTTCTGAATGCTGTGGTACATTGGTGTAGAGGTGTGTAAACGTTTCTGAATGCTGTGGTACATTCGTGTAGAGGTGTGTAAACGTTTCTGAATGCTGTGGTACATTCGTGTAGAGGTGTGTAAACGTTTCTGAATGCTGTGGTACATTCGTGTAGAGGTGTGTAAACGTTTCTGAATGCTGTGGTACATTCGTGTAGAGGTGTGTAAACGTTTCTGAATACTGTGGTACATTGTAGTGTATTGGTGTGTAAACGTTTCTGAATGCTGTGTGGTACATTGGTGTAGAGGTGTGTAAACGTTTCTGAATGCTGTGGTACATTCGTGTAGAGGTGTGTAAACGTTTCTGAATGCTGTGGTACATTGGTGTAGAGGTGTGTAAACGTTTCTGAATGCTGTGGTACATTCGTGTAGAGGTGTGTAAACGTTTCTGAATGCTGTGGTACATTGGTGTAGAGGTGTGTAAACGTTTCTGAATGCTGTGGTACATTGGTGTAGAGGTGTGTAAACGTTTTCTGAATGGTGTGGTACATTGGCGTAGAGGTGTGTAAACGTTTCTGAATTGTCTGAATGCTGGTACATTGGTGTAGAGGTGTGTAAACGTTTCTGAATGCTGTGGTACATTGGTTCGTAGAGGTGTGTAAACGTTTCTGAATGCTGTGGTACATTCGTGTAGAGGTGTGTAAACGTTTCTGAATGCTGTGGTACATTGGCGTAGAGGTGTGTAAACGTTTCTGAATGCTGTGGTACATTCGTGTAGAGGTGTGTAAACGTTTCTGAATGCTGTGGTACATTCGTGTAGATGGGTGTGTGTAAACGTTTCTGAATGCTGTGGTACATTCGTGTAGAGGTGTGTAAACGTTTCTGAATGCGTGTGGTTAAACGTTTCTAGTGAATTGGTGTGTTATTCGTGTAGAGGTGTGTAAAACGTTTCTGAATGCTGTGGTACATTCGTGTAGAGGTGTGTAAACGTTTCTGAATGCTGTGGTACATTGGTGTAGAGGTGTGTAAACGTTTCTGAATGCTGTGGTACATTCGTGTAGAGGTGTGTAAACGTTTCTGAATGCTGTGGTACATTGAGTGTAGAGGTGTGTAACGTTTCTGAATGTTGTGGTACATTGGTGTAGAGGTGTGTAAACGTTTCTGAATGCTGTGGTACATTCGTGTAGAGGTGTGTAAACGTTTCTGAATGCTGTGGTACATAGGTGTGTCGTGTAGAGGTGTAATGTGTAAACGTTTCTGAATGCTGTGGTACATTCGTGTAGAGGTGTGTAAACGTTTCTGAATGCTGTGGTACATTCGTGTAGAGGTGTGTAAACGTTTCTGAATGCTGTGGTACATTCGTGTAGAGGTGTGTAAACGTTTCTGAATGCTGTGGTACATTGGTGTAGAGGTGTGTAAACGTTTCTGAATGCTGTGGTACATTCGTGTAGAGGTGTGTAAACGTTTCTGAATGCTGTGGTACATTCGTGTAGAGGTGTGTAAACGTTTCTGAATGCTGTGGTACATTCGTGTAGAGGTGTGTAAACGTTTCTGAATGCTGTGGTACATTCGTGTGTAGAGGTGTGTAAACGTTTCTGAATGCTGTGTGGTACATTCGTGTAGAGGTGTGTAAACGTTTCTGAATGCTGTGGTACATTGGTGTAGAGGTGTGTAAACGTTTCTGAATGCTGTGGTACATTCGTGTAGAGGTGTGTAAACGTTTCTGAATGCTGTGGTACATTGGTGTAGAGGTGTGTAAACGTTTCTGAATGCTGTGGTACATTGGTGTAGAGGTGTGTAAACGTTTCTGAATGCTGTGGTACATTCGTGTAGAGGTGTGAACGTTTCTGAATGCTGTGGTACATTCGTGTAGAGGTGTGTAAACGTTTCTGAATGCTGTGGTACATTCGTGTAGAGGTGTGTAAACGTTTCTGAATGCTGTGGTACATTCGTGTAGAGGTGTGTAAACGTTTCTGAATGCTGTGGTACATTCGTGTAGAGGTGTGTAAACGTTTCTGAATGCTGTGGTACATTGGCGTAGAGGTGTGTAAACGTTTTCTGAATGCTGTGGTACATTGGTGTAGAGGTGTGTAAACGTTTCTGAATGCTGTGGTACATTGGTGTAGAGGTGTGTAAAACGTTTCTGAATGCTGTGGTACATTCGTTGTAGAGGTGTGTAAAACGTTTCTGAATGCTGTGGTACATTCGTGTAGAGGTGTGTAAACGTTTCTGAATGCTGTGGTACATTCGTGTAGAGGTGTGTAAACGTTTCTGAATGCTGTGGTACATTCGTGTAGAGGTGTGTAAACGTTTCTGAATGCTGTGGTACATTGGTGTAGAGGTGTGTAAAACGTTTCTGAATGCTGTGGTACATTCGTGTAGAGGTGTGTAAACGTTTCTGAATGCTGTGGTACATTCGTGTAGAGGTGTGTAAACGTTTCTGAATGCTGTGGTACATTGGTGTAGAGGTGTGTAAACGTTTCTGAATGCTGTGGTACATTCGTGTAGAGGTGTGTAAACGTTTCTGAATGCTGTGGTACATTCGTGTAGAGGTGTGTAAACGTTTCTGAATGCTGTGGTACATTCGTGTAGAGGTGTGTAAACGTTTCTGAATGCTGTGGTACATTCGTGTAGAGGTGTGTAAACGTTTCTGAATGCTGTGGTACATTGGTGTAGAGGTGTGTAAACGTTTCTGAATGCTGTGGTACATTCGTGTAGAGGTGTGTAAACGTTTCTGAATGCTGTGGTACATTCGTGTAGAGGTGTGTAAACGTTTCTGAATGCTGTGGTACATTGTGTGTAGAGGTGTGTAAACGTTTCTGAATGCTGTGGTACATTGTGTAGAGGTGTGTAAACGTTTCTGAATGCTGTGGTACATTCGTGTAGAGGTGTGTAAACGTTTCTGAATGCTGTGGTACATTGGTGTAGAGGTGTGTAAACGTTTCTGAATGCTGTGGTACATTCGTGTAGAGGTGTGTAAACGTTTCTGAATGCTGTGGTACATTCGTGTAGAGGTGTGTAAACGTTTCTGAATGCTGTGGTACATTCGTGTAGAGGTGTGTAAACGTTTCTGAATGCTGTGGTACATTGGTGTAGAGGTGTGTAAACGTTTCTGAATGCTGTGGTACATTGGCGTAGAGGTGTCTGTAAACGTTTCTGAAATGGTGTGGTACATTGGTGTAGAGGTGTGTAAACGTTTCTGAATGCTGTGGTACATTCGTGTAGAGGTGTGAACGTTTCTGAATGCTGTGGTACATTCGTGTAGAGGTGTGTAAACGTTTCTGAATGCTGTGGTACATTGGTGTAGAGGTGTGTAAACGTTTCTGAATGCTGTGGTACATTCGTGTAGAGGTGTGTAAACGTTTCTGAATGCTGTGGTACATTTGGTGTAGAGGTGTGTAAACGTTTCTGAATGCTGTGGTACATTCGTGTAGAGGTGTGTAAACGTTTCTGAATGCTGTGGTACATTCGTGTAGAGGTGTGTAAACGTTTCTGAATGCTGTGGTACATTGGTGTAGAGGTGTGTAAACGTTTCTGAATGCTGTGGTACATTGGTGCAGAGGTGTCTGTAAACGTTTCTGAATGGTGTGGTACATTGGTGTAGAGGTGTGTAAACGTTTCTGAATGCTGTGGTACATTCGTGTAGAGGTGTGAACGTTTCTGAATGCTGTGGTACATTCGTGTAGAGGTGTGTAAACGTTTCTGAATGCTGTGGTACATTCGTGTAGAGGTGTGTAAACGTTTCTGAATGCTGTGGTACATTCGTGTAGAGGTGTGTAAACGTTTCTGAATGCTGTGGTACATTGGTGTAGAGGTGTGTGTAAACGTTTCTGAATGCTGTGGTACATTCGTGTAGAGGTGTGTAAACGTTTCTGAATGCTGTGGTACATTCGTGTAGAGGTGTGTAAACGTTTCTGAATGCTGTGGTACATTCGTGTAGAGGTGTGTAAACGTTTCTGAATGCTGTGGTACATTCGTGTAGAGGTGTGTAAACGTTTCTGAATGCTGTGGTACATTCGTGTAGAGGTGTGTAAACGTTTCTGAATGCTGTGGTACATTGGTGTAGAGGTGTGTAAACGTTTCTGAATGCTGTGGTACATTCGTGTAGAGGTGTGTAAACGTTTCTGAATGCTGTGGTACATTCGTGTAGAGGTGTGTAAACGTTTCTGAATGCTGTGGTACATTCGTGTAGAGGTGTTGTAAACGTTTCTGAATGCTGTGGTACATTCGTGTAGTAGAGGTGTGTAAACGTTTCTGAATGCTGTGGTACATTCGTGTAGAGGTGTGTAAAACGTTTCTGAATGCTGTGGTACATTGGTGTAGTAGAGGTCTGTAAACGCTTCTGTATGTTGTGCTACATTGGTGTAGAGGTGTGTAAACGTTTCTGAATGCTGTGGTACATTGGTGTAGAGGTGTGTAAACGTTTCTGAATGCTGTGGTACATTCGTGTAGAGGTGTGTAAACGTTTCTGAATGCTGTGGTACATTGGTGTAGAGGTGTGTAAACGTTTCTGAATGCTGTGGTACATTGGTGTAGAGGTGTGTAAACGTTTCTGAATGCTGTGGTACATTGGTGTAGAGGTGTGTAAACGTTTCTGAATGCTGTGGTACATTGGTGTAGAGGTGTGTAAACGTTTCTGAATGCTGTGGTACATTCGTGTAGAGGTGTGTAAACGTTTCTGAATGCTGTGGTACATTCGTGTAGAGGTGTGTAAACGTTTCTGAATGCTGTGGTACATTGGTGTAGAGGTGTGTAAACGTTTCTGAATGCTGTGGTACATTCGTGTAGAGGTGTGTAAACGTTTCTGAATGCTGTGGTACATTCGTGTAGAGGTGTGTAAACGTTTCTGAATGCTGTGGTACATTCGTGTAGAGGTGTGTAAACGTTTCTGAAATGCTGTGTACATTGTGTGAGGTGTGTAACGTTTCTGAATGCTGTGGTACATTGTGTAGAGGTGTGTAAACGTTTCTGAATGCTGTGGTACATTCGTGTAGAGGTGTGTAAACGTTTCTGAATGCTGTGTGGTACATTCGTGTAGAGGTGTGTAAACGTTTCTGAATGCTGTGGTACATTCATTCGTGTAGAGGTGTGTAAACGTTTCTGAATGCTGTGGTACATTCGTGTAGAGGTGTGTAAACGTTTCTGAATGCTGTGGTACATTGGTGTAGAGGTGTGTAAACGTTTCTGAATGCTGTGGTACATTCGTGTAGAGGTGTGTAAACGTTTCTGAATGCTGTGGTACATTCGTGTAGAGGTGTGTAAACGTTTCTGAATGCTGTGGTACATTCGTGTAGAGGTGTGTAAACGTTTCTGAATGCTGTGGTACATTCGTGTAGAGGTGTGTAAACGTTTCTGAATGCTGTGGTACATTCGTGTAGAGGTGTGTAAACGTTTCTGAATGCTGTGGTACATTGGTGTAGAGGTGTGTAAACGTTTCTGAATGCTGTGGTACATTCGTGTAGAGGTGTGTAAACGTTTCTGAATGCTGTGGTACATTCGTGTAGAGGTGTGTAAACGTTTCTGAATGCTGTGGTACATTCGTGTAGAGGTGTGTAAACGTTTCTGAATGCTTTTGGTACATTCGTGTAGAGGTGTGTAACGTTTCTGAATGCTGTGGTACATTCGTGTAGAGGTGTGTAAACGTTTCTGAATGCTGTGGTACATTGGTGTAGAGGTGTGTAAACGTTTCTGAATGCTGTGGTACATTCGTGTAGAGGTGTGTAAACGTTTCTGAATGCTGTGGTACATTCGTGTAGAGGTGTGTAAACGTTTCTGAATGCTGTGGTACATTCGTGTAGAGGTGTGTAAACGTTTCTGAATGCTGTGGTACATTCGTGTAGAGGTGTGTAAACGTTTCTGAATGCTGTGTGGTACATTCGTGTAGAGGTGTGTAAACGTTTCTGAATGCTGTGGTACATTCGTGTAGAGGTGTGTAAACGTTTCTGAATGCTGTGGTACATTCGTGTAGAGGTGTGTAAACGTTTCTGAATGCTGTGGTACATTCGTGTAGAGGTGTGTAAACGTTTCTGAATGCTGTGGTACATTCGTGTAGAGGTGTGTAAACGTTTCTGAATGCTGTGGTACATTCGTGTAGAGGTGTGTAAACGTTTCTGAATGCTGTGGTACATTCGTGTAGAGGTGTGTAAACGTTTCTGAATGCTGTGGTACATTCGTGTAGAGGTGTGTAAACGTTTCTGAATGCTGTGGTACATTCGTGTAGAGGTGTGTAAACGTTTCTGAATGCTGTGGTACATTCGTGTAGAGGTGTGTAAACGTTTCTGAATGCTGTGGTACATTCGTGTAGAGGTGTGTAAACGTTTCTGAATGCTGTGGTACATTCGTGTAGAGTGTGTGTAGAGGTGTGTAAACGTTTCTGAATGCTGTGGTACATTCGTGTAGAGGTGTGTAAACGTTTCTGAATGCTGTGGTACATTCGTGTAGAGGTGTGTAAACGTTTCTGAATGCTGTGGTACATTCGTGTAGAGGTGTGTAAACGTTTCTGAATGCTGTGGTACATTCGTGTAGAGGTGTGTAAACGTTTCTGAATGCTGTGGTACATTGTGTAGAGGTGTGTAAACGTTTCTGAATGCTGTGGTACATTCGTGTAGAGGTGTGTAAACGTTTCTGAATGCTGTGGTACATTGTTGTAGAGGTGTGTAAACGTTTCTGAATGCTGTGGTACATTCGTGTAGAGGTGTGTAAACGTTTCTGAATGCTGTGGTACATTGTGTAGAGGTGTGTAAACGTTTCTGAATGCTGTGGTACATTCGTGTAGAGGTGTGTAAACGTTTCTGAATGCTGTGGTTACATTCGTAGAGGTGTTAAACGTTTCTGAATGCTGTGGTACATTCGTGTAGAGGTGTGTAAACGTTTCTGAATGCTGTGGTACATTCGTGTAGAGGTGTGTAAACGTTTCTGAATGCTGTGGTACATTCGTGTAGAGGTGTGTAAACGTTTCTGAATGCTGTGGTACATTCGTGTAGAGGTGTGTAAACGTTTCTGAATGCTGTGGTACATTCGTGTAGAGGTGTGTAAACGTTTCTGAATGCTGTGGTACATTCGTGTAGAGGTGTGTAAACGTTTCTGAATGCTGTGGTACATTCGTGTAGAGGTGTGTAAACGTTTCTGAATGCTGTGGTACATTCGTGTTGAGATGTGTAAACGTTTCTGAATGCTGTGGTACATTCGTGTAGAGGTGTGTAAACGTTTCTGAATGCTGTGGTACATTCGTGTAGAGGTGTGTAAACGTTTCTGAATGCTGTGGTACATTCGTGTAGAGGTGTGTAAACGTTTCGGAATGCTGTGGTACATTCGTGTAGAGGTGTGTAAACGTTTCGGAATGCTGTGGTACATTCGTGTAGAGGTGTGTAAACGTTTCTGAATGCTGTGGTACATTCGTGTTGTGTCTCTTTGTAATAATGTAAGTGGTAAGTAAGGAGGAAACGATAATATACTAAACTTTTTACGGACAGCAGAGACATGAACAAACACAACACATTGTATATAGGACAGACTATAGTAACTACTATAACTAATTTCTGATATTAAAGTAAATATTTTTGCTAATTGCTGCTTATTGCAGGAGGATGATGCGAAGTGTGGCAACTGCTCAGAAACTGACGTTTGTATGGACATAAAGGATGGAAGCCATATATGTCTTGAACAAGGTACTTTTTATTTCTGTGAAATATAATTACATCAAATACAAACTTCTATTCTGTTTTCGAGTGTTGGTTCTAGTATTACATTACAATCAAACTCTATGTGGTTCGGTTCATATAGTATTGACCTATATACATGACAATATCAATATCATAACATTATACCTATGGAGAAAGACGTAAATCTGACAAATAATTCGCGCTTTTATAAAGATATAAATCTGATAAATAATTCGCGCTTTTATAAAGACATAAATCTGATAAATAATTCGCGCTTTTATAAAGATATAAATCTGATAAATAATTCGCGCTTTTATAAAGATATAAATCTGACCAATAATTCGCGCTTTTATAAAGATATAAATCTGATAAATAATTCGCGCTTTTATAAAGATATAAATCTGACAAATAATTCGCGCTTTTATTATAAATCTGATAAATAATTCGCGCTTTTATAAAGACATAAATCTGATAAATAATTCGCGCTTTTATAAAGACATAAATCTGATAAATAATTCGCGCTTTTATAAAGATATAAATCTGATAAATAATTCGCGCTTTTATAAAGATATAAATCTGATAAATAATTCGCGCTTTTATAAAGATATAAATCTGATAAATAATTCGCGCTTTTATAAAGACATAAATCTGATAAATAATTCGCGCTTTTATAAAGACATAAATCTGATAAATAATTCGCGTTTTTATAAATTATAAATCTGATAAATAATTCGCGCTTTTATAAAGACATAAATCTGATAAATAATTCGCGCTTTTATAAAGACATAAATCTGATAAATAATTCGCGCTTTTATAAAGATATAAATCTGATAAATAATTCGCGCTTTTATAAAGACATAAATCTGATAAATAATTCGCGCTTTTATAAAGATATAAATCTGATAAATAATTCGCGCTTTTATAAAGACATAAATCTGATAAATAATTCGCGCTTTTATAAAGACATAAATCTGATAAATAATTCGCGCTTTTATAAAGATATAAATCTGATAAATAATTCGCGTTTTTATAAATTATAAATCTGATAAATAATTCGTGCTTTTATAAAGACATAAATCTGATAAATAATTCGCGCTTTTATAAAGACAGAGTAAAACACTGTTAATTAATATTAAGTGGACAATACAAAAAACAATATAGAAAATATCAAAGGCCATTATGTAGAGATAGTTCAATAAATCCTTAGGCGAGCGGAGACCAAAGGGGGTCTGGCTAGGTTACTTTAAAATTATAAGAATCAATAACAACACCCCATTGAACAAACCGTTAAGTACTGGAAAGATGTTACAGAAGGTTCCGCTCTAAGTAGCTCTGAACTATGAATAATAAATACAATATACATTATAATGATTGCTTGGTGGATAAAGTTGTGTTAGACATAAGACCTACATCTGCAACCTACTTTACCAAACCTAACCACACTGTCGTGTGTTATAGTGTATTATAAATCTTAAGTGTCCCCTCTACCCAATGAATGTAGTTTGATATACGTTTTATGAATGTAGTTTGATATACGTTTTATTTATGTCATACATTAACACATTGTAATAATCAATATCATTGGCTTAAACAATATGTTATCATCCTATCAAAGACGTCGTTGTTTGTAGCATAGTTCATGGGGTATAACTATTTCAGGAGGACAATCAAAGAAGTCGCAATTTCCTTTACAATCTATTTCGCAGGCTAATAAACCCTGCAACAGAAATAAACATACATAAGGAGATATCAACGTGAATTATAAGAGATTATATTTGTCACAATATACAATGAACGTTAACCTCACTTGTAAAGGGATAAAATACTATTACGTTACAATTCGATGTATTCACATCAAACATTCGTTATTCATACATCCCATTCACCTAACTTGTTTGTATGAAGCAGTGTGACTTTTAACTTTGCAGATGTGTGTCCACAAGGTTGGGTTTCTTTCAGCCACAAGTGCTATTTCTTCAGCAATGTACTCAAAACAGCTGACCAGGGCATTGTGAATATGTTTTCGTTATTTCTTTTAAAAATATGTTGTATTGCGATCGTATTGAACCTTTAGTAATGTTTTAAAGTATAATTTCCACTGATAATACATTCGTCATTGATATCGAGTCACAATAGTAGGCATAACAACAGAATCAAACAATCATTTTAATATTCAGCTATGCGATAAGTATTCATGTCCACATGGCACTTACATTGATAAATAAATCCCTGAGAATTAGCACATCCGGTTCGGATGTACTGAAGCGGGAAACAAACGGCCAGCCTCCCATGTATACAATGTTTGGCGTGTATAAATATCTGTATGTCTATGGAGCCTGAGGTATGTGTCTGTTTAATTGTTTTTATTTCATTAATTCGTGTCGGTTTCAGTAAATTTCCAATGAAATGAATTGTTAAAAAAATGGCACATATTGCATTCATACCTATTACCACTTATCTATTTTTTATATTCTTTAGGAGTTCTGTGAGATGCGGAATGCCAAGCTTGTTAGGATTGATAACAGAGCTGTACTTGATTTCCTGCATTTAGAAATGACAACACGAGGTGATATGTGTTATCAATTATCATTACATATTTCAAAAATATTTGTTTTGACTACAGGTACATGTATCACCATTTCAACATTCACTAAGTTGACTATTTTTTTTTAATTTTCAGGAATAGGAATATATCGATGTTTGATTTTCGGTTTGTTATCACTTATGTTATTGCTATATTGATCTAGATTTTAGATACAATGATAATTTTGTTTATAGAAATGGTATACTTATGGGTATCAGCAAACGACCGAGCTGTTGAGAAAACGTGGGTTTGGGGACCTGGGGACGAGAAGGTGGACGAGTCGCTGTGGGATGTGAATGAACCTAACAATGGAAGTCATGAGGACTGTGCTGCTCTGAAAGGACATACAGGAAAGATGATCGACATTGACTGTAATAACTGGTACACTGTTAAGGTAGTGTGTGAGGATCATTACAAACTGAAACCATAGTGACAACACCAGCTATAGAAACCATAGTGACAACACCAGCTATAGAAACCATAGTGACAACACCAGCTATAGAAACCTTTGTGACAACACCAGCTATAGAAACCTTAGTGGCATTACCAGCTATAGAAACCATAGTGACATTACCAGCTATAGAAACCATAGTGACATTACCAGCTATAGAAACCATAGTGGCATTACCAGCTATAGAAACCATAGTGACATTACCAGCTATAGAAACCATAGTGACATTACCAGCTATAGAAACCATAGTGACATTACCAGCTATAGAAACCATAGTGACATTACCAGCTATAGAAACCATAGTGACATTACCAGCTATAGAAACCATAGTGACATTACCAGCTATAGAAACCATAGTGACATTACCAGCTATAGAAACCATAGTGACATTACCAACTATAGAAACCATAGTGACATTACCAGCTATAGAAACCACAGTGACATTACCAGCTATAGAAACCATAGTGACATTACCAACTATAGAAACCATAGTGACATTACCAGCTATAGAAACCATAGTGACATTACCAGCTATAGAAACCATAGTGACATTACCAGCTATAGAAACCATAGTGACATTACCAACTATAGAAACCATAGTGACATTACCAACTATAGAAACCATAGTGACATTACCAGCTATAGAAACCATAGTGACATTACCAACTATAGCAAACCATAGTGACATTACCAACTATAGAAACCACAGTGACATTACCAACTATAACCATAGTGCAACCACTATAGAAACCATAGTGGCATAGTACATACCAACTATAGAAACCATAGTGACATTACCAACTATAGAAACCATAGTGACATTACCAGCTATAGAAACCATAGTGACATTACCAACTATAGAAACCATAGTGACATTACCAACTATAGAAACCATAGTGACATTACCAACTATAGAAACCATAGTGACATTACCAACTATAGAAACCATAGTGACATTACCAGCTATAGAAACCATAGTGACATTACCAACTATAGAAACCATAGTGACATTACCAGCTATAGAAACCATAGTGACATTACCAGCTATAGAAACCATAGTGACATTACCAGCTATAGAAACCATAGTGGCATAACCAGCTATAGAAACCATTGTGACATTACCAGCTATAGAAACCATAGTGACATTACCAACTATAGAAACCATAGTGACATTACCAGCTATAGAAACCATAGTGACATTACCAACTATAGAAAACCATAGTGACATTACCAGCTATAGAAACCATAGTGACATTACCAGCTATAGAAACCATAGTGACATTACCATATACCACATTACCACTATAGAAACCATAGTGACATTACCAGCTATAGAAACCATAGTGTCATTACCAGCTATAGAAACCATAGTGACATTACCAGCTATAGAAACCATAGTGACATTACCAGCTATAGAAACCATAGTGACATTACCAGCTATAGAAACCATAGTGACATTACCAGCTATAGAAACCATAGTGACATTACCAGCTATAGAAACCATAGTGACATTACCAGCTATAGAAACCATAGTGACATTACCAACTATAGAAACCAGTGACATTAACTATAGAAACTAGTGACATTACCAACTATAGAAACCATAGTGACATTACCACTATAGAAACCATAGTGACATTACCAACTATAGAAACCATAGTGACATTACCAACTATAGCAACCATAGTGACATTACCAACTATAGCAACCACAGTGGCATTACCAACTAAAGAAACCATAGTGACATAACCAACTATAGAAACCATAGTGACATTACCAGCTATAGAAACCATAGTGACATTACCAACTATGAAAACCATAGTGACATTACCAACTATAGAAACCATAGTGACATTACCAACTATAGAAACCATAGTGACATTACCAACTATAGAAACCATAGTGGCATTACCAAACTATAGAAACCATAGTGACATTACCAACTATGAAAACCATAGTGGCATTACCAGCTATAGAAACCATAGTGACATTACCAGCTATAGAAACCATAGTGACATTACCAGCTATAGAAACCATAGTGCATACCAGCTATAGAACCATAGTGCATCCAGCTATAGAAACCATAGTGGCATTACCAGCTATAGAAACCATAGTGGCATTACCAGCTATAGAAACCATAGTGGCATTACCACTATAGAACCATAGTGCTACCAGCTATAGAAACCATAGTGACATTACCAACTATAGAAACCATAGTGACATTACCAGCTATAGAAACCATAGTGACATTACCAGCTATAGAAACCATAGTGTCATTACCAGCTATAGAAACCATAGTGACATTACCAGCTATAGAAACCATAGTGACATTACCAGCTATAGAAACCATAGTGACATTACCAACTATAGCAACCATAGTGACATTACCAACTATGGAAACCATAGTGTCATTACCAACTATAGAAACCATAGTGGCATTACCAGCTATAGAAACCATAGTGTCATTACCACTATAGAAACCATAGTGACATTACCAACTATGAAACCATAGTAGTGACATTACCAACTATAGAACCATAGTGACAACCACTATAGAAACCATAGTGTCATTACTAGCTATAGAAACCATAGTGACATTACCAGCTATAGAAACCATAGTAGCATTACCAGCTATAGAAACCATAGTGACATTACCAGCTATAGAAACCATAGTGACATTACCAGCTATAGAAACCACAGTGACATAACCAGCTATAGAAATCAAGAGGATCATGATGGACGAATGTTACAGCGTTCCTATAAAAGTTAATAACTTTCCTTCAAAATAATACAATAGAACAAATTGAGAAAATAA
Source organism: Argopecten irradians (assembly GCF_041381155.1). Lineage (NCBI taxonomy): Eukaryota > Metazoa > Mollusca > Bivalvia > Pectinida > Pectinidae > Argopecten > Argopecten irradians. The sequence continues at coordinate 5,222,791 of NC_091147.1, forward strand.
CAATTCTTTAAACGTTATAAGCACAAACAGAAAGTTACATACACCTGGAATAAATGTTTCATGATTAGTCTCAATGTATTGCCTTCTTACGTTGTTTTTTATTATGCGAGCCTTCTTTAAAATATATAATGCTTTCCTATTGAAATTCAAGTTTAGGAAGAAATGTTCGTGAGACGTAGTCCAGGTAAAGCATTTGAACATTGATTCAGTCCAAGAGTACATTAAAATTTGCTCATATATCGGAAACAAAGCAGTTCTAATAGGAATCTGATTAGTTGGTCTTGATATGATAACAAATCCAACTGTGGTGAAATGTGTGTGAAATGTTCAAACTCGTTCTTTGTCCGCCAGAACGGGATGACCGTGAGAAAACGCGAGACGACACAGGAGGACGTGATAGCCAAAGTCTTTAACAGTCAAAATATTTTGCCACGGCAGTCACGTTGCAGATGGTGAACGTAACTGGACGTAGTAAAACGGATTTGGCGCAAAAAAAAATGACATTACATCAAAAACTATATTACAAATGGTCTGCAGTGGAACGGGCAGTGTAACGTTTTTTTACGTTTTGTTTGTGTTTTATCAAGGTTGATGCACGTTTTGCCATATTTTGCCCAGCTTTGTTACGGTTTCCACGGCAAGTCAAGGTGTATGATAGCCGTTACGTCGCAGACGATCAAGGCATTTCCCGAGTTTTAACATTTGCAAGCCCGACGCGCTACTGAGTATTGCCTCATAAAGCGTAGCAATGCTTAGCCTCATACATATTGGATACTTTTGTGGAAATATTTATTTTGGTAAAAGGCTAACAAATTTATCAAATCAATTCCACAAATATTCTTACAATAATCAGATTAGTTGAGAATCTAATTCTCGATCTTAGTTTTCAATAATGAGACTCAAAAAGTATTATAAGTGTATTTCGTAATTGGAAATGTAATATTAAGAATTATAGAAAAGAAGAAATAAGTAGTATTAAGGTCCTACGAAAGATAGATCAAATTGAAACATATAGAATATGGAAACAAATGAAGGGCTGCTTCTCTTATTGTAACGACAAACAGTGGTAAAATGTCAAAAACTTAGGTGGAAGAATAATACTTTGTCCTTAATATCTTGTTGTTTATGTTAGTTCTTTTTAAGATATTATTTAAGTGGTCTTGGTAAGATAGTTAGAAAGACTTTGTAGACTTCGTTGGGTAGTTATAGAATGGTAGGTAATAGTTGACCTGTTTTCCAGCTGTTGTAACTTAACTCATTAAATTGTATATATAAAAATACCCCTTTCTTGTAATACATTTTTTTGTAATTAAATACTTATGAAATAACATCTCTGGCAATAAATATTGTTCCATTTCTGATCATTTTTCTTCTCTAAAATCTATACCATGAACAAAAGCCTGCTTCAAAATGGCATCAGACGTCCATCCGTAGTAAACCTTGACGCACCTTGATTAGAGCTAGATTAAAACACAAGACGTAGAAATCCTCATTAGATCATAACGGGCAAAGAAAGAACGACGTGGTATCCGTTATAGACCGTAGCGTATCCTTAGCTTTCAGGAGCAAATGTTTCCCAATATCCACCGCCCGCAACGTAATCCGTACAAGAGCATACCAAATTAAACTCAGACGGAGAAATGGACATACTTCCACGGCGCACTACGTTGCAGGCAAACAAGGTTATCGTGACCGCCGGGAACATAGTGTACACCAAGCATAAGCAGCATTCGCATTGGTACTGTTACTCCCGTTATTTCCAAGGACCGTTTCTATACGTAATTTTCATGTTTTGCCATATTTTCGCTGCTAAAAATCAATGAATAGACAAAAAAGGAAATGAAAACCCATGTCAATTTCTCAATAATTATATATGATATGCTCAAGGTAATGTATTTTTCAAATATCATAAAAACATGGGTCCTCGATCAAAATGTCACTAATTTCATTCAGTGCTAATATGGGCCATATTTAAGGTAATGTATTTTTCAAATATCATAAAAACATGGGTCCTCGATCAAAATGTCCCCAATTTCATTCAGTGCTAATATGGGCCATATTTGACTTGCCGTAGACAAAAAACAATTCCAAATCAGCCATATGTGTTTTTGATGGTATATTTGGTTTATGTCTGTTTATTTTTTATGGTTTTCTCTAAATTTTGTGTTTAAGGAAATCAATATGGAATTTTTTAGAATTCCGGAATTTCGACCCGGAAGGGTCCCCTCTTATCATTTATTGCGACGAACGTTACTTCCGGTGTTTGGAAATCTATTCCAATTTACGACAGGGACCTCAAAGATATCCTTTAAATTTCACTTCATTGCTTTTATTTGATTTCTTAATTATTTAAACATTCAATATTATATGTAGAAAATTGTTCACATCTTAAAAAAAAACAAGTGGAATGTCGTGGCGTATCGGAAACGATTCTTCCAAAATTTCTGGTTTAGCGTTATTTGAATTAGCCTGGTGCTAAAATGACCAGAAATCCATAAACTTAATCTAAACTAGGTATCATTGTTTGACGACCATTTGAAGATGTGCAGGCAGTTCGTCTTCTCATGCCATAAGTCTGGTTGTCAACGTAAACACGTCCCTACACATTTTGTACAGAAACATATTGTCCGGACATCTCTTCGTAAACTTATGGGACATCATCAATAAAACCGCACTTGATGGTTTACTTTATGTTCTAATTACGCCATTCACAGTCATATACTGAAAGAAATAAGAAGACTGAGATTGTCTAGAGGGCGCTAATTTTCCATTTTTAAAATGTTAAGGGGGGCAGACAGCATGGACATTTTCTGTTTTTATTGACCGTAAAGTGTAGAAGATATATCTATCGACAGTTGTGTAATCGTTTTTATAATCAGATAGCTCTGTACAGCAACACTTTCTACCGCGATCTGAACATGTTTAACTTAATATCACTGGATTAATACCCGTTAATGTACGTATATGGGAAGACATCAATTATTAAAAAGAAGGAAACTGAGGCGATGTTTATCTAAACATTAATACCAATGCGAGTGTACACAATCGATTAGGTAACTTATTACGTTGGGAACACTAGATAGTTAATTGGCTGATTTTGCTGGACTCCCCATTAAAAGATGCTCCACCGCAGACAAAAAGTATTTTTTCACTATCAAAAACAGGAGCACAAGATTAAGTATTTTTCTTCAGTTACAAAAGTTTCTTTCTTTACACCGTTACCATCACTGAAAAGTTTAAGCTTTTAATTTGACTTCAAGTTAAAAATATGAAAAATAATTAATTGCATCCCGAAAAAAATCCATGGCACTATATCCTATATGGAATGAAGCACTGATTGCGCATGCACCAAAGGCAAAATAAATTATCTTTTATTATTTGTTGTGTTAATTAGTCATAAATTTACACAATTAAACGCCAATTATTGTTAAAATGATGAATATCATTTATGCTATGTCGGCGGTGGATCACTTGATTGTTATGAAATGAAAGTGAAAATATGGCAAATAAGCAAAATATGGCATCGATGTAACAAGTACCGGGACAGATACCTATCTGTATGCGGATGATACGAAAGCTTTTAGATCAATAAAAATGAAGAGAATTGTAAAACATTACAACAGGACATATATTCATTAAGCCAATGGTCAGATATTTGGAAACTTTGCTTCCACCCAGACAAATGTAAAATGATGCGAATGGGATATTCAAATACAACTAAATATGGATACAGACTGTACGAAAACACACATTCTTTAAAGTTTATTGACTCGGAGAAGGATATTGGTGTCACCATAGATGTATGTGAAAAGGTCAACAAAGCGAATTCAATGATCGGAGTATTGCAAAGGACAATGGAATATATGGACCAGCACAGTTTCAAATTTTTATACACGGCACTAGTTAGGCCTCATATTGAATGCTGTTCAAGCTTGGTGTCCGTATTTGAAAAGGCATGTTACAACAATAGAAAACGTTCAACATCGAGCAACAAAGCAAGTGCCAGGTCTCTCAGCTTTATCATATACAGAACGTTTGCGTAAACTCCAACTTCAAACGATAGTATACAGGCGGTCATGAGGGAATATGATTGAAATGTCAAAACAATTTCTGGAAAATAAGGAAGTCGCAGATTTGTTTCCAACCACCCAAGGATCAAGTACCCGTGGACATGATTTGAAAATTGTGCAAAGAACATTTAAGGCTGTGCGTGAGAGAACACTCGTTCATCCATAGAGTTGTGAATACTTGGAACAGTCTCCCATCAAATGTCGTTCACTCCAGACAATTAAACAATTTGAATACGAACTCGATTCACATTAGAAAAATCAGCCACAAAAGTATTTATACACTAGAGAAATAAATCCGTGAATTTCTAACAGCTGACTATTATAGGATTATAAAAAAATCCTGTATATGTTTACATGTATGTTGTCATAATAAATCTATGTACCTATGTATTTATATAAGTTTTGTTAGACTGAGTGGAACCCTTTTTATAGTGTTATCCCATTGAATCTTGCCGCTAATGTCATCTCCGCTATATACATGTGTGAATGTCTATGTTTCGGTAGGCTGCTTATCTCCATGTTAACTTGTAATATTGATTTCTTGGTCTCTCATCAAGGTGGCAGCAACATTAATGTTAATTTGAGCTCTGACAGGAAGGATATAAAAATTGTACCTCCTAACCCAATTAATAATAATCAACAACTAAATATTACATTTTTTACGTCCTTGACACAGCCACACATTTGGCCTAAAGATAAGCGTTTTCATCTGTGCGAAAGGTGTTGGGTATGTTACCTGGCGGCCGAGACGACAGATCATAGTCTGTAAGTGATAGACTAGTTTCTGTTCTTATTAAGCCGTTTATACACCTGATGATTTATCAATTGTTACCCTTTGATTAAGATGCTATGGTGACCTTGAAGAATCAAATGTTTACCAAGGTTTACAACCTAACAAAACAGTTTGCAATACTAGTATCAGATTGGTAAAACGCTGTGCTTACTTGATAAAGAATCTATTCTTGATATCAGATATGGATTAAGTTTTGAAATGATGAGTGTAATTGTGTATAATGTACAATCATTCCTCCTCGATAAAGGTAACTGGTGAAAACGGTGCTGGTTATATCACAAGATATCAACCTTTGTCCTACAAGTAAAATCGTCATTTCGTATAAGACAAAATATATACCAATAATCATGTTCGTGAGAGAAATGTATTTATATAATTTCTTCTTTGTTGTTCTTTGGTTTCGATTTTTTTGCTTTACATACATTGTACCGTGAGTATGTTTGTTATATTTGTCTTTGCTTTGTTTGTAATTCCTATTTTAAGTATTGTTTTTAACTTTATTTTTTCTCGGGGATGGGGATGGGAAGCGAAATAGAGTCCAAAATCAAATATGAAGTGTATAGTAGGATAAGTGGATAGTACGCTTCACATGTCAGATACAAATGGATATATGTTGGTGTTAATCTCAATGGACAGACAAATTTCTAATATATGACAAGACAACCTCGATTTTAAAGAAATTTAATTCATTTTTGTCCGAGTGAACAGCGAGCCCATGCCAACTCTGATTACTCATCCAACCAACGGGCCTTGAAGTTTTGCAACAACTACAAACAAACAGAAATAAAATTATCGTCAACGTTATCTATCGCATTAGATAAACATTGATCTAGATTGATGGGATATTGAATCCCTAGCTATGATAATAGAAATAAAACTAATTGAAAGAGGCTTCCCTCAAATTTAATGAACAATGAGAATATAATGACGTCATAATAACGACACTTCCAACATCAACTTTGAAACATGCGAATAGACGACGAGTTCGACAATGTTCATCGAGATTTATGTAACAGGATCAAACAGAATCTTCTCTCTTTTATACCTTCAATACCTTCACATATCTCTACGTTGTAATATTCAAGGTTACATTTCCATTTCAAATATATCATGCATATTTGGCAATGCTCATTACAATATAAGAAGAAATAAAAAAAACTGAAAACAACCACACCACAAATATTTATACATGGATACATTTACAATTTGCACTGACATCGACTCAATCACCACGCTTTCTTATATTATCATTATCAGTGTGTAATGATAATAAAACACGTGCGGCGATTCTGTTGTAAAGACAATCGATCAAGGGGAAAATCAGTTCGCGAAATATAAAAAATGTTGCTAAAGATTCTCGAGACTAAAACAGATTCATTTGCCTGAAAAACTAAAAATATTAGAAATATATTTTTATTCTGTTGAAGTTATGAGGGTATAATGATAATGGAGCCCGTGTAAATTTAAGGTAACCCCGGTTCCTAAATAATGTAAGAACCGTGAAGTAATCAGGGAATCGAATACATAATATAATAAGGAACTAGGAACTAGGAAAAAAATTCACGACGGTCCTTGAAGATCCATTCCCGCATATTTCCTTTCATATTTCCATGTTACATTTTTGTCTGAATTGAATGAATTACATATGTATAACCTTATTATATACTGTTTATACCAAATTTCAAAAGAACAATCAATTAATATAGTCTATGACATAATGTGATATAATTCTGCAAAAAAGTGATATTTATGCCATTTGATAACATATACTGATGGTTAAGGTATTTTTCGTCGTGTAAAAGTCAAGCTCATAAGTGGTAAAGAGTTGAATTGTGAGTAACGATTTTCAAACCGTTTTCTGTAAAAACATATTGCATAAAAATCACATGATACTTTAAAAATTATTTTAGTATCTAACTCATACACTTATACTACAAATACCGTCTCTTCTATTTTAGAATATTTTTATTTTTTAGAGTATTTTAAGTCTCTTGGACATGTTGTGTCTGACCTGCCATTTTTCACAGGTGACTGGGAATTAGTTGTATTGATTGTATAACTTACCTGTATCGCATGTTTGTCCTGTGTAATCATGAGAACAGTCACATTGACACGTGGTTGTATTAAACACACCATGTTGATTACAGTCAGTCGTTGTTTTACAGTCCTTGCACTCCTTGCCTGTAAACTGGGCCTTACAGTGACAGTTTCCTCCTGTTTGACGTTCGTTACAACTACAATGACAGGTCTGCTCGTCCAAAGGTGCCCCATTCAAACAATACTTGTTACATCTGCTGCTACACGTTTGACCTTGCGAAATTGAAGTAACATTATTTTGAAATTCACGTACTGCTTTGTATTGGGAAAAATTGTGATTAATAAAAAGACATATTTACACTAATTAATGTTATGTATTCAGTATGCATACGTATTCGATGAATGGTTGTTCTAACGCTTTGATCAATTACTGAAAGCTTTGCATAATACCATTTTACACGGATACTATCATCTATACAGACGGTTGGTTTTGTTATTTTTGTAGATCATACATCAAGCCATACAGTTGGGACCAAAGAAAAGTGGTCTGTCTCATTAACCAGGCACTCTTTAACAAACACGTTTAGGCAGGTTATACTGTACAATGACGTATTATATATTCATGGAGTTATAGTTTAAACGACACAGGTGATATAGTTTACATGACTCAAGTTTTCAGAATTACCGTAGAAGTGTGGGGGGCATTCGCATGCACACAGAGTTTTGTTCCATGTTCCTCCATGCTGACACGTCCCAGAACAAGACGACACTGGAGTAAAAACATTAAACATTCATTTACATTATAACACAAACATTCGTACCTACAATTTCTATTGTATTAGGCAATGTTCCTCAATGAATTACCTTTACATGGTATACATATAAAACAAGCTTCTGGGTTCTGTCCCTATGCTCCGACACTCCTTTATCTATACAAGTGTTAGTTGTTCCTCCTGCTTAGCGCTCTACATACAGCGTGGACGATTGGTGAATGGTTTGTCCGTTGTTAGTATAATATGACCGGGTGTGGTCGTCAGCGGCATAGTTCAATGAGATAGGACTGAAGAAATGGTGCCACTATAACAAGGAGAGTAAGACCCAACACAAATATACCGCAGCCTCCAACAACATACAGCATTCACACAATGCACGCGTTGGAGGCGGTCCTTAAATGGCACTGTCTGTTAATAGTATTATAAAAAATGAACCAAACTAAACATATAATACGTTACCAGATACAGGTACAGAGTATGCGTAGTGGATCCCCATCGTGTGGTTTGAGAGATGCTGGAACGCCTGGAATCAAATCCGTTACATAATTTATGTACGACATTTATCATAATACATTTAATCCAGTGTATCGTACTGACGATAATGTTTTATAGTATTGTCAAAAAAGGCTGAAATAAGTCAAGCTTATAAATGGACACACAAAGTGTCTAACCTTCTCATCTAGTTTTATTACAGTCTCCAAAGACACGCACGATTTTAACAAATAGAATACGTTACGATTACGAGTGTCATATAAGAAAGATAACACACTACAAACACGGGATGCTGGTTATGTAAACCTTCCCTGGCTGTCAATAGGACTTAAATATATCCAACCAACCAACCTAATCCATGGAAGAAATATTTTACAAGATAGAAAATGATTTCACAATAAAGGCTATATTTTCATATTTGGTATCACGAACAGGGACACCAAAGTACAATCGTGTATGATGTAATACAAAGACTACTTACCTTGATGATAGCCGGTGATGTGATTGGACCCTCGGTATACAGGTATTGACGGTAAAATAAGAAATACCAGAACGTATCATCAAATTCCACTGGATTAGCTCTGTCGTCAAATATCCAGCTACTAGGCACGTAACTGGCCAGGATAGGGAGGTTATCTTTGCTCCATATCTCTGAGGAAATTACAGGAGCATCACATAGACTCATTTAAGTTTTTAACCCTGTGTATCTTTTTTTCTATCTTTTTCTTTTATTTCTTTCTACATTGCGGAGACGAAAAGAAGGATTTGGATAAAATGAAATATTTGGCTTTAAAACCAAGGTTCCCATAGAAAGAGTAATATCCTTGATAATTCCGGAACTTTCTCACTCTTCGACACCTTATAAGATTCCCAGCAAGGTTTTCTTTTTTTCCTTCTTTTGCTTACATCTTAAGAACATTTATGTAATTAATCAGTTGTTAGTTACCCACAAATGTTTGATGTGTTTTGGTGTATTCCACCCAGAACTGAATGTGGTAGGCCCCAGTCGGCAGGACTGCTATGGTCGTCCGCTCACCTGAAAACCATTAAAAGAAATGAATGATTCGCAAATGGTAAATAGAAATTTTGTCTTCAACCGCTAAATTCTGAATGTGTTTATGATCATATCATCCTTTATCTGTTATCTGAATGTAACGACTGGTTCGTTCGTTGTCAATACAATATAACCGGGTTGCGTATGCTGTCAGGTGTCATCGGTTGTATACTTCAATGGGATGGCACTCTGAATAGGCCAATAGTATCACTATCACTCGGAAACATGAATATATCGCAGCACATTAAGACATCGAACCCCGCAAAGCTATTAATGTACAGGAGACCGTCCTTAAATGATTAGCAATTAATGGGGCAGTAAGCATGATCAACCAACCAACCAATTGTTTAGCCTACCTTTTGCGAGGACATCAGTAAATTCTCCGATGTAATAGTGACAAGTAGAGTTGTCCCCTCCACAAACACCACATGCATCGAAAACCTTGCCACCATCAAGATCTCCTGCACAGTCGAATTTCTGGTTTTAAAAACAGACCGAAATTAAAAAGCTAGTTAAGCGTCAAAGCTATTTAAACTACCTAGCACAATATGTCTGTCACAAACAGGGGAAATACAGTTGCTTCTGCAATTCATCTGCTGTGAGACATATGTTCGAAATTTTAGTCTTCGTTTAGTTGAATATGACAGGCATTGCATTTTTCTCGTTACACGTCCAAATTAAACACGCTATGTGACTTACGAAACAGAAGCCTTGAAGACAGCGACCATGTACGCCTGACCTTCTCGGCCAATTATTCTTATCCCATAAACTCTCAGTCGTAATATCACACGGTGTACCGTCCGGCATCGGTCCAAACCTGGTGAAAGCAGGGGGCTTATATCCGGTAATGGGGTCACAATGAACCTCGCACTGGCCAAGAACTGCGATTTACAAAAGTCAGAAGCATGCAATGTATTGTTTAAGTTAGGATGAGAGTACGGGTAACTGATCGATATAATATCATTCTGACAAAACTAATCGCTGTCACAAATGTAATGCCGGGCGAAATCAATACACATGGTTTAGGGTAACCTTGTGCACATTTGCTATTTTTAATAAAAAAGATAATATATTGTTTATTGCAAGTAATATACCTTATTTAAATAATTAAGATTTTGTTGATTTGACAAAAGTTCTCACGTGCTTCGTTGTTGTATATACCCCCGGTGGTTAGGTGGCGGGACCCGTTTATGTGTCCGGCTGCGATCAGACGAGCACACGTCTCTGAGGCTCTTTGTGTTATCAGAGTTTGTTTGTCCTCACTATCATCGCTACACGGCTGGAACGACAAAGACACGTTAATGATATGTCTATCATAAAGGTTACTTAGATTGTATGTATCCATTTTCCATTAACTATAAATCTGACATCACTTAGAGAGGGTCGACACACTACTAAGTTAACCCGATTCTGCGAAAAAGTTAACCCAAACACTTTTAAATACAAATGCAGATTGAAATCGGACAATTTTTTAGCTATCATGGATTTCTCATTGGGAAATTTAAACCTAAAAGCTATTACTTGCCATATGAAATCGCCACGATTTTGCGCTCATTAATCGTTCTTTGCAATTAGATATTTAATTAGATATTTCAGTAACTTAATGATGAAAATTGGTAATACAGAATAGTTCGGCTAGTCCCTACCATTGTTCTGCACATCGATGCCTGATAAGAATTTCCCTCGCACGGTGCGTGGTTCTTCGGACTGGATAAATGTAAAATAAACCTTATTGAAAAAAAACTTTATCAAATCTACAATTTAGGTTATTACGATGGTGTCGTCCGATTACATGTACAGATAAAAGTTGTATTTGAGGACAAATCATTCTATACATATATGTATGGTAAATCACTTTATATTCACGTTCTCACTAATTTCAATATATTCGCGAACGAGTACAATTATTCTCAAAACATTCCATTTCGTATTTGACCTCTCTGGAAAAACTACGCGAACATTTGTATCTTCTGAAAATAAAGGGGTTTACCGTATATATCTATAGGAATAGCGTTTGTTAAATTATAGGTGGAAGTCATCAAAAAATTTGAATCATACATCAGAAATAAACTACGATAATTGAATAATTTAATTTTCGAATGAGCTATTAAAAATGTTAAATGCTAAAATCCGAATAAATTGAGACGGCCTTCGAACAAATATGCGTGTTGGTCAGGGTTAAGTTCTATCCTTTCCTGTACATGTTGTAACTAACATCTGTCTTAATCTAGCCTTTACTTTTGTCTAACGAATGAGATCTACAGAACGTATCTAAGAGTAAGACACGTACGTTGGATTAGTACAGCTACGTGTCCGGTACATCAGTCCTGTACCACAGGTCCGTGAGCATGGTCCCCAGCCGGTCCAGTCTGTCCAGCCTCCGGCCCTGACCGTCAGGTTATACTCTCTAGCGTGCGCCCATGTGCTGCACGCATTTTTAAAACATATCTGAAATTTAAAAAAAAACAAACATTTTCTAGTTGGAAACTTCACTCTCAGACTTCTGTCTGACTGTATGACAAAAATCATTTAATGTCGGTCATGCTTGTATGAAAAAACTTTTCATATTGATTTCTAATTTATCATTAATAAGCGATTGAAGGTTGAACAACATTTTGGAAGCCCAAAAACAAACTAGTAGCCGTAATGTATACATTTAATTTGAAATTAGTCAAGTCGGCATATAAATATCGCTCAGGGAATCAAATGATCTTTATAGTCAGGTGGTCTTTGTATACAGGTTCAGTTGTGTTGAAAGTGGTCATTAGGGGCCCTCGAAATGTAGTCTTCATACATATATGACACAAAGGAAGATTTTACTGCAAATCAAACTAGACACGAATCACAATTCATAAACGCCCTCTTGGCTAATCATTCCGTATTATTTCCGTGTTTGGACACGAAACATTCCAAATAATCTGAATTCGTCTAACTCAATATTAATTATTTTTATCGTTTATACTATTGGGTTAAAGATCGTAAGATTTGAACTTCGGAGTACATGGAAAATTAAGATACTGCATTACTATTATATATGACCATGGGGTTTCCAAGATACCAACTGTGTCCTTGTGTGCTTAGCCATTGATTACTATATAGACATTACGATAAGTTAATGTTAAGATGTACTAACCTTGCCATCGCCACAGTATTGGCCGGCGATATTGTTGTTATGTTTGAACATACGACCGTACAATGGACCGGCATTCATGTCTATGCAGGTGAATTTCTGGCACACCTAAATATACCAATGATAAGACATTGTAAACATATATATTAAGACAGACAAGGATCACACTATCAAAAAGATTCAACTCCAGTTTACCTTACCCTCCTTTAGCCAAATCTAACCAACTGTAATTACGTCGATAAAAGAAAGAAAAACGGAATCAGCATGAGTGAAAATTGCATATCAAAGTATGCAAAGTACATCATCACATGAATATACAAATAAAAAACAAAAGGAATAAGGCGTCAGTTGTTAGTAACTTACATTTAAATCCGGATAGTTTCTAATATGGCGTCAGTTTTTAATACCTTACATTTAAATTGGGATACTTTCTAATATGGCGTCAGTTTTGAATAACTTACATTTAAATTGGGATACTTTCTGAACCGAAATCCAGGTCCGTGTAGTATCTCACAAACCTCGTCAGGGGTATAACGCTGACCTTGTGTATAGAGGGTGTAAACATGTCGTTAAATGTGAATTAGAAAAGATTGGTGTATTTACCAACATTAAAACATGTCGTTAAATGTGAATTAGAAAAGATTGGTGTATTACCAACATTAACAGATGTGAGTCAAAGAAATGTCAATGATATGTAATACAGGATCCTTACAGACGTATGTCTGTAGGATACGAGCTATTTCGAACAGTAAATATGAGGCAAGAAGGTAATCCTTACTGTAATTAAACAAGGCAGTTTGCCCCTTAATCAAGATATACATACAACAAACAAGATTAAATGACATAGGATTCATAATAGAAAGTAAAATAAGACCAAAAAGGAGAGAGACATTATGATAAAGTTGAACACAATAAACCCTTCGAAGGCGGAATCTAGCTTGATTAGCAACATTTAAACACACACAGACTGTTGCTTTCTTTATCTTGATATAGCTGTTTTCTCAGAGGGAAATGACATACATGGGTGTTCATACACTAAAATTACCCAATAATTTCTCGTTGAAGTGGACAGACTGAAGTGCTGTAGTGACATTGGTTGACGGAACATCCTCTCTCCATAAACAGGAAGCGCGTCCCGAACTGTAACATAACAAAACGGTCCTATATCATCGAAGCCCCAAAGGTACACGTAGGAAACATGCCCTTATCCTGAATTGCAATATAACAGATTCTAAGACTCACTCCTAAATTGATATTATGAACGATAGGAATATTTCCCGCGAATATCAAATCATGTGGTACTACCCAGACCTTGCCAGTTATGATCATACATGTACTTCAATGATATTACTAGAATTTTTAAATAAATAAGTCCCGCCATTTTGAACATGTATCACAAAATCACGCTATTTGCGTCCTTCACATTGGAAGCTATATCCCACTATCTGTAAACGACTTTCACACTCAAACGAGAATCAGCCTTTTTGTTGACACTATGACGTCACACCGCAATGTAATCATGGAATACAGCATCATATTGCATGATATAAACCAATATTACATCCGTATGATAGACATGTTTTTATTGCTTTAACCTAAGCTTAGTTGCATTAGCAGACAAGGTGGATCTAAAGGGTTCGCGACAGTATAAACTTACTTTAGGAAGGTGTCCATATCCCTTTTATTGCACGAGCTCCAGCCTGCTCCATACGATCCCATAACTCCTACATCTGGTGCCTTGCAGCCCCTGTCCACATCGTGGTACATTCCAACCCTAGAGGATGACACATTTGAAAAAGGAAATCTTATTTTAGGATATATACATATATATATAGCATTTCAGCATTTCATTAAAAATAGTATCGGTATTTATCCCTTTTAAACGTCTTTCATTTATTTCCGGAATGGATTCGCACCAATGTATTCTTATAAGGTCGCGAACTGATAAGCTCTTCAGATTATAAAACTTATTGACCTGTCACCAATAATAACAAACTCAAACTGATATAAAATGACTAGGGACACACGTCTGAGTTGTGGATTAAATTCCCATTATTAAGCTTACTATGGCAATGTTTGAGAAGCCTAAAAAAGTGACCAACATCACGTGGATATCGATATGTCCAGTCTCTATATTCTTTTTTTGAAAATCTTCTTAAACTTACGCATGACCAAGTTCATGAGCTGTTGCGATATAAGTGATGATATCCCGGCTACTTTCAAAACCACATCTGTAGATAGGGTGACATATCCTGGACTGGTATGATACGCCAAGTAAACTGGTGCCGTGATGCCTGAAACCACATGGGGCATAACTATATCTATGTAACACCAATGCACTGTTTATTTTTGATGTAGTTGTACATTATTTTTTTAATCATATGCGCTAATTTCATTAATGGTTTCCATTGATTCTTATGTACATCTGTGCTTGTTTAATAAAAACAATATCATCAAGATGATAACAGATTACCGTATATTTCCATAATCTGCCGAAATGTATTGTCTCTGGCCATTTTCTTTAGCCTTTAAATAATGCGGCTTTCGTAAAATGGATTGCTATCACACTAGATTGATACAGACCCAGTGTGCATGAACACGTGGTCGTGGGGGAGATGTTGTGTACCCGTACAGAAGCTACTCAGCAGACCGCTAAACTTGTCACCGGACACTCTGTACCAACTCTGTAATAAATTCAGGTATAATTCTGTACCAACTGTGTAATAAATTCATTTATATATTTTTAATGTTTTATGTTCATGACAGTAGAACATAGAAATGCATTAGTTGTTATAAAGCCGATCAAGGATACAAGTAGTCCAATATGTAAATAACTGGGATATTCAAAGGTATAGATATGTGTAAGTTATCCCTAAATTCTGCTAATAGAAATAGAAACGAATTCTTAAAGAATTGAAGTTGCTTACGGGGTTAGTTTCAAAGAAGTTGATATATTTTATCTGAATAGTTATATTATAACCAAGCATGTCAGATCGAGACCATTCCATTTGTGCCTGAAACAAAACAAACGGAGCAAGATAAATATTTGACTATTATTCGTTGATATTTACATTCACCGTATAGCGATAAAACATCAATTATATATTAAGTATTTTGATTTCACAAATTGAAACTGTTTAACTCAGTGACCAAGCAATATACATATGCACTGTAGCATATGCAATCTGCATGTAATTGCACACTTTATTTCATTCATTCGTAGCATGGTTTTCTGCAATTGCCGTTTTGTAAATATAACACTAAATTACGAATGCACTAATTGAAGCTTTATCATATGCGTTTCAAACTTTAACATAACACTAACAATAGTATAAAATCTAGTCTAACGCTCTAACAAAGTTTTCAGGGTCAAAATATTGATCAAATAATGTCAGTTGATAAATATTATCTTATTTGTACACAATTATTTATACCCATTTCAGAATGAACTTGAATAGAATTTGCATGTTATGGATATGTAACACAAAAATCTTATTGTTATCAGTCTGAATGTTGTGTTAAATCTCTAAAACATAAAACTCAAGTACTCAAGTAAGTTTTTACAATTCAATATAATTAATTTTTCTTTGTTTTCATATCAAATCTGGTTTTCTGATTGGCCAATATTTTTTTGCATACCACAATGAAAAAAAAATCCGAGAATGGCGCGAAACCCCGACGTTATCGTGACGTCACAAAAGAGATATTGACGTTGCGTATTGATTCGGAAAAAAACGATCCCTTGAAAAACCACTATAATGTTACATTTAAACATACTTCATTTTATCAAATAGAGTATAAACTTAATAATAAGTATTGATGTCACTATTTTTTTAAATTTTATCGGGGTATGATAGAAAAATTGTTTGCAAACTTTTGTGAGAATACGCTACGCGGATTCACACAGTTTGCAAACAATTTTTTATCATACCCCGATAAAATTTAAAAATATTGACATCAATGCTTTACTGATACCATGAAATTCCGTGACAGCAATAACTCTACATATTTCGCTGTGTTTATAATTACAATAGTTAATACACTCGTTTTCTCTAATTAACTTCGTTTACAATACTGACCATGCTGTACTTCAGCATTAACAACTCCAGCCGTTTAGCGGTGTCGTTTGTACCAAACAACTGGGTGAAGGGAGCGTCAGTGAACACAGCACTCTCGATCGTGATGTCATGGGAGGGTACCGACCTCCGGTGGACAGCTGAAGACTGTATTGGTTGATATCCTTCTACTGTCGTGTCTGTATTTTATGAGACATGAAACTGAAATCGTGTTTATACAATAGATTTTGGAGATTGGAGAGTCAAAAAGCAGAATATCAATGCAAGTTTTTTTTTAATATAACAAGCGCCAATTCACAAATCCCTATCAACAAATACAGCATGTTTAACTTGCTATACCTCCCATGATTCAATCTGGTCTCGCGTAGAATAATGCTTTAAAGTGTAGAAAATATACGGACATTTGTGTAATGTGTTTCCTTATTAATAGATCTCCATACAGTATGTAGCAACGTCTCGTTCTCGTAAACGCATGTGTACCTTTTCAATGCCATAACAAACACAATACAACATGTTAAGTCACGTGCGGTACCCGGACGGTTTGGATGATGGCTGGCGATCCGCCAATAGTGATCAAGACCAAGAGCGTTGACACAAGAGGAAGAAGAGAAACAGACGCTAATTCAAGGGCAAAAGTAAGTTAGCGTCAAGGAGAAATAAATAACAGGTTATTCTTATCCTTTGTTATAGGCCATAACCAGGGCATGTTGACTCCAGAAAATCTTACTCTTGGGATTGAAGCACAATTTGTCATATGCGTTGAGCTGAGAAATGGTTAATTGACATCTGAAATTGCTAAAGATCAAGGGTCAATAGGAACGGAAACAGTATATGTATTACGTACCTCTCTCAAATCTCCTGTGTTCCGCAGTGTTGGGTTTACGGGAGATTAGTATGGTCCCGACTTGGTTGCGTCGTTTCTGTACAGATCGGGAGTGTCCCGGAACAGTGTCGATTCTATATATGTGTGTTGGGGTTGTTATCAGTCCGTTCTAGTAAGAGAACACGTGGAGGTATATATCATATTGATATACAACAATGTCAGTCTACCTCCGTGAATATTTTTACATCTGTATATTTTGTATACTGTTGGTCATTTACAATTTCATAGAAGTGGGAGTTGTATCGTGTACATATTATTCAAGGATAATTCCTCTGTATCCTTATGATAAAACAATAAACATCAATGATACCGAGGACACGACCAAACGACAGTTAAAATAACCCTGTATCAGGACACGACCAAACGACAGTTAAAATAACCCTGTATCAGGACACGACCAAACGACAGTTAATATAACCCTGTATCAGGACACGACCAAACGACAGTTAATATAACCCTGTATCAGGACACGATCAAACGACAGTTAAAATAACCCTGTATCAGGACACTACCAAACGACAGTTAATATAACCCTGTATCAGGACACGACCAAACAACAGTTAATATAACCCTGTATCAGGACACGACCAAACGACAGTTACAATAACCCTTATCAGGACACGATCAAAACATATGTGACCACTTTTACATCCATGGTAATACACAAAGCACAAGGCTTATCTAAGCTAGATAAAGGCTTGTTGATTGTTGATTGACTTATCTCTTTTATTAGGTGTCTTTTCATTTTCAACACTATACATAATTTCTAATTTTGAAATAAATATAAACTTAAATATTTCGCAAATTATCTATGTGTATGGTGCAAGTTTTCGCTTCAACGTCCTATATATTATTTTTAAGGGAAACTTTTAACACTGATATTTATCCTGATAAATCGGTGCTTATAGAAAATGTTCCCTGTATTATACTCACTAAACCGTTGCAGTGTGAAAAAGCCGCTGTTCCATTATGTGACGTCACATTTCCGATGAAGAAGCAGTCTGGTTTTTCGCCGGTCCATTCCACCTCATTCTCGCCCTTTGTGATAAACACCTTGGCCAGTGGGTGTAGAGGGGACGACACGGGTCTAGTCCTTATGTACAAATCATCTCCGAAAGCTGGTACCATCAGTTCAACATCCTCTTGGTCCATAGCGCGTTTGTGCAAAGTCTCTAAATCAAGGTCATTTCTAGCGAAAAGTAAATAAAATGGTAAGAATTGACAGCAGTTTCAACTACGTTTCTTAAGTGTGGGTTGATTAATTTTATAGGACTTCGTGTACTGACGTCGTGAGTTTGATGTATATCATTTATATGCCTATAATTGTAAATACCTCATAACTGGTAATATAAATGTATCCGAGTCAAACTCTTCACGAGTTTTAACATATAACACGACAACGTTGAGATTTAGTGGTTTTAAATTTTCACGATCTGTCTTTCAGTGTCTATGTGACACGATCATTTCCCATTGCTTCGAGGATCAATTTTCACGATCTGTCTTTCAGAGTCTATTTGATTCAATCATTTCCCATTGCTTAATTGCTTAAAATACCCATTTCTATATTGTATGATATCTAGTTAACTATAACATTAGTTTGTGTATTATCAGTTATGTACTGAAGTCACCTAATTATAGTAAGATCACTTGACTACAACATCGGTCAACATTAGCATAGATGTATACAAAATGATATTTATAAAATTGACAAAATGTTACTTACTCCTTGCCATGAACGTCCTGTACCGTGCTTAAGCAGAAGTCAGTGTATCCAGCTATAATTAGATAATTAGGAGACGTTATTACTGGTAGTGACGAGTTAGGGATTTTGGTAATAGATAGCTTTTATTAGAGAAACTACTTTTAGACTACATAAATAGAAAAAACCTCAGAGTAGACTTTCATAAGATAATCTTTACTCGTAACGGTGATTTCTAAGCAACAACACATTCGAGATGTCCTAAGTGATTTAGATATTGAAAATAAAAGAAGCAATTTAAATTAACACAATTGCATGCATATATTGGTCAATATACTCCTGAAACTTATTTTTTCTCGTGCATCAATGCAAATTTCTAGCGGGAAATATAGAAATGAATAACATTTACCGTCTTTCAACCTCAATGAAGTAATATGTGGTTCCAGTGGGTGTCCGAAGCACATGGTAGCCTACGAATACAGAATCAAACGTGAACATATTTTCACCAGTAATATTTCATCATGACTTATGTCAAGACTTTAACTTTCTTACCATATTTCTTGACAATTAAATCGTCAGTGGCGTAGGAAGATGAAACGTCATGGGGGTCAAAGGTCCTCAATATTTTGTAAACCCAATCCCCCGCCACACCTACAGGAGGAGATTAATTCAACTCCCAACCATATAATACATGCTTAATGTACATTTTTCATATATCACTAAATTTAATCCTTGTACACATTTATAGACAGTGGGGTCGGTAAAAGGAAATTAACGAATACGCAAATTGGCCAAATTAGCGTGTGAGCGTCGAAGGCGCGAGATTTTGGTGTTTTATAAGGGGTCTGAGGGTGACCCCCGGGATGAGTTTTATGTATTTTGATGATTTTGCGATCGCCCGAAAGCGCGAGATTTTGGTGTTAGGGGGGTCCGGGGGTCTCCCCGGGGAAAAAATTGCGATTTAGAATGGCTTAGATGAGTTTTACGATGCATTTGATGAATTTGCGAGCGCCCAAAGGCGCGAGAATTTGGTGTTAGGGGGGTCCGGGGGTCTCCCCCGGGAAAAAAATTACGATTTAGAATGGCTGAGATGAGTTTTACGATAAAGTTTAATGAATATAAAGCGTTCTTAACATGGTAATTTTTCGATTTAAAGCTACCTGCATTTAGAAATGATAATTGTGTCGTCATAACATTATGCAACCCTACTCGATCTGAATATACCGGCTTCACACCATCGGCACATTGTTGTGTAACATAAAAAAAGAATTAATTGTCTCGCTAAGACATAAACAAATTGATCTTTTAAGAGACATTTTTTTAAATAGTACATAGAATCCCTTGATGGACATTTTTAGTCTAGTTTGTGTGTATTGAATTTTTACTATTTAAGGTTTGACATTATGTGCTTGAACGTTTTAGGAAATGCGCCGCGCAGCGGAAAATTTTCTAGAATGAAGTACGAAAAATGTGCAGGAGGACCCTTTTTTCTTTCAAATGAGCATTTTTAGAAAATTTCAGTCGGCGAAAATGGGGGGACAAAAAGACATGTTTGCCCCCCCGGGGGGGGGGGGGGGGGGGGAAGACATGCACCCCTCCCCCCTGCCCCCCCCCCCCCTTCCTACGCCCCTATCGTACTCCCTCATGTTCACTTAAATTGTGACTATCTGAGTGTCTGGTGAGGGTTGTGTGTATTTTTTTTAAACGTGCGCTATATATGAAGCTACATTTATAGTGTCATCTGACTGAAACATACACTAAATGTAAGTACTTAGTGTCTAAGTCCTTGAAGGAAAGAGTTGTCACTGAGTAGTAGTCTTTGTTGAAAAGTTAATTTTGAAAGATCTCGTTTAAAGTAGACTACAAAGAACAATATTCTAATGTATTTCAATCATGGAGAATGAGAATGTTGTGGAAATTTGGTGTAATTTGTATCATTGAAAATCATCACATTATCGATAGACATTCTAAATTTATAAACATGCCCCATCCCCAAACACATAC